>NW_017728948.1:43266045-43273766 GCF_001723895.1 Crocodylus porosus
AGGTCCCTTCCAGCCCTAATGTCTATGAAATCTATGAAATCTATGAAAGGCTGTGTGTTTATCAAGGCAGTTCCAGTAAGGATTGTAAAAGTAAGTCTGAGTTGGGTATATGGAAAGGGCATATGTGTGATATGTGATGAGGTAGTATGAGGGAGTTAGAGGCATGAGCTAAGAGCCAGAAAAGAGGTGGATTGTGAAAAACCTTGAAAAAAAAGAGCAAAGACTTGAAACTATAGGAGAGTCAATGATCCAGTGAAAAGGATTTTAAAGGGGGTCAAACACAGTACATTATATCTTAAACTGGTTTCAGCCATTTTGAACCCAGTTCATGTGCACTGAATTTCTGTTCTGTTAGGCTACATACAGACAGTCAAAAAACCCTAGGCTGAATTGATTCAGTCTTTGCAAGTTAGTCTAAGCTGCAAAGATTGAACCAATAAGCAAATAAACAGACATTCACTTGTGATTCAGGAAATGCATGCCTGCAGTGACTCAAGCCAGAAGTTGGGGGTGCTAGAACATGGCTCTCTGGCACACAGCCAGCATGGGCTGCATGTTTGCTTCCTCTTCCTGCTGCCCCTGAAGTCCCTGGGATTTGCAGTCCAGAATCACAACAGCAGGATTCTAAAGGGTTGCTTATCACTTCCTCTTCCTGCTTTCAGCTGCCTCTGGGATCTGTAGTCCACAGTCACAGCAGTACTAAGTAAACCAGCAGGAAAGGGCAGCTCTGTACTCAGGGAAAGGTGAATTTAACCCCCCTCCCTGGCCCCAGACCCTAGCCAGGGAACCAATAAGCCAGCCCTCACTGTTCCAGCTAGGGAACAGAGGGGTGGGGCCAGTACTGCTCTCTGGAGCAGATAGTACAGCCCAGCCCAGGGTTAAAAAGCATGCTGGGGGACTCTGGTTTAACTTAAACCAGGAAGGGGTCTGGGACAGAAGTTCCATAAACTGGTTTACATAAATCAGTTAAGTCTGATACTACATTAAATCAGATTTATCTTAAAACAGTTTCAGCCATTTTGAAACTGGTTAATGTGAACTGAACTTCTGTTCTTTTATGAGTTTAAAGCAGCCTAGATGAAGTAGCATTTTTTCCAGAATATTTCATTAGACAGGGGACAGAGTGGGGAGACAAAACAGTGGGAGATAATCAGGGCTTGAATGATTATCATATACAAGTAACCAAGTGTTCCTTTGCAGCAGGGGAATGAATAAGGAATCATTATCCACAGGAAATCATTATCCACAGTAAATGTTGGAACAGTTCAGACTAACATGTCCTTTGAAGGCATGTCTATATACATTTTTAGTTGTAAGGTTGAGATCGCTCTTGAGATCCCAGACCCACTAGTCACCTATTCCAAATGTAACTAAGTTAATTTCACATTCTAAATGCACTTCTATCTGACCGTTTGGAAACCTTCCCAAAGTCCAGGATCTGAAGACAAAGTTATTGCCGCTCAATTCTCAGCCCTCTCATTAGTGGGATGCAATCATAAAGTATCCATGTGCTACAAGGGTGACTTTATGGAGAATCTATCAATGTCACTCCTACAATTAGGCTGCTGCAGCACTTATACATATATTTTTTTCCTCTCGGTCTACCCCCTTGCCCCCGTCCTCCTTTCTTTTACCTAGAAACTTGGTTGTCCCAATCCCCTGTTTGTCATTTAATCCCTTATTTTCTCTGCATCCACCCAGATTTATCTGCAGCAGCACTCAGCAACTGCTACAGCAAGTCTGACCTCCAAAAATTCTTAATGAACACTGCTATACTGTGGTCTATATCCTCAGGGACAACACAAGGAACCAATTTCAGCTGCAGCTCTAAGAACCTCCATATGTTCAATACACTTTCATACAGGCTAGTGGCACTAGGGATCACATTAAGATCATGTTATATAAATTAACTCAAAGTACAACCTGGCCAAGAACCACAATAAACAGTCTGGAAAAGACCCAGTAATGTACCTCAAACTTGGAGGAGTTTGAAGAAGCTCTCAGCACAGTGCCCTGTCAATTACTCGTGACTGTGATAATCAAAGCATCAGAGGAGGAGACATTTGTCTCAAGCAGCTGGAGCAACAGCCCCTTGGCACTGTGCCCTGAACCACTAGGACCCAGAAACACCCAGGACTCCAGGACAGCACCAACATGATTTCACCCCCAGCAAAATCCTTGGAGATTTCTTCAAGAAGCAGCTCAGCACACACACCAATGACAGACCCATAGCAGACATTCAGCCCAGTAAATAACACCCACCACCGTTGTTCTTTAAGGGGAAAGGGAGAAGAAGTATTTCCTGGTGGGCAGACAATAGCTATAAAGCCAGGGCCAGTTTTGACTTCTGTGGGGTAAAACAGGCTTCAGTCTAGGGTGAACAACATTTTAGAGTTTTGTCCTAACTCTTCCAGACAATTTCTACATGCTTATCCCCATGCCCACTAAAGCTGCATCCAGACAAGTGTGGCCATGCAGTATGTGGCACCGCAGACTTCTGTGTGGTGCTACATACCACACATTCAGGTGTTCTCTGCACTGCAAGGTAGCAGCACGGGGGGGAGGGGTTTGGCCCCAGGAGATCCCAGAGTCAAAAAAACCCACACCAAAAAAAGCAGGGTGGTACATGCAAGGACAACACATGTAACCCCAAACTGGAGCCTGGCCAGCTGGAGCCACACTCCAGCTGCTGGCCAGACTCCAAGCAGCAGGATTGCTACTACAGCATCCCCAGAAGGCCCCCAGGACAGGCTGCCAACCCAGCCTCCCCTACCCCACTTGAGGTAACCTGCCACATCCACACTCATGGGGACGCAGTCTGAGTAGTGAAAATGAAGGTCCAAACCAAACAATATCATTACTATTGCCTCTTTTGTGGTTTTATAAATATATGCAACAGGGCTTCATATCTCCCACAAAATTGTGTCAGAGGTTGATAGAGTTGTTTATTCTTCTACGCGCCAGCCCCCACTATATGTTCATGCCCAGGCCCAGGCCTATTGTGTGTTCATTTAAAAATGATAATGTCAGGATTGGCCTGCAAGATATTTAAATCAAAACTAACTAAGGCAAAGTCATTCCTACCACAAGCTGTCTTTTGAGGGAATGGAATGAGGCAATGATCTTTGATACAATTCATAACTGCTTCAGAATTGATTCAGTTTTCCCAATACAAGCCAAGCCCAAATGGTTTTCACAGTTCCCCACAGACTCATTCCAGTGGCTTACCCAGACTCTGCCTCATAGAAAAGAGATGTCAAGCTTAAGTATGTAATCAATATTCTTCCTGATCCTAACCCACCCTTGAGAGATGATGGTTGTAAATTTGTCATGCTGGAATTCAAGCAAACTTGTTGGCAGACCAAAACATGCTAGACATCTTGGTAATTAACAAGGTTCTCCAAATAAGTCCCTCATCATAGTGTTTTCCAGTGTGGGCAGCAAAGACATATGGAGTGGGGCTCCTCCAAATAAGCCCCTAGTTTTCCAAGCTCTGTGGGGGCAACAGAGGTCCTTTGTCACCCCCACACTTCCAACGTATCCTGCACCCTACAATGAGCTGCAGTTATGGGCAGATCCAGGGGGCATGCACTGGTACAGTTGCACCCCCAACTCTCCCACCCCTTTGATTCCTGGTTCAACCAAAGCTTAAAAACAACTGCCCAGTAGAAGCAGCAGCTTTTCTATACTGGCAGCATAGGGCTGTTAATTGACTTCATGGCTCATAATCTACTTGATCCCATCTAAACTCTTCATTCCATGTGTGTTAATGATCCTCTCTCCTTTTAATGTTTGATGTTTCACTAATTAAGCTATTTTTTCTTCTGCTATTCTGCTGTCTGCTAGTGGTTCCTGGTAATGGAGCTCCTATGTCACAGCCCTAAAGACTGCTTTTAACTCTAGCTAGAAGTGTTAAGTCACATGATCATTAAATCAGGTGTGGAAATAAATTTTAGTGAAACACTAGTTGCACTTTGAAGATGCTCGAGAAGGCCACATTTGTTTTATGAATCAGAAAGAGAGATGTACATTTAATTCTAATGACTACAGAACTAAAGAACAACTTTTGATTATTTTGCCTAATTTTTGTGTTTTTTAGAAATAATATATGATATTGCAAATTAATGCATATTCCAATCAACTTATGTTTAATTTTATATTTATATTTAATCTGCTTTGATCTTAAACTGAATAATATAGACATATGCCCCTAGCATATTAGTCAAACTTCTAGTTACTTTTTAACTGAAGAAAAATATACTGGTATCTTGCGTTATATGTGATGATGCACAACACTATCTGTACCCCCGTTTTTAAAATCCTAGCTCTGCCAATGGCTGCAGGCTCTAGATATCAACCTACAGAAAAAATAAATCAGTCTCCTTCCCCTGTGTTTCACATTACATGCACCAGAACTGCAGGGAGAGGGGTGGAGGGTGGAGGGGAAGGAAGAAGAAAAAAAGAAAATGGCTACAGGCAACAATTTTTACTACCGCTGGTTCTGCATGCCCTTGTATACACCTGAGGGGTTGATCCAAAAGTACAACATGAAGCATGTGTTCAGTTTTCCCTCTTTTTTGATTGAAATTTCTGATTATTTGCATTTTTCTGAAACACTTTGTTTTGTGTTTTCTTGTTTATGGTTGTATTCCCTAAGCACTTTCCATACTTGTTTTACTGTTGCACTCTGTAAATAGCTATTTGCTTTTTTTCTCTTAGTTACATTTTCCAGATAAAAAATTAAATTTTCTTTGGCTGCCTTTGTTTAGGTTATGAGTTTTAGCTAGCTTTATTTATTTTGGTTAGATTATTTCTCTTTCTAAACCTTTGATAATTTATTCATTCTGACAATCAGTGAAGTTCTCTACCTGTTGAACTTCATAATCCTGATGAAAGGGAAAGCTGAGGCCTTGTAAAAAAAGATATTTTAGAAAAACCTGAAAAGAGAAACAAGGGCATACATTTCACACAAAAATTCCACCATTCATCCTAAGTTGCTGGCAGGGAAAGAAACATAATAAAAAAACTGACCAACTCACAAAACTCTTCAAGGGACAAGCTGGCTGCCTTAACCAGTAATGAAAGGCAAAAATAAGTGACAGAAGTTCTTTAAGGACCATATTGCTTAGTGATACAGGCAAAGAAAGAGGAACAATGTGTCTACATGTGCAAATGCTCTGGGGTAGTTTTACTTTAGAGTAACTTACCTTTGGTGTAAAGCCGCCCCATAGCTTTTGCACATGTAGACATGCCCATTGTTCCTCTAAAGTAAAATCACCATGTAATTTACTCTAGAGTAAACCCACCATGGACAGCTACCTATGTGTGTGGGGAAGTGGGAGCAGATTTGCAAAGAATCTCTCAGTCCAGGACCAATGACTGTGGACCTAGGGTTGGAAGATAAGAATCTTGCAACCCCTGCTCCCCAATCATGATCATAAAGCAGGGGCTCAGAGCTCCCTGTTGGCAGGACAGGAGGACATTGTTCCCACCCATGCTCCAGTAGTAGAGCCTGCCCTGGCAGCAGGCAGCAGGGAACAATCTCTTGCCCCCTGCTGCTCAACTGACTGGCTCCCAGTCAGCCATCTACATGTGCGATAGTACTCAGTAAGTCATCAGGTTTGTATTTGCTACTTGTATTTAAAGATAGCAAATTTAATCATGATTAGAGCAAATTACAGCATAGTAATCATCTGCACATATAGACAGTGATGCTTACTGCACAGTAATTTGCTCTAGTCACAAATAAAGTATCTCATGTAGATGCACCCGATGAGAAGCTCCTATCAATGAGTGTCGCTGAGTGATGAAGTGTGCAAATAGCCCCCACTGCAGTGGAAAGCCTGGCAGTTTGCCTGAAGTGCCAACCACCCACCTGCATTGCCTGGTAAGGGCAGGAAAGGGCCAGTCTGTACCTAGGGAAGTGGAGCCAGAAGGAGCAGAGCAGCACACGGTGCTGACACTGCAGTTTTTGAGTATATGCACACTAAAGCTTAAGAAGCAAGCAGGCTCTGACTTCAAAAATGTATGCCCACCACTGGAACTTGAAAGACCCAAAATGCCTTTTAGCTAAGAGAGAAAAAACACCACATTTACTCCGCTCTCTCTGACAAAGAGCATGGTAAGCATCTGTGCTTCTTCCCTAGATTTGAGACCCAGAGGCTATTTCATGGCACAGGATGGGGGGGCAGAAATCTGTGTGGGAGCCTGTGTTCAGGTGCCCAAAAACAGAAAGCCCAGAGGAGAAAACTGGGAAGAACCCTATGCCAAAGCCCGGAAGACATGCACATGTAGGGTAAAGTAAAAGACAAAAAAAAAAAAAAAGAGAGAAGACACACAACTTTAAACAGTGTTTGCAGTCTGGGTGGGGCAACCCCCACCCCAAAGGTTGATTATTGAAGCCAATGTCATGGCAGCCAGGGAACTAATGGATTGATCCTTGAATTTCAGTTGAGTTTGATATTTCTTATAGCATTTATGAATTGATTTGATTCCTATGTTTTACACTTCTATGAACTGGTAGCATGAGTAGAACAACATAAGACTCCTCATAGACATATTCCCCACTACCTGACACAAAAGGGACTGATAAAAAAGTGTACTTCTCACCCAGACACAAGGAAGGTCTGAGTATAAACCAACGGCGAGAGAAGCACAGGATACCATTGGCTTAGAACTATAACAACTGAAGCCATCAGGTTTGCTTGGCAAGTGGATGGAGTGTAGGGAAGGCAGAGCCCCATGTGAAAATCACTGATGGGACTCATTAACATAGCCTATATTAACATAGGACCCTCCTTTTTTTTCATTCTTTTTATTTAAGATCAAGATGTGGCGGGTGAGTCAAGGGGGACAGGGAGACTTACTGTGAGCAGGTAGCCCAAAGTACCCAGCTGTCTATGATAGAAGGCTGCCAAAAGAGGAAAAATTGCTCCAAACTTCCAAGACACCAACTGTTTTTGCTAAAGCAGATACAATAAGATTACTGCCCCTATAGTAAATGTCACTCAAAGGCTCACAACCAAGCAAATCAACCCCAGACAAAAGTCCAGTGGAAGGTAAATAAGTCCATGAACCCAAAACGAAAAGCAGTACGACAAAAGGCTTCATACATGTAACATAAATCATTCTGGAGCAAGTGGTCCACCTCATATTTTTTTCTTTCACTGAAGTCTGATACTGAAATCAGTGGGCATTTTACATTAACTTCAACAGGAATAGAGTTTCAGGCATTAGGTAGTCTTTACATACAGCTGAGTTATTTTTCTTGTAAGGGTCTTGAGAAAGACCATTGTTTGACTATAAACAAATGTATTGTTGCACCACGTAACTGGCATACCCTTGACCTGAGAGCCTGGGTCGGCACGACCGGCTTGGCGCAGAAGGGATCAATAACTGGACAGGTGGGGATTAACAGCAAGGAGGAGTCAGGCTACTTAAGCGTATTAGTTACAAAAATATTTATTGTACTTACGCTACCGATGGTCGTAGCATAGGTAGGATAGTTGGCTTTGTTCAGTTACAGTGCATGAACTTAAAACAAACTAAAGGGGGTCTGTTGGTTCATGGGGTTCTTGAGCCGAGCCCTTGCTTTCTAAGCTGGAGGCTAGGTGCAGCTGCCGGACTCAATAGTCCCAGAACTGGTCAACAGCTCATGCACAGGGAAAAACTATAATGCACTTTCAATCAGTAAACTTCCGAGAGCTCTTTGACGAGAAGGA
>NW_017728948.1:43274306-43308989 GCF_001723895.1 Crocodylus porosus
TATATATAGAAAGCCATACAGAGCTTGAAAACTTTTAGACATTTTCCTTGCAACCCTTCTGCTTGTTATTTTATCTTTGGGTGTAAGAAGTTTTATAGCTCTATTGAAGGTTTAGACATTTAAACAAACAGTTTTCCCCACGTTACAACCATATAATTTATCAAGTCAGGGGCCTTGCTCAGTTTATTACATTATTTTTCCATGCATGAAAATTCATTTGCTGCTTGCTTCTTATTGAAAATGGCAATTTCCTGGGTGGATGCACATCTGTTATCATATTGGAGTCCAGTATGATGAGCTGTAGTACAATACATTGGCACACCCATCTCCTTTCATTAATAGTCCAAAATATCCCTTTTCTGATTTAGCCAAACAAGTAAATAAACAAACACACAAATAAAAAAAGAAAAGAAAATATGGTGTCTTATAGAAAATACAGTTTGCCTTCTGATTTCTATGTAAACTCTGTAGTCACCACAAGGCATAACATACAATGTTTTGGTTTGTTTGTTTTTTAACTTATTTTTTAAGTAAGTGATAACTAGAGCAGCAAGCATTTTGAAAGCAAGTCCTAAGTAGGTAGAGAAGCACATTCAGAGTTCAAAAGATCCAGAGGAAAAAAACCTTTATAGTAATGGTAAAACCAAAAATGGTTTTGCCTACATTACTTAACACCAATCTCTCGTCGGCACCCTACTTTTTCCCCCCTCCCCCCGCACATGCACACATACAGACATACAGACCACTTTTCCTAAAATTTTGAATTCATTATGACTTTTCTTTTTGGCTATAAAATCCCATCATTTTATAAAGCAAATATGGAGAAGGGAATTTTCTTGAGCACCTCTTTTTTCTTTGTCACTCAAAGACACATCTCCATTTGAGATGGCTTGAGACTCAATTGAAATAAATGAGACTCACAGAAAATTACTTCCTCCCCGCTTTCCCCTCCGCCCCCCAAGAAGGTAGTGTCAACATCAGTAACCTTCCAACCTGCCTTTTAAATAGGCCCTTAAACCAGGTTTTAAACTGATTTGACTAGGTCTAGGGCTAGAGCATTTAGAATTTTGCATCCTATAGTAGGTACTGTATCTTGTCTGGAGGAAATGGTTGCTGAATATCCTAGAAATTATTGGCTCAAATTCATATTTTGCCAGGTGAGTTATGAAAATAATAAGAGAAAGGTCCTGTCTTGGAGAAGCTACATTTTGTAGAGGCAGCAGAGGCAGAAAGAAATGCATTTATTCAGGTTGCCAGGTTGGGGAAGAGGCCAGATCTAGTAATCGATCAACTGAATCACTGCCTTTTCAAAGGTGATAAGCACTAATAAATGCAACTGCAGTCAGAGGAAGCTTCAAGAGCATGGCATTTCTTTCTATGGATCATATCATTCTCTATCCCAAATAAACTTTATTAAGGTATACAGAACCAATGGAAACATGAAACTTTGAGATAGGTCTTATTCTTCTTCACAAATTTAGAAATCTTTAGCTCGCTGCAACTACAAGGTTAGCATACTAACTTTTATTATTTTATAACATTTATTATTGGTGATAGTATATTTAGAGAAACAAAAAGAGCTCTTTTTATACATGTACAGAAGGTATTTTGAAAGGAGTAGTTAACCTAATGCCTTCAATGTTTTTAAATAGTACACCATGTTATTAAAGAGATCCTGAGTTTTATTAATCATACCCTGGGCTTGGGATGGAAAGGAAAAGTCTGTCGTGCAGTTACAGTGTTTTCAGAATTATTGTTAAGAATATGACCTGAAAAAAAATCTGTGATACAAAAGTGAGTGTCTGTAACACACAAAAATGTAGGGTAGATCCTCAGCTGCTAAAATCAGTACTGCATCATGGACATCATTAAAATCTCATTAGCTTCTCTTAAATCTACTTAATCAAATCTGAGACAACTCTGAATTTAAGACAACCCCTCAATAGTTAGATAATACATATAGAACAATTATAAATTTGTTATAATTTCCAGGTATAGAATCTAATTTTTGTAAGTTTGTCTTAAATTCACCCCAACTCCTGACTGCTGGAGCAGGGAAAGCAGGTCAAGCAGCTCCCTTGTCCTCTCTCCCTATACTTCTCCCTGTAGGTTTCTTGCCCCCCCCCCAACCCTGCACCTCCTCACCCACAGCTCCCCAGTCTTTGCCTCTCCCCCAACTCCCCACAATCTCTACCCATTCCCTCACCACATCGCATAATCTATGCCTCCCCCACCCCCCTGTAATGCCAGATGCTGCTGGGGCTTTTTCCCCTGTCAGATCATGAAGCACAGCACATGAAAATGCAGTCCTTCCTGGGCCATACAGCAGCAGTGATGTTCCAGCTTGGCTGAGCAGGGAATGGAGTTTTCCTGTACTCCATGCCTAGGGGGGAATCCAGCATTAGCCACAGCTGACCTGTACTGACAGTAAGGTAGGGGGTGGGGTGGGGAAGAGGGGGCAGAAGTTGCATGGGGCAAGTGCAGGGTTGAAGGGGGAAGGCAGCTGCTGTCCATCTGACTCTAGCCCCAACCCACTTTATATTCAAAACTAAGATGAGGGGTTCCCCCTCCCCCTCCCATGCTGATTGGGGAACAAGTATTATCTTGGATTTGAGTAAATACAGTATCTTACAGGTCTTAAAATGCTAATTCCCTAGTTATCTTATAAAATGATACTAGAGATTTGGGGAACTAGATTGACAAAGGTATGAATCCTTTTCCAAATGAAATAAGTGAGTATAAATAAACCAGTTTTAAATTAAGAGAAGGAGACAGCCTGTGCACAAATGAGAGAGAGAGAGAGAAAGAGAGACAACCATTTTAAGAATGTATGCACACTTGTGTGTGCAGTCAGCACAGACACTGTCAATAATTAATGGCTAAACAAATATGAAAATGATAAAAGCTTTTTAAGGCACATAACTTCCTATTTATTGACAGTGAATGCACTAGTATTTGTTGTAGTGCAGGAAATATTTATTCCAATTTAATATCTGTTATGTCATCTTTCCTTACTTAGTTAAGAACAAAAATACCTTACAAACTAGTTCAAAGTCACCTTTAGTCGCTTACAAAGAACTACTTAAAGGAGAAAGGCAGGCCAAATGGTGGTTCATGTTCTACTAAATCTCTTTCAAATCTCCTAAAGGGAATAAGAAAGGCAGGAGAGCTTGGGGCTATTTCAGAGGTTTATATATAAAAAAACTATTCACAAACAAGAGGGACTGGAATGGGGCAGAAGAACCCAGTGTAATATCTAGCAAACAAGAGATTTAAAAATCCTGCCACATGAGCTGGAATCCCTGCAATTGCTTCCAGAAATCTACCAATTAGTCCTACTAAGACAGCAGGTATTCTTTAGGGAGTTATGGACAAGACTAAGTTGCAGCAGGCAGCTGCTTTTACAGACACAGTGGACATTTACCTGCATCCAGTAGACTGCTGGGAAGTTACAAGAGATCAATGGCTTTGCTCCTGGGGATTCTCTCTCTAAGTCTAAACAGACTTTAAATGATATTTTATGGGGTTGAAGTGTTTACACAAGTTCCTTTTTCTTTCTGTTTGATATCAGCTAACAGTATTTTTCAGCTTGAATACAACATGGAATAATAATAATAATAATAAATATTACTCCACAAAACTAAAAAGTATCAGCTGGTACAATTACAGTTCCATCAATAGCTTTAATATCAATTCCTACCCTGATCTTTTCAGTTTAGATTTACTCAGAATAATGTAGAATTCTCTCCATAGGAGACTTTTGATAATGAACTTAATAGTGTCTTTTTTTCATACTAGCCTGAGTGAAATACGAATCATTAACAAGCCCTGAAATCCCATAATAGGAAACTATTGACAAAGTCTTACCCAGGGTGATAATGTGCAAAGCTATATTTCCACTATTAACCAGTACAGTGATCAAGGGACTGGGAATGTATCATAACCTTTCACTTGAAGTTTACTACTGCAGATTTGGCTACAGTCGGCAGTCATTACTCTCAAATAGTTCACTTGTGCTATATGTGAAATAATTCATTGGTGTCACACTAGGTTTGATAGATAGATAGATAGACAGATGGATAGATAGCTATCCACACTAAAATAACTAGAATCCCTTTCAGTTTCCTTTGATGAAAAATTAAATTTAAATAGCAAATAGAATTCTTTAAAAAAGTCTCTCTAAATCATTGTTGAATAAAATTAAGGGTTAAACTTGTATTACTGCTGTTTGTGTTCTCTTCCTCTTATGAGGTGAAATCAGACTTTTAGTCTACAGTGTAATAGGCAAACACCTTTTGAAAACATGGCATAATGAAGAAAATATAGCAAAATGTCAACCAGTTTTTGTTGTGCTGGACCACTGAGGAGGCACTCTTCATGGTCGAAGATGGACAGCTAATCCTACATGTGTAACGCCATGAAGGGCATTGAGGAAAAGTGGGGTTCAATCCCTGGTGATAATGGCAATTAGTGTTTCATGCTTGACCCATGGTGGGGCCACACACTTCTGCACTTTCACATTTTGTTTTTAACATGTTTATATTAAAGTTTTTAAAATAACAACAAAAGATCTCACAGGAAAAAATCAGATGGTATTCTTAAAATAATTACAAATGGGGTAGCCAGTACTCTTTCTTTACCTTCTATTGGTAAGTCTTTAGCTAGTTGTTCAATCATAAAATTAATTTTAGTCATTTTACCACTCACCTCGTTTCTTAATCTTGTGAGAGAGGAAGAGACTGGGAACTACTGCATTACAAAAATATTTGTATTAAAATATGTTTTCAAAATTCTGAATATATCCCCAAAGCAATAAATTGAACTAGCTGGGTTGTTTTTTTGTTTTTTCTTTCCAAACATGAGGTTTTATTCCAGGTGCATTTATAAAGAAAAAGACTCTGTCAGAATAGTAGCCTGTGGTTACAGAGAAATAACCAAATTAAAGCAATTAACAGAAGGCTGGGATTTAGAATAAGACAGTTGAAATGCAGGAATGTTTATGTGCCTGCAATTATTCCACAGTAAAACAAGCTATTTGGCCCTGTTTTATTCTGTGCTAAGATGCCCTGCTTTACTTTTCACTAACCCTGGCGTTACTGTGGGCATTGAAACAGTTACCATGCATCACATATTATACCGTAAATCTTTGCCCCCTATTAACTCATTTTAATTTGATCATTTTTTCCATACTCATTAAAGAACAATTACATTCTTCCTGTTTGGCTTTTGAAGCAACATTATTTCCATCCTTCTTTATGGATGTTAATTCATTTTGCATATTAAAATGGTAGTAATAGTAAATATGCGAGACAATCTGGAAGTTTTCGGTCACTTATGGTCCATCTACAGATATTGGCTGTACCAGAAGAATAAGTAAAATCTTTTACACTGAAAGAAAAATTTTAAGTGTAATCATAAGCAGTGTAGGCAATAATCTCAGTGCAGGTTAATTTACCCTTCATGTCAGCTTTTCATATCCTCAGTGGTATGAGGGAGTCTACAGAAAAATATGGAAAAAAATCATCAGCATATTAGAATTCCCAAATGTCTTTTCAATAGTTCCCTTTGCTTCTTTGCACACCAAGGCAATCCTTCTACAGAAACAGGCAAGATCAAAAGGGGATTCTGGAAATGGGTCTTTCTTCACCAGCCCACTGGTAAATAGAAATGCATTATTAAACCCCCAAACTACCTTAATTCCAGCCTGTAGTGAGATCACAATGGTGAGAAAATAACTCTATCTTTAAAAATAGTTTAGATAGCAAGGATCATATACCTCTGTCATCTAAAATCTCTTTTTGGTTATAATAGCCATATGGTTATTGCATGGTGTCATTGTAAATTAAGTGGAAGTCGATGGGAGTTTGGTGCAGGATTACTTTTGAAGCATCTCCCATAGTTGTTATCAGACCAAACCTTGCAAAACAAATTTCAAAACAAAACAAAGGTAAAACAAATTTCAGTTACTATTTGACAGAATAAATAAAGCCTGAGTAAGAACTAAACAAGGAATTGCCCTGCTTTTATTAATAGAATTGGGCAAAGGCTTTGTTATCCTCTAGTGACCTTTTCAACCATACTCCTATGAAATAAACTAACAAACTTAGACAGCTTTGCACACACTTTATGGTATCACGCATCCCCGAGACATGCTGAGAAAAATATACCCTTAAACAATGCAGACAGAAGGCATATAACACAGGAAACATCAAATGAATAGAAACTGCATAAAATAAGCTACATAAGAGGATTTTGTTCATGTTGTTGTAGAGCATGGCATAAGATAAAGACATACAGCTCCTAGAGAAGCTGGCCCAACTTGTTTCTCAAAGCAATATGTTCATTAATAATATATTTGGCTCTTCTTTTGCTCTTCGGCTGTGATTTTCAGAAATATCTAGTGAACTTAAGTGCCTCACATATCTATAATGATGTTCATTTTGAGACATCTTTGATGAGTCTGATAAGTATTGGCTCAGTGTGCCTTGAACACTCATAATCAATAGGTGCCTTCATAAATCTTGCCATTATTTTTATATCAAACCTAAATCAATGTGTAGGACAGCTGTTTATTCCACTACCTTAAGTACTGTATTCATTAAAATATGTAACTCTTGTCATACAAATGGTATGACATTAGGGAATTCACATCTTAGGCTTTTTTTTTTCCTTTGTTCCAAAATATCTGAACACTAAAACCATACCATTGTCAGTGTTAGGGTGCAGGGTAGTTCCCTTATTTAATGAAGTTTTTAGCCTTTTGTTTGTCTGCTGAACACTCTTCTTCTTCACAGGATTCCAAAATGCCAATTATAGCCATATTGCAATGTTTCTCTAGACACAAATTTAATTAAGCCAAATTCTTCCCTTTCACTCAGAAGCAGTAATTAGCAACATCCAAATATATATAACTGGAAGAAATCATCCAGATCAGCAAACCCAGTCTCCTATGAAACCAGCAACCACACAATAAGTGGTGGTCCATGTGAAAATCAACTTCAGCAGCTCTTTCACACTATGCTCATCATCACATACCCCTCAGTTAGGATATTTAGTTCCAAAAAGCACCTACAATGTATTAGGGAAAAATATGGGAAACATAAAATAATATATTGGTGTTTCAACCCTCAAGTTCAAATGAAACACTATAGTTTAATTATTGGAAGATTTCTATCTGCTTATGTGTATCTTTTCACAATAATAATCTGCTGTCACAAGCAATTTTTTTTTGTTTTTTACATGTAAGTTGCCTTTATACAGTACTTATTAAGGCTTTGTGAAACTTCAGTTGTCAGTTCGATTCAGAGTAGATTTGGCGGCCAAATCTCCAAATCTGAATTGAATCAAGAGACCTGTTCATCTCTCCAACTCAAATAGGATTCAATTTCTGATTCGATTCAGAGAGATTCTATGATTCAGCTATAGAAACAGCTTTATATGTTTTTTCTACGTACCTCAAAGTACCAGGTGGCTCATGAACTCTGAGATGGTAGAGTGGATGAAGAATCCCACAGGAGTGCAGGGGGGTCCCCAGCACGATTGGTGGTGGACCAGCAGAAGCACAAGCTGCACCTGGTACCTCAAGATATGTAGGAAAAAAACATACGAAGCTGTGTCTATGGTCAAATCGCTGATTCTCTGAATCAGAATCAAATCTTCAGATTTGGATTCAGCTGAATTGAATTGGGGCAGTGATCTGAATCAGCAAATTGAATCACTGTCCCCTGAATCAGGCCCAATCCGAATCAAATACAGCCTGCTTCGCATGCCCCTAGTGCTTATGATTTCATTATCTGAATACCTCATAATATTAAAGATTTATTGTTTACTTTAGGAAGATACAGCTTTTCACCCTTCCCTTAGTGCATTTTAAGTGATAAATTAACTAGGTATTCAGAGTCATTCAATGCAAGTTGGAGAAAATAAACAAAAAATTATTTAAAAACTCTATATGCACCAGAAACACAAATAGTAGTAGATTATAAAGGCACTTTCTCCAAGATGCTAGGGAGTTATAAAAGACTATAATTCTCAAATTGTGTCCAGTCTCAATAAGAAAACAGATACTATAAAAATGGACTAATTACCAATGTCTTGAAATAACTACTCTTACCTTACACAACTTTTATTTTAATAATGCTAATTCTATCCATCAGTGGAAAAACTTCAGGAATTTTTTATTCCTATACAAAGATAAATAAATATGAAGTTAAAATTGAAATTAAAGGTAAATATAATTTACACACATACACACTTCACCCCAAAACAAGTGCTACTATAAATTTGCTGAAGTTGTTAAAGTCTAAAAGAAAACTAGGATTGTAAAATTGTAGGGAATAGAGATAAACAATCAAAAATAACCCTAATTTAGTCTTGTTCTAACATTATACCTAATAAAACATAGTTATGATTAATACATTTTGTATTTACAGTCTCAGATTAGATGGCTTTATTTTCAAACAAATTTGATTTGTAGAGTTTTTTGTTTTTCTCCCTGATGATTAACTTCAGCCTTCAGTAAATTATTCACCTATTTAACAATTGGGGGGGGAACGTGGTGAGACTTGATAATGAACAGCTCTACACTAACTAGTTTGGCTTTGAAGAAAATTATTCTCAAGCAACACACTTCATTAGTTAATTCAGAGACATGTATTTTCTTGAAAAATCTTGCAGCAACTTTAATTAGCATTACCCACATATTCAAAGTTTGGAGAATTGTCTTTGAAAAGGAGGTTACATCTCTAGATTATTCAGTGTGCTATTTAACCACAGGTTTTTGGTTTGATCTTGTGTACCACTGTCTTCTACAAAGCCATCCCCAACATGTTCTCATTTCAGTGGTTTATATTGGGTCCTTTTTTGTTAATTCACATTGTTGTTACTAAATTCAGTATCTGCAAATCATTTTTAACAAATTCACAGATTATAAGGTTCATCAGCGCGTGCTGGCTCCATCTGGTGGGGCTCAGGCCAGGACAAATAATAAAGATCTGCCTGCCTCTTATGAGGGACACACCCAGAAGAGGAAGCCAGGTGGAAGAATAGCCAGTTTCCAAATTAGTGTGCCCCAGCAGTGGCAGATTGGAGGAACTGGCTGCGGTTCCTACATGTGAAGACTCAGAGGAGTCTTTAAATTTACCTGGGAGGCAATGGTAGAAAAACCCGGACCAGCTCCTGAACCAGCCAAGCAGTGAGGAGCACTCACCATCCTGTGGAAGAAAGGAAGACATCTAAACATGAGTTGTTTGAGGAGTGGAGAGAAGTTTCTCCCACAATACTTAAATAACTTGTAAATTGTGGACTCACTATTAATTGATTGTAAAGGGAAACCTCAGCCAAGGGAATAAGATTTTGAATGGGTGTGGCCAGATAATCCATAGGACTAAAGTTAACTGAGGCTTCTGGCTTATACAGGGTAGGCACCAAGTACTTGAGGATGTTGTTGACACATTTGCTGCCCTAATAACCTGATTGAGACTGACAACATTGGGTTGGTGCTAGGACAGGGTGCAAAGGGAGAGGGAGCCCCAATGAACACTGCTTGACCGAACAATTAACGGCACAGAAAAATAGGAAACCTCCCTCCTCTTTAATATGTAATATCAAGTGTGGTGAGAGAAAAGAGGGTTTGTACCATTAGCAGTTTACATCTGGGGTCAAACTGTCTGGTCCTAAGGGCAGGTGGACAGAAGACCTTGCCTCAAGGCATAAATGTCAGACTAAAGCAACACACAGACATTGATGGTTAGCAAAGCAGCTTTTTCCAAGAAGTAGAAGTAAATAACCCGCTAGCTCTATCATCCTTATCTTTTTACAGAAAAACAAATGTGTATAATGTTTCATTTAATAGTCTATTTAAACATATATCAAATACAGCTTGTAGATTTCCACTCAAAATTTTATGAAACCCCAGAACAGCAAGTTTGTTAATTGCATGGAATATTACTATCAAGGAAGCAAGAGTTATTGAGAATAAATTGCATAACATTTTGTGTTTCTGCTCTGTTGGAATTCTCATGGGGTCCATTAGCAGATAGTTACGGAAAACAGGCATCTTGGAGAATGCACTGGAGAACATCGTTTTCTATAATTATTCACTAACTAGCCTGCACAGGTTGGTCTTAAAGCAAAGAACGCAAAGGCATTAGACTTGCATTGCAATAGATCACTATAAATATTTTACTTATTCTCAGTTGTGTTTATGTCTTAGCATTGCCATTCTATACTGTATATTGCTTGGATTCTGAATTACTAAGTACTAAGTTCTTTTGGGCCTTTCATCATGTATCTTGAACAACTTTTATCTGTTGTCTGAGAACTTACACAAGTGGAAATAATATGATTCCTGGTTGCTTATAACAAAGCCTGTCTCTCATTCTCATGTTTTAATTATTAACCTAATTCTTAATAGTTAAAAGGAATAACAATTAACTCCCCAAACTTGCTACCAATTTATTTGTCTTAGGGTTTTATACTGCCATGTATCATAATATCCAAGTGCCTTCTACATAAGAATTAATAGTGATAGCAAAGTTCCTAGTAGATTCAAGCCTGAAATCTGGCAAACTCATTAAATGTGTTAGTAGTTCAAACCAAGTATTTTTGGGGTGTGATATTCATAAGTACATAAGTGAAACCACTGAAATCTCTCAACATTTCTTGACTTCAGTAAGAAATAAGTTAAATTAATGCTCAAATCTCACCTTTAATGTGTTGTAATTACATTTTACTTTAACCAGTAACTGTGCCCAAGTGGTCCAGACGGCTGCATGAATCTAGCTAGCTTTGGTTCAGCCCCCTACTGCATTGTAAGGAATCTCTGATCTCTGGTTACCATCAGATTGAAGACTAACATCCTTCACTCATTTTCACCGAACTCACTCTATAACTATTTTAGTTATAATAGTGTTCATGTTAATAAGGATGATTAGCAGAGAACAAGGTTTTCTCTTTTTAAAAAAATCCCCAATTTTCAGATATAAAAAAGTAACCCAAAATCCACATTTTTCCATGATTAAAATGAAATGCCACTTTTTCTAGCCAAAAAATGGGGATTTTTTTTATCAGAGAAACCAGGATTCCTGATGATTAGACTGTTATTTGAGAAGTAAAACCACTCTGTAGTAGGTGGTATAATCCATCTACTCTTTCCTCCATTAAGGCACCAAAAGGGGGATCACAGTGTATGAATTCCTTTGATCTTCAATTCTTGCATAGGCACTCGTCTACCTGCAAAATCCCAAATCTCTTTCATGTTTCGTTAATGGCCTTTGGCCTTTTACTTGAACTAGGTACCAGTTCTAAGTTATAATGAATTAAATATTCCAATTAAATACTTAATATTATTTTGCTTAGTCCTACACCTATTAGCCTAACCATGCCAAACTAAAGATATGAAAAAGATGGAAGCTGGGGGATGGGCGGTGGGGAGAGGCAGGGATCAGGACACTGACAGTTTCGACCGCAATAGGAAAAAAAATCCTTCCTGCCTCCAAAACAGGCAATTATCCAGAGCCACAGAATCTTTAAACAGCAACTTCTACACCACAGCTAGATATAGGTAGGTGAGGGTAGTCAAAGGCCAAGAAATATATGGGGAAATTATTAAATTATTTAAAAAACAGGGTGGGGTATAGAGCTTTTCATCTAACACAAGGTGTCCAGAGAAGGGAAAAACCCTACTGTATGATTCTAGACTGCATTCTTCCCCATCCTACTGCAAGCCCTTTCATATCCACAGGAGAAAGAGGGAGGGGGAATGTTAGGAATAATTTACAGCTGCATGAAACAAAGAGAAATATTTTCATAAGAAATAAAATAATTTAATGCATTGTGCAAGTTATTCAAGGAACTGGTCTTCATAACTCTGTCATACAAAAGATTAAAAGAATGTGTGCCAAAATACCAAACCTGGTTTTTATGATTAAGGCTCAACACTTTAGCTCTCAGATGTTGTAAGCACAATAGTTAAGACAGAAATAATGAGATATATTGTGTATCCTATGACTATATTGTCAAACTTGCATCTAGTTACAACCATCTATTGAAAACTGAAGAAACTGCAAAATTATTTTTAAAGATGGGCATAGCAGAAATTAAATGACAGTTTGTATAACCCCCCTCATTTGTATAACTTCCCAGTAGGAACAGTTAGCCTGACATTAGTTACTCTTCAGGGCACAGTGAAATGTCTGCTTTTCTTTCTTACGCATGAGAAAATGATTTTAGGTAGGACATCATAGTGTACTGAGGTTAATTTATTTTCTATTACATTTATGTTGTCTCTCAGTTTCCTAGATTGATATTATCTGTGGTAATTAGTGTGGAGGCGAGGCATTATTCATTTATTAGCACATTATTAAAAGACTATTAAATAAATAAATTGACCATGTTGGAAGGATGAATCTTAGAGAAGTATGTGGTCTAAATGACCCAAACCAAGTTAAGATAAATGAAGAAAAAGAGATTCCTTCAGCAACTTAGTTTTCCTCCTTAGTCTCACAGATTATCCTCTGGCACACACAGGGAACATCGAAAGGAGAAATGCTCCAATGGGAAAAAGGAAGGGAGGGGAAGAAAAAGGGTAACATAGAAAAGAAAGCAGAAACCAATATAGAAAGGCAGAAGAAAATAATATAAAGGAGAGTGGACTGGGAAAAATATTTTTTTGCAACAGATGAATACATGCCATCACTGCCTTTTAAAGGAAGCTAAAAAGAAGAATGTTACATTTAGTACATGCCTTCATTTCCAGATATCCTTCAGTGTCCAAGATGACACATTTTGATGAATTCATACCTGTTCAATATATTTTAAGATACCTCTAAAAAAGGTGGGAGCCATAAACTTGCTTTGTCAGAGTCACAGGATATTCACTGGCATAGGCTCACACTTAAATTATCCAAAAGCTCAGATGAGTTGAAGAGGGACAGAGGAAGGCAACTACTATCTCAGCTACTGTGAATCACTACTGCAACTGATATATTAGCCACTGATTGAGGAAGCAGGCAGGAAGAACTTCTTAGTGTGGCAAGAAGTTCCTACTACCTCACCAAGACTGTCTCCAGGGCTAGGGATGCACGTTTTAAAACCCTAAGACTAATGCAAAGATTGAATCAATTCAGTCTAATCTAGCTAGACTAAATCTGTTTTGCAACCAGACAGACATCCCAGAAATGCAGTCACAGGCTCAGGTTAGGTGCAGGGGGCACTTGAGTAGCCCTCCCTTCCTTCCACAGCATGGAGCTGAGGGGGGTGTGGCCAGGCTTTGGCAGGACACTATGATTAGCCCAACAGGAAATTGATTACAGTGTTTATCACCCCATTAAGAAAACAATAGAGGGACATTACCAGCTACTTGTTGATTCTGCCTGTTGATTCAGCAGGGACTGTAGCCAGCATGTGAGGGGGGCAGAGGGATTCAGCAGGACTGTAGCCAGCAAGGCAGAGGGGAGGGGGATTCCTGCCTAGCAGGTAGTGGTGAGGGGGAGGGAGGAGCAGCCCACAGTCTCTGCCAGAGCTGTAGCCAGCGAGCTGAGGGGAGGAGCGAGCCCTGCTCTGGAGCAGAGAGCCCCTCCCAGCCCAAGGAGCACGCTGGGATACTGGGGGAGTTTGGTTTACTTTACTTCAGCAAAGGTCTGTGCAAAATCAGTTAAGTCTGATACTACATTCAACCAGGGTTATCTCAAACCAGTTTCAGCCATTCGCAAACTCATTTATGTGCACTGAACATGTGTTCTGTTACAGGTTTCAACTAGTTTTGATCATTTAAACTGGTATATGTGTAATGTCTGTCCCTAGCCCATTCCTGGAAACAGTGGTTCTCGGAGGACTTGCTGTATGACACAGTTGGCTGTGACTGGAAAAATCTTTTTTTATACATTTTGCCTACCAAAAACAAGGTATGTGTATATAAGAAAATATAATAATTCAGATGTAAACAGAATGCTTTCTGTATCTTCCCTGGGTTGATTGTCCATTTGTCCTAAACATTTCCCAAAACCTGTCTCTTCTCAACTTGTTGTCATTCCACCAGTCCTTCCTTCTCTCTTCTTCTTTCAACATATCTTGGGACCAACACACACTTTTCAGGGTCCCCTTTTCTTTTCTCTCAGCCTAGACAATTAAAAAAAATTTAAAGGATTTAAATATTAAAATAATAATTACACACTAATGCATTTTCAAACCTGTTCTTATACCTTATATTTATTTTCCCTTTCCTTTATTTTGTACTGAGAACGTACACTCTTCAGGTAAGGAGCAATCTCTTACTCCAGGTTTATACAGTGATACAGTGCTTGTATCACAGTGCCAGTGGTCTTTAGAGTGCTGACTATGTTTACCTACACGATTATAAAGTAACTAGCATAAAGGAATCCTAATCCTGACTAAGGTCTTTGCCACTATCAAACTATAAATTACTGAGGAATCCTAGGGGAACATATGTGGAATGAATTCTAATAATTCATTCTAGTGGGTGGGAGGTGTAAGTGACAGGAATTCAACTGATAACAGCTACTTACTAAAATGGGCTAAATTTCTATTCATCTTTTACATAAACTACTCCATCTCATAGAAACTATGATTCAGTATTCTCATTAGTATTAATGGAAGTTACCCCCTTACATCAATTGGATACAATACCCAAATGTCTTAGTCTGAATTTCCAAGCCATGACTTGGAGAAAGAGTATCAAGAATGTGCTCCTTGATTAATTCATGAATGAAGATTGATTGCTAAAAAGAACTTGACATTAAACAAAGCAGTCCCCAGAGAATATGCCAAGGTATTTTCTCTGCTTTAGTGGGAAAAAAATTCTACAAAACTCAAAGAGCATGTTTATCAAGGTGAACACGTCATAAAGGAATTATCCTGACATGGCCCCCAAACAGTGTAATTGGAAAAAACTGCCTACTAAAACATTATAACAACTCATCCCCTGAGTAAAAGAAGATATCAAAAGAATAGCAAATAAAGTAAATCAACTATCACTGGAAATTATAGTAACAGTAATAAAAAAGACACATGGCTAGAGCAATAAAAGAACTCAAAGGGCGCATCCAGATGAGTGCACACATGCCTCTTGCCTCTTCTTAAACCCCTGAGGCAGGGCAACAGGTACATGTGGGAATGAAAAACCATTCCCCAAGCTACAAGTTTACAGTGCGGGATGAAACTTAGACCACTGAATATCCAGGGGTCTAAAAAAATTGAAGTTTAAAAAAGCAGGGCATGGTCCCAGATCGTGACCTGAGGCAACTGGAACTTGGGTCCTCCAGGAAGATGCTCTGGCTGCCACAGCATTTGGCCCATCATCCTGGTGCTGGTTAGTAAGGGGTCAGGGGGGCTGGAAGAGGAGAGAGGGACAGCCCTAGTGGCCCCAGCCCGGCCCTGCTTCCCCCCCCACTGCCCTGTGCTGGCGGGGGGGGGGGGGGCTCTGCCAGGAGGCTCTGGAACCCCAACCCCTGCTTCTAAGGTAAGTAGAATGTTTTTTTCTGGGGTTTTTTCTGAGGGTTTTTTTTTTAAGTGATGGTGCCTGGGATTTGGTGGGGATAGCCATGGGGACCTGGGGGTGCAATTTGGGGGGTGACGCTGGATAGGGCAGCCATCAGGGGAGCTGCAGCAGCTGGTGGGGGATGGGGGCAGGTGGGGCAGCAATTGGGGATCTGGAGCGGAGCACATGGGCTTTGTGGGGGGGGTAGCCCCTGTAGGGGGCATTTGGCCCCTGTTGGTCGGCCGTACCCCTTGGGTGGAGACCATAGCCCTGTTGGGGGGCCCATAGCCATTGTGTGGGCTCTTAACCCTGTTGGGAGGGTGAATCCCCTGTTTGGCGGCCATAGCCCTTGTGTGGAGGCCAAACCCCTGTTGGGGGGCCATAGCCCTTATGTGGAGGCTGTAGCCCTGTTGGGGGGGGGCGAATCCCCTGTGGGAGGGCAGCAAAATATATATTCATGTATTCATGAAACGTATTTAGAATTCACTTTATTATTATGATAAGAGACTTGCTTTAACACTGTAGATAGATCAATAAAACACTGTCCAACTGATCACTGTCTTGGTCTCACACTCTCTTTATAGTGGTCTTTTGTTTTATTTGTGGAGGAACATGGATTTGGGGTTATTTTACAGAATGACTTTGGGATTTTTTTTTGATCAGGGTTTTTTCAGTTTTCCAATAGAGAACACCAGAATTCCTGCTAAGGATGCCAGTGGCAGGACCCTGCCTTAGACTTGGCATCTTGGACCCAGCTGGCTGTCGCTGACCTCCTCACCAAATGGGGCCAGGAGGACATGCTTTGACGATTCAAAACAGGTCACCACGCCCAGAACATCTTCCAGACAATAGCTGCCCAGATGGCTGGGCAGGGGGCACACATGGCAGTAGTTCTGCACAGAGGCCAACCCTACAACCACAGTCCACTGGCAACTAGCCCAGAGGCAGATGGCCCTCCTGCCTATGCAGTCCCCATCTGGGTCTGGCAGGTGCACAGCAGGTCACAGCCAGGCAGCAGCCCCCACTGCTGGACTGCTGCAGTGGGTAGAGGGTGTAGGGTGCTTCAGCAGTCCAGCTGGCACAAGGGGTAGTGTCCCCAGGTACCAATTGGCTGAGCCCCAGAAGATCCTGAGAGCTAGTGGTCCTGAGCTACTTGCCAGGGCAGCTTTTTATACTGCTGAGGCCAGGACAGGGCAGCTTTTTATACTGCTGGGGACAGCACAGGTGCTGGCCCCAGGCTCTAGCTCCCCTTGGCTGTAGATCTGGGAGGAGCTAGACAGGGTTATCATGCCCCAAGTGGCACAATTTATTCCACACCAAAGTGCATGTCCAAGCACATGCACTGAGGCAAAAAACCCCAGCTCAAATTTGCACCTTTTCTGTTTGAGCTGCTGCAAGTGCACGTGCTTGCATGTGTGGATGTGCCCAAAATGCCTAACAGCTGTTCTAGTCACGCATCCAGATGAGCACACACATGTAGTTTGCAGCACCACAGTCTCATCTGCAGCACTGCAAATTGCACATGCTGCACATGTAGGTGTTCTCTACACTGCTAATTTGCAGTGCAGTGGGTTTTTTAAACACTGGGAAATTCCAGTGTCAGAAAAACCTGCTCCAGAAAAAAGTGAGGTGGTTCACACGGCAGCAGTATGGGCTACCTGAAACTAGAGTCTGGGTGGCTTCTGGATCCCCAGGAGGCCCCCAGAACCCCAGGGAAGGCTGCTGGGGCCAGTCCAGATGTTGTCCCCAGACTCCCCTAGTCCACCCGAAGCATTTTTTTCTGCAGTAACCCCATGTGCAACCCTGCTTGTGGGGGTGCAGCCTAAATTTTCAAGTCCACATTTTATAGCAAGAAAAGTAACTCTCAGGGTTGTGATACTTAGGCCCCATTTATGAAGGTAGCCCACAGCTGTTTATGAAGTATTGAGATGCAATTGAAAGTGTACACGTTATTTGAAAAGCTTATAAACCAAATGACTATCAGTGCTTAGGAAATTCAATGTTTTCACATGCATATGGAGCCCCATATATCTAATAGGACCAGCAGCAGTTATCTCAAACTTTCAAAAATGAAAAGCACTAACTACATTTATTTCAATAGCAATGAATTGAATTTGATGTAAACCAAATACTAAGTGTACCTGATTTGGATTGATGCAATTGAAAGGGAAGTATAATTCAAATGAATCTTTTCACCTTGGAGCTATTGAACTTCTCTCCACAACTTCTTTTAATTTTTGCTTTTATTCATTTTAATTTTCTTAGTCAAATCAGCATTTACACTTTTGCAAAGGTTTTTTTTTTAACATAATATCTAAATCTTACTTAATACTTTCTCCTTTTTGTTGTTCATTTTTTGGAACAGTTAGTCTCATTAGTCCAGCTCAGATGTTTGACACGAGATGCATGGTAATCTAATGAACCTTAGAAATGAAGGGTAAAGAGCAAGCTGTTACTTCCCTTGCTGATTGCTCTCATCAGATATGTGCTTATAAAAGCTTTGAATCCAACTCTTCTGAAATAATTTCTCTAACTCCAGTAATGAAAAAGTGAGAGAATGAAGTATGTATCTCTAGATGTATTACTATAATGTAATTAACCTCCAGAAACTTCTTTGCAATAAAATCATTTCTGGGAAAGAATTTCTAAAAAGAGATTGAGAAAGGATTCACTCAGACCTGTACAACAACCTGATTCACTCAGAGGATGTACAAGATTTGGGTTTTTTCTGCACCTGGATGGCAGAAAATTTGGAAGGTGCACAGAATATGTGCACCCTTTGTAGAGTATCAATCCCAGCTCTGTAGTAGTTCATTAAGCCCTTTTGGACAGGGCAGAATTGGGTTAAGTGTGCAGCTAGATAGAGACAAGGATTGAAAGACCTGTCACTATAAGTGTTCCCTCACTTTTCTCCATCCATGGAAAGCCCATTAGGGCTAGAATTCCCTCTTCCAATTAGGTTTGGGAAAACTCTAATTTATGTTCCATGACTTGTATGTGGACATTAGTCATGGTGATTTATTTTCCTCACTGCTTCATCTCTATTTTTGACTAACAACACTCTGCAAATAGGGATGTGGTTGCCAAGCATTTAATAAGTTTCATTACAGAACCAGAAGCATAAGTTTAAGCCTGGGCCCATATTCATGCTGGAAGCTTTCCCTTGTCAACATGGATACCAAAGGGTACATGATCATTCCAGCTCGGGAGCTGAAGGTAGTTGGACATGATACAGCCACATCACTTCCTTACATATTATTAGCTACAAAAAGTGATGTATTTTAACCACATTAATTTGATGGATCAGGTAGGCTCAGCATGAACTTAGATTTGGGAAACGCTGACAGACAAATTCAATTTCTCTATCCCAAAAATCTTTCCTTCATCAAGTTTCATAATTCTAGGGCATTACCCTTTAAATAGCATGTTACCATCTCAAACTCTCTCCCAACCTGAATTTATCCTAATCCCTCTTCTCTACCTTCATTTTCCTTTAGTAACTGAGAAATCTACTGTCCTTTTTACCTGCTAGGTTCTTTCCACCAAATACTGAATTCCTCAAATTAAAAAAAACACAACACTGAAATGCCACTATAATGCCTCCTGGGAGTTGTAGTTTTGGAGTCATCAGAAGCCCAGAGTCTCTCAGAATTGTTTTTTAAAAGGTTCTGGAATATTGTATCTATAGTTTCATCTATGGATAAAAAACTGTATGCATAAATGAAAGTGCATAAATGAAAGCATTCAGTGCTGAGCTTTTCAAAACACTTATTGGTCTGGACACCCACATTTCATTAATTAGTAATATGATATTCTTATCTTCAGACAACTTTGAAAAGCCTCACACTAGATAAATAATCAGCTGATTTGCAAATGCCATTTGTTGAACTACCACTTAACTGTAATTAACAAATTTAGCTTGTGCAGACTAGAAGCCTAGAGACTGTTCTAATAGTTTGCATTTTTTTTTAAATCACATATATTCCATTTACAATACAAATTTCAAATTATCAAAATTAATTGGAGGAAATGGAAGAGTGGAAAAAGAAAATAGAAATAAACCTTTGCTGAAATCCAGGCTCTATTGAAGCTAATGGAAAAACTCCACTAGACTGAAATGAGGCAAGCATTTTATCTCTTAAATCAAGACCATTTCGGTAGATATATAAATTAGGACTGTGCAAAATTTTGGCAGCCGTTTTGTTTCAGAGGTGTTTTGGCCTGTTTCAGCACCCGAAACACCAAAGCCAAAATGAAATGGAAGGCTCCAAAATATCTCTGAAAAGAAACAAAAGCATCCAAAACATTTTGGAATGTATTGGAGGTGGGCTTGTGGGGAAACAAACTCAGAAGGAGGAGGAGAAAGAGAGGGAGGTGAGGACTGCTCTGATACTGACATCTGTAGCTGGCCAGTGTCTGTGATCTGTCACTGAAGTCCCTTCCAATCCCAGCGCTCTGGGAGAGAGACAGAGAAACAGCATATAAGGCTCTGCGTGAAGCCTTTCTCTCCCTTTTGTGAGCTTTCTGTCTGGAAGCAACAGTGTGTGAAACGTACTGGCTGGCTGCAGTGACTGACTTCATAGTCAGTCTCTTGCTAGTCTCTCTTTTTGGAAAGGTTTGGATACACCTTTCCAATATATTACAGATAAAAGATATAGTAAGCAGATAGAAGAAGATATATTACACACACATACATATTAAAAACATACAAAATATATTATACACACACACACACACATTTTCCAGAATAGCAAACATGAAGCATGCTAGAAAGGCAGGTGCCAGGTCTTCTGGCAGGGGAGCAAGAGGGGCTAGATGGGGTAGAAGGACCCTCTTCCTAGATACACCCTCTTCCCTAGCAGCTGAGAACAGCAATAATAGTAACCCCCAGCACCATCAGTATGACAAGCACATCATGACAGTCTCCTCCACCCCAATTTCAGTTCCCAGCATGAGCCTCGCAGTGCCAGAGGGGGACCTGGATCTGGAACCAGGGGAGCTCAATGCCATAGCCAAGGAAATTTTGGGGAAGGAGGGGGAATCTTGGGTTGTGCTTCATACCTCTCAAAGTTCCCCTAGAGTCAGGTCTCCTTCTCTGGAAGGCACTTTAGAGGAGGTTGACATTGTGGAGGCAAGTGGCTCAGCTGAGTCAGCTCTTCCTGTCATTGTGCCTATGCCTGCTGAGGAGGGGAATAAGGCAGAATATGCACCCACACCCCAGAAATGAGGGGGCAGTGTAGTGTGGGATCATTCTGAGGTGGCAGATGATCCCAAGTATGCTATCCGCCTGCACTGCCAATGCAAGACCAGCCTGGGCAAAGACAAAAAACACTTCAGCACCACAGGAATTCTGATGCATATCATGAGGCACCATCCCCTTGCCATTGTTCCTCCTCAGCCTGGCACCAGTGGGAGCATGCCCAAAGGGGAGTCTCCCTTTCACTCCAAAGCCCCTGTCCCCTAGAAGCAGAGGCAGGCCACCCTGGAGCAGTGGGGGGAAAGGCAGGGACAAAGTACAGAACATTTCCAAGGCAAATGAAGTCACTCAGAGCACTGGGGAGATGCTTGCTGTTGATGGCCAGCCCTTCTCCTTAGTTGAGCAGCCAAGGTTCAGGCAGCTCAGGGCACTCATGGCCCCATCCTACCAAGTGCCCACATGCACCACATTCAGCAGGACAGTGGTGCCCTCTCTGTATGAGGCATGCAGAGAGTACTTGAGGGAGGAGCTGCACAAGGCAGGCCTGCAGGTGGCCTTACACTTCACCTCGGACATCTGGAGCAGCCAGGGTGAAGATCACGCCTACCTCTCCCTAACAGGGCACTGGTATGATCAGTCAGGCCATTGGTGGACTCTCCTTCAAGCCAACGTGATGGATGAGTTCCACACAACAACCGAGACCATGGGCGCCATGAACTACTTGGTGCAGAGGTGGCTCATTAGGCAGGGTGAGCTCTCCTTCAGGTTCATGTTCACCAACAAAGGGGCCAATATGGTCAAGGCAGTACATGATGCCAACTTTGTTGGCATCCACTGTGTAGCACACAAGTTCCACTTTGTAATCAGGGACACCTTGCAGGGGGACAGGGCTGCTGGTGAGGATGCCAATACAACAAGCCAGCTCATTTAAAAATACAGGAAGGTTTCAGACTCCTTCCACCAAAGCATCAAGAGGGCAAGATGTTGTGGGACAAACAGGCAGAGCTGAGTGTCCTGCAGCACAAAATCCAGCAGGATGTGGAGACTCAGTGGAACTTCTCATATCCGATGATTGAGAGGCTGATCAAGCAACAGAAGACCATCCATGAGATGGCCTTGCTCAGGGAGATTGGGACCAGCAGCCCCCTTAACAAAACAGAATGGGATACCATCTCCCAGATTTTGGTGGTCCTCAAGCCATTCCTTGAGGCTACCAAGAGCCTCAGTGCTGGTGATGCCCTTCTTAGCCAGGTATCCCCATAGTGAGGGAGCTTCAGAACCAAATGGAGAAGTTCCAGAGGATTGTTGTTCCTGGATGGGGCAAGCCACTGTCACCAGAGGTGCAGGCACTGGTAAAGTGGCTGAAGAAGGGCATCAAGAAATGACTGGATTCATTGCAGTCCACTACAGTCCACATGCTGGTGGCCATGTGTGACCTGAGGGTCAAGGGGAGTGTGTGCACCAGCAAAACCCTGGATCACTGGATGCAGGTGCTGGTGAACAAGATTAGGGGGGAAGAGGCAGGGAGACATGGAAGATGATCTATTTTTCTGTGCCAGCACTCCATCCACCAGCCAGTCTCCTCCACCCCAGGGGTTGCCAATCTGGGACAAGGGCATGGCTTCCAAGTTGGGGTTCAGAGACACAAACCCCAGTAATAGGCAGGTAGCACTGAGGCTTTGGTGGCTACCTATCTCACTGAGGACATGGAGACACTGCTCTGCAACCTCTTATCCCACTGGGCAAGCCTCGGCCACATTTGGCAGGATCTGGCCACAGTTGCTCAGGAACTCCTGTCCTGTCCACTGGCCAGTGTCCTGATTGAGAGGGTGTTCAGCATTGCTGGAGATATTGTGACACCCCACCACACCACAAGGATACTCCTTGGTGGAGCAGCTGGTGTTCCTCAAGGTGAACCTCCTGCTGCTGAGGTTCTCCAAGCCCCATGAGCAGATGGAGTGAGTGCCACCTTTCTCACTCTGTCTGTATACCCATTTCCTTTTTAAAAAAAATTTTAAAACCATGTAATGCCCAACTCTCAGAGCTGGAGGCAGCACTCACTGTATCACCAGCCAGCAGGCAAAGAACATGTCCTGCTGAGCTCCCATGCCAGGATGAACTTGAAAGTATGGGGGCTGTGCCTATGGGGAAGGAGGAGGGCCCAGGTCCTGGGTATGACCTAAAACTGGACCCTGCCAGGGTCAGAAGGCCTGATGAGACTGCTGGTGGCATGGCAACCCCAAGAAATGCCAGGACCACAAACCTCCCTGATGAAAGGCAGATAGCAGGTGCCTTATAACCTCCAGCCACCACACACACACAATCCTGGCTAGGGAAAGCCCAGACCTACAAGACCTTTGAGAGGCCTGATGACTCCTGGTTGCAGTGGAATTGTGAGACTCCAGGTGAGTTTAGCTGCCTGGGTTGACATCTGCGAGGCATGGACCGCAGTCTTAGGGAGGTATGGAGCTGCAGAATGAATGTCACCCCCAGACATCAGGGGCCCAAATGGGCAGCCTCCCACCTGGGAAACATCTGAATCAGTTTTCCATCAAAGCATCGCAGGTGAAAGAGGGATGGGCAGTTGGCCCAGACACAGTTGGGAAGGCTGAGATCTCACCTGCACTGGGAAAGCCCCCTGCTCTTCCTGGATGGAATCATTAGTGAAAAAGCCAGAGGCTGGCATACAATGCAGGCAAGAAAGCCAGTCAGTGAAAAGGTCAACTGAGGTATCAGGGGGTGAGGAACAGGCTGGGAGGGGTGGAGGGGAAGAGGGATGTAGCAGGTAAAAGTGGAGAGCTACCTGGGAAGTCAGATGTCAGGCAGGTTATACTGTGTCATAAATCCAATGTGTATATTGAGTCCATGAGTTTCTGTATCTAGGAGGTTGAAGTTGTCAGTTCATAGGCTCATCTTTGAAAAGAGGCTCAGGGTTCCAGCTGATCTGAAGGCGGGACCAAGGCCTAAGGGGGAGTCAAATGTACCAGAGAAGGGGCCACAGCAGGAGGGGATGAAGGATGCAATATGTGAGGCATGGGCCGCAGTGTAGGGAAGGTATGGAGCTGCAGAATGGATGTCAACCCAAGACACCTAAATGGGCAGCCTCCCACCTGGGAAACATCTGAATCAGTTTTCCATCAAGGTGTAGCAGACAAGAGGCACAGGCAGTTGACCCAGAAAAAGGTGGGCAGGCAGAAATCTAACCAGCACAGGGAAGGCCCCCTGTTACAAGCTACCATCCCTGCTGTTTTCATCCCACTGCACCTTAACACACACAAAGTCACACATCATGAGTTCTGCTTTGAACAGTTTGAGGTGCAGTTTCACAGAAGCCCTTGCATCTATCGCCTTGAAACTTGGCAGATTTCATGCCCTGAAAAGGGGCTACCATTCCTGCTGTTTTCACCCCATTCTGCCGTAACACACACACGACATGAGTTTTACTTTGAACAGTTTGAGGTGCAGTTTCACAAAAACCCCAGTATTTATGTCTTTGAAGTTTGGCAAGCTTTGTGCCCTGAGAAGGGGCTACTATTTCTGAAATTTTCATCTGAATCAGGCACGAAATGACAAAGGTATAGGCATTTTAGTGATTCCCCATTGGCTGACTCACTAAAACAGCATTAAAACTCTGAATCCGATTCAGTCGAATTGAAACAGAACAGTGATTCAAAACACTTAAATGAATCGTTGTCCTCAAAAATAGCCAAATCTGAAACTGAAGTGAAACATAGCCATTTCACACAGCCCTAATATAAGTAGGGATCCCAAACCTGACTGAAATATATTCATTGGTGCTGGCAACAAGAATATACTGACATTAAATCAAAGGAATGAATTTGCTTCTCTTCAATCATATTATTTGAGTTTAACCATGTTGAAGTTCTGTTTATTCTTACATAACCTCTGTTCTAAGTGAATATTTTATAATGCTAAAATCATTGACCTACACCTCTCTGTATATAGCAGCAGGGTTTCAGTCAATGATTATTTCTTCTTCTTCACTGAAAATTCCAACAGGATTTGAGGAGGTGTCAGTTTTCATTTTACTGCATCCCCAGAACCTATATGACACCATGTTAAAAAGAAAGAAGTGAGCCTTTTAGAAGAACACCCATTTCTACAATCTGAAACTATCTACAAGTATGATCCTATAGCCACTATTCAGTCAAAAGTCCCAAGTGCTAGATTATGCATTATATATATAAGTTCTTAGACTATGTAAGAGTTAGGCTAGATATCAGGAGGCGCTACTTCATGGTCAGGGTGGCTAGGATCTGGAACCAGCTTCCAAGAGAAGTGGTGCTGGCTCCTACCCTGGGGGGTTTTAAAAGGAGGCTGGATAAACACCTTGCTGGGGTTGTTTGACCCCAGTACTCTTTCCTGCCATGGCTGGGGGTCGGACTTGATGATCTGCTCAGGTCCCTTCCGACCCCACAAACTATGAAACTATGAAAACCACTAATTATTTGATCTGCTATTAAAAAAAGTTGAAAACCCTATTTTTAGAATCAGACAGAGAGTCAACATATCTGATTTTTAGTGACTGGTAATAAAAAATCCAAAATGTCTATTATTTTAATAACAGTCAGGAATATTTTGCAGGGGCTTAAGAAAATAAAGCAACACACAGCAGATTTTATTAACATTCTTTTTCTTTCTTATACACTGTTGTACTCTAATAATTATAAACTACTAGAAGTGACAGGTTAAGGAATTAACCCACAATACTATGGCATTGATTTTCTGCTTGTTAATAGAATTTTACTTCATTTTTCAGCTATTCAAGGTGCTTGTATTACATGAGAAAGTTCTGCCCAAAATACTCAGGAGTTAATAAAGAAATGTTTTAATTTTTTTTTTCTTCTCTCACTTTTCTAGCTTCAAGAGAAGTGAGCAGCTGGCAAAGTGAAAATAGAAACAATTCATACATTTTCTAATTACTATAAAAATATCCAATAATAAGATGTGTAAATGTTATAAGTACACTTTTAAGCGTATTCATATTTCAAGATGAAGAAAAAAGGACATGATATCATTGCAAACCATTTTTATACCTCAGCAGCACATCTTCACCATACTTCTGCATGGGTACACCTCCTACGCTGAGGAAGAAATAAGGATTGGATTATGCATTACACTTATGTCTAAATTTGATCCTGAATGGTGTTCTCTGCTGAGAAAATCAGTTGTCATTTTTCCACCTGCTTTGAAACTCTAAGGAAGTTTGTAAATTTAATGCCACATATTTTTTTGTCAGAAAATGCTGGACTGTCAAAGTCAAAATATTCTGGAGGACTACTTTGATTGCTTTTTAAAAAATGGAAAACTATCTGATTTTCTGCTCTCTTATCCACACTCCCTGTAGGCTCTCTGGTGTGTGGCTGAATTGCCTGGGCTACCACACTCCACAATCCATGACATGGGTTCTCATGGATGTCTATGGCACCACAACCAATTGCTAGGCAGTTCTTGCAGACCAGGAAAGCCTGAAACACAAAGAGATGAGATCAGAAATGTTCTAAGATTTTGATTTCAGTTCCTTAACATGGATTTTTTTCCAATGTCCATCCTGTACAAAATAGTACTTTTTTTTTCTTCTTCTGGATCTTCTTAAAAATGAGAGTTTGACAATCTGTCCCTCAGCATGCAGTCTTGTGTACAAAATGTGCTAGTAGTGTACCATTTATGAAGTTCATAAAATATGTAGGTGTAATTATGCCTTGATGTATGATCTCTACTGACCGATTATATTCATCATAATAATGACATTTCAGAACTTCGCCCACTTCTATTCATGTGAAAGCACTAAAAATATTTTAAAATCCATTTCAATAAGTACAACACTAAATAATCTATCATCCTTCAGGTTGTTCAAATTTATGGAATTGTGGATCCATCAGACCACATCTATTTGTGACTATTTAACATCATAGACCTTCCTCACTTTGATGTTAAAGACATATATTGTGAGTTTTCTTAAATGATATCATATTAAAGAAACAATTTTCAAAGCAAGAAGTTATAATTTAAGTCTCCCTTTTCTCAAAGAAAATATTACCTGATTCTCAAATATTTTACATATACTTTAAGTAAGAATCTGAGCAGCACAAAAGTAGAATTATTTTTTTATTCAGGCAGATAACCAATTTTGTAATAAACAAGGTATATACTTGCTGGAATAAAGGTCCAAACAGGCAGGCCAAGTTTTCTAAGAAGTTAAAAAGATGTTTATTTAAGATATTTTAAAACAGGGTCTGGATTGCAGAGGTGGGAATATTCACTCAAGACTATATGAAAACTTGGCCCCTCTAACTTGTCATAAATTCCAGAAGCTGAAACTCCAAATACATTGTCACTTTGGAACTCACTTCTAGTACTGGCAATGAAAAGATCATAATTAGTTGTTTTGTAGATTGGATAGAAAATAGCTCATTAGAAGTAAGCAGGCCCAATCAGCCCATAAAAATGGAAATGTAAGCCTTGTGTAAAAATATAGTACTACCACTCTTGGTATGTTGTTCAATGGTGGATCAGCAGGGTGCATATAAAGTAATTTTTAAAAAAAGGAAAATAAAACATTTTCCTATTAAAATACATCTTATTTGAAAATTAAATTGTGACACACATTAAAGCACTGAAATGGTGCTTTAAATAGTATTTAAAATTAAAATACATTGTTCAAGAGCACATATTTACTGCCAAATTTTTAAAGAGAGGCAAAACAAGTGAAACCTGGAAGCAGAGTTTCTAATAGTGATTAACAACAAGTTGTTTTGGTAAATGTATTCTCTTCTGCAGATGAAGAAAGAATATTTGCTTTCTTTTGGTTCATTTTATTCCAGCCTAATAAATTCATTCAATTTTCTGGAAAATGGTTGATAATTGAAAGACAAGAAAAGCCTGTTTTCTTCCTCTAATCTATAAGTAAAAATTACATGCAAAGTGAAGGACATGATGATCAGAAACAAGGTTTGATTTATCAACAATAGATAGCTTTGCTTAATTAATCAGTTCTCAGTGGGCATGTCTACATGTGTGCATTTACTGCACAATACCTGAAAGTAAGTTTAGTCCCAAGTCAGACTACACACAGCATTAGTGCACTTCAATGCCTGCATGTGTAGACACCAGCCTATTCCCATTTACTGCAGAGTAATTTGCTGCACAGTAATTTTAAACCAGCATAAATGCATGTGTAGACACATCCACTACAAACTATATTTAATAGTCTTCTCTTATGAATTCAGTTAATTTAAGAAAGTTTTAGTTAACTAATTAAATCTCTTAAAAATGCTGTTTTCATAGTTTCATAGTTTCTAGGGTCGGAAGGGACCTGGAGTAGATTATCTAGTCTGACCCCCTGCCATGGCAGGAAAGATTACTGGGGTCAGATTACTGGAACCTCCTTTTAAAGACCTCCAGGGTAGGAGCCAGCACCACTTCTACTGGAAGGTGGTTCCAGATCCTAGCCGCCCTGACCGTGAAGTAGCGCCTCCTGATATCTAGCCTAAATCTACCCTCTGCCAGCTTGTGACCGTTATTCCTGGTCACTCCTGGCACTGCTTGGGGGAACAGGGACTTTCCCAGTGCCTGCTGGTCCCCCCTGACTAGTTTGTAAAAGGCCACTAGATCCCCCCTCAGCCTTCTCTTGTGGAGGCTGAACAGGTTCAGGTCCCGTAGCCTCTCCTCATAGGGCCTGCCCTGCTGCCCCCGATCATGGGAGTGGCCCTCCTCTGGACCCTCTCCATGTTGTCCACATCCCTCTTGAAGTGCGGTGCCCAGAACTGGACGCAGTACTCCAGCTGCAGCCTGAGCAGTGCCACATAGAGGGGGAGTATCACCTCCTTGGACCTGCTTGAGATGCTTCTGTGGATGCATGATGAGGTATGGTTGGCCTTCCTGACCGCATCCCCACACTGCCGGCCAATGTTCATCTTGGAGTCAATGATGACTCCAAGATCCTTTTCTGCCTCTGTACTGACAGAAGGGAGTTCCCCAACTTGTAGGTATGGTGCCGGTTGTTTCTCCCGAGGTGCATCACTTTGCACTTGTCATTGCTGAATCCCATCCTATTCTCATCCACCCACCCTTGTAACCTGTCTAGGTCTGACTGTAGCCTATTGCTCCCTTCTAGCATGCCCACATCCCCCCACAGCTTAGTGACATCAGCAAATTTGAACAGGGTGCTTTTTACCCCCTCGTCCAAGTCGCTGATGAAGATGTTGAACAGTACGGGCCCGAGGACCGAGCCCTGCAGAACCCCACTGCCCACATCCCTCCAGGTTTCCTTCATTTTTAATTGAATTCCAATTTCTACTGTAAAGCAGCTTGACAAAAAACCCATACATAAACAAATACTTCAACTCACTCAGGGAACCGATGGGCAGGATCTCCTTAGAGCCAACCTGTGGAGAAAAGGAGTCCAGGAGAGTGGTTGTACTTTAAGGAAACCTTACTGAGGACACAGGAATGAGCCATCCTGATGCTCAGGAAGACTAGCAAGTATGGTAAAAACCCAGCCTGGCTTAGAAGGGAACACTTGAGTTAGCTCAAAATGAAATAGGAAGCTTACAAGAAGTGGAAAATTTTGCAAATGACAAGGGAAGAGTATGAAGTATTATTCAAGCATGCAGAGATTAAATCAGAAAGACCAAAGCATAACTGGAATTGCAACTAGCAAGGTATACGAAGAGTAACAAGAAGGGTTTCAATGGCAGGAACAAGAAGAAAATCAGGGAAAGTGCAGGTCCCTTACCAAATGAGGAAGGCAATGTAGAGACAGATGATCTAGAAAAGTCTAAAGTGCACAGTACCTTTTTTACCTCAGTGTTCAGAGGCAAAATCAGCTTCTAGACTACTGTACCTGACAGCACAGTTTAGTGAGAGCAGCCAACAGTCAGCAGCCAACAGTGGTGAAAGAACAAGTTAGGGATCACTTAGAAAATCTGGATGTATAGAAGTCCTTGGGGTCAAAAGCAGTGCACCTTAGGGTGCTGAGGGAGATGGCCAATGGAATTGTAGAGGCATTGGTCATTATCCTTGAAAACTCATAGGGATCAGGAAAGGTCCTAGACAATTTAAAACGGGCAAATATAGTGTCCATCTTGAAGAAAGGGAAGAAAAAGGATCCAGGGAACTATTAACCAGTCAACCACAACACAGTTCCTGGAAAAATCATGAAGCAGGTTCTCTAGGAATCCATTTCTATGCACTTGGAGAAGAATGCGTATAGGAATAGTCAGCATGGATTCACGAAGGGCAAGTCATGCCTGAGCAACCTGATTGCCTTCTATGATGAGGTGACTGGCTCTGTGGATGCGCAAATACAACTGGATGTGATTGATATACCTTGATTTTAGCAAGGTTTTTGATACAGTCTCCAAAAAGATTTTTGCAGGCAAGCTAAGGAAGTATGGGCTAGATGAATGGACTGTAAGGTGGATAGAAAGCTCTCTGGATGGTTAAGCTCTGCTCAATGGCTTGATGTCTAGCTGACAGCTGGTAACAAGTGGAGTGCCCCAGGGGTCAGTCCTGGAACCAGTTTTGTCCAATATGTTCATCAACAACCTAGAAGATGGGATGGAGTGTACCCTCAGGAAGTCTGTGGATGACACTAAGATGGGGGAAGTAGTAGGTGCACTGGAGGGTAAGCTTAGGAATCTGAGAGACCTCAACAAAATTGAGGACATAGAACAAAAGAAATTTCATGTGGTTCAATAAGGAGAAGTGCAAAACCCTGCACTCAGGCTAGAAAAATTCCATGCACAGGCACAGTCTAGAGACTGACTGACTCAGCAGTAGCTCTGCAGAAAAGGAGCTGGGAACTACATCCCCTCTATTAGGCACTGGTGAGGTCACATCTGGAATACTGTGTCCAGTTTTGGATCTCCCACTACAGAAAGGATGGAGATAGTCCAGTGGATGTCAACAAAATGGTTAGGAGGCTGGGGAACACAATTTATGAGGAGAGGCTGATGGAACTGGGATTATTTAGTCTGGAAAAGAGAATACTGAAAGGGGGACTTAAAAACAGCCTTCAGCTACATGAAGGTGGGTCCAAAGAGGATGGTGCTAGTGGTGACAGAAGAAAGTGCAATGATTTCAAGTGGCAGGGAGGCTGAGGTTAGATATTAGGAAAAACTCTCACAAGGAGGATGAGGAAACACTGGAACAGGTTACTGAAAGAGGCTGTTGAATCTCCATCCTTAGAGATTATTAAGACCAGGGTAGACAACGCCTTGGCTGGAATGATGCAAGTGGGGATGGCCTTACTTTGAGCAGAGGGTTGGACCTGATGCCCTCCTAAAGTCCCTTCCAATCCTAATTTCCTATGATTCTATAAAGGCATACTATCAGCAACAACTGCCTATCATAAGATGTAAAAATTAAAAATCTGAATAAACGTGTGTATATCACAGCTCACATTCATGTACTATATCCTTTTAGTTATCCACCCTTACACAGCCCAATGTACACGAAAGGTTCTATTTATATGTAAATCAACATGACAATAATCAGCAGCAAATAAGAAGCAACTTTTCTGGTGGAAAATAACTAAAATGAAGCATAGCATAAAATTAGAACATTATTTAAACCAAGATTTCTTACTTGCTGATTTAAATCACAATCAAAATGAGAAACTTAAATCACTTTGATTTAAATCCCACTGACTTTACCCTCACTTAAGAATTTGTTTTGTACTTCCAGTCTGATTTTACATAGCTTAAACTTCTAGCCATTGCATCTTGCTTTACGTTTAATTGGATAGACTCCTGCTGAAGATTACCCTATTTCTATATCCAAAGATTACAATTTGTTTTGGGTTTTTTTGTTTTTTGCCAGGATTACAATTTGGTCCAAAGCTTATATTCAGCTAATACCTATCATAATTATCAAATTCTTTTCATTATTTCCCCCATCATCATTGTCACTACTTACCCCATTTCACTACTTCATGATATCATCTGCTATTTCCCCAAATATGGAACATACATATTTATTAAATCATTTTCCCCTTTCTGTATTGTTATTCCCCCATTTTCATCTATTAAAGGACAAATGAAACCATTCATATTGCTCCTGTTCCTGAAATACATAAGTATTCTCTGTCCTTATCCCAATTGACTGTTGATTTTTCTCTCTCTGATGTTTTTTCTAGCTTGCTCTCTCTCTCTTTCTGTCTCCTCTTCTACAATTTTTAGTTTATGAAATTCATTCCTACTTTTTTGATGTATAGTAATTACTAAAAAACTGCTTCCAGTTGTGCATGGGTTTTGTTTTACAATCTTCCTGGTCTGTAAGCCAGGTGCCTTTTGAAGCTAGTTTGGCCTTCTCTGTCAGTTGATCAATGTTTTTTAAAATGTTAAATTCTTAAACTTCTTAAAAAGTCCTAATTATCAGTCATTTTTTCTGCTTCAGTTTCTTTCTTCTACCTAAATCAGATCACAGACAACTTCAATTTTATTAAACCTGTCTTTTTAAAGCACCATACATATCCATGCATAGTGATTTGGGCCTTCACTGCATAAAACAAATATAATATAATACAAATAACAAATATAATTAGGTCACCACCACATATACCTAAACTACCATTATTTTTTGTTTTGTAACCAGTTCCTTTTCTTCTGTCCAGATGAGGTCTACTAAATTCCTTCATCTTACATTCAACACTTAACTAGGAAATTGTCATCTTTAATTCCAAGAAATTCCAAATACTAGTAGCAAGGCACACCCAGCATATGTCATTCAGTTTAAGTGTCCCATGGTAAGCCAATTTTTCTATATATTAAAAACTATCTAGTGTGATATTAGTGGTTTGTAGAAGACACCTAGTACCTCATCCGGTGCTTTTCTGGTCAGAACCATATACATTAATGTACACATTAACAGAAAAGAACCATAAACATGAACGTAAACAAACACGGTTAAAGCTAAAGTTCTTCATTCCATCCTACTGATTTGTTTCACTTGAAATACTTGTGAGACTCAGACAGAATGAAAACATAATCTGTATTTAGCATAGAAGAAAGAAATTTCAGCTGTTAACAGTCTGCTTTTCCAGATGCTTCCTATGTATGTTTAGAACTTTCAAAGGCAATAAGAAACTTAATAAGAGAACTGCAATATACAAGAAATATCTGTTTAAGGTAATTCTACTTCCATCATACTTCCGGTCCGGAAATGTACTATTAGCAGAAATTGCATCACACTTTAGAATGTTGACTTCTTTAACAGTAATTTCTTCTTTATCTGGTTTTATAGTTAAGCAACAAGGGGAAACCACATCATATATTCCATTAAAATATATTCTCTTTTTAGTTATTTTTATGTAAGTAATTGCCTTAAATTATGCAGATTAATTTTGATGCCTTTCCTACTAAGAGAATTGCATTCCAAATTCATTTCAGGTTCAAAGGGCACACATCAGGAGGCACTACTCCACTGTCAGGGCGGCTAGGATCTGGAACCAACTTCCAAGTGAAGTGGTGCTGGCTCCTACCCTAGGGGTCTTTAAGACAAGGCTAGACAATCACCCTGCTGGGGTCATTTGACCCCAGTACTCTTTCCTGCTATGGCAGGAGGTTGGACTTGACGATCTACTCAGGTCCCTTCCGGCCCTACTAACTACGAAACTATGAAACCTACATGTGTCCCTACCGCACTGTTGTTACTGTGCAATTGTTCAGTACTTCCTTTAGGAAAGAAGTTATTTTTAGCTTCTACATTGCTGTAGCAATGCACCATAGCATGGGAGCGTGTCACTACAACAACATAGCTGTGGCATAACAGTTTGTGTCTGTCAAAACTACATCACCGTAGTGTGTTGTTACGGCAATGTAGCATCTCTTGTAGATGTTCCCAGTGTGCATTTGTTCTATTTGGACTGATGATGTAGAAAGACCATCTGATTTCTATCTGTGTTCATGGTCAAATTTTAATAGACATATATTTATATGAAATATTAACCTTCTAGCATACTTTGCTTATCTCCACCTAAGGGTTTAGTAAGATTACAATATATGTAACAGACATTTACTAGTAAGTGATTCCTGACACTGACACCATTCATCATTTAGACTAAGGGCACGCTTCAGATGGAACAGATGATGGGTTCAGATAAACATACAAATTCTGAAAGTTTGTTATACCATTCTTCTGCTGGAAATTTTATATATGCTGGCTCTCTTTTAATTCTCACTATTGAATATTAGTATTTTGATATTGTCTAGATCGGGGTGGGCCAAATGTGGCCCGGGGCTGTATGTGGCCCACCAAGCCATTCTATCTGGCTTGTGGGGCCCCTAAACAATTTAGATCTGCCCTGGGCTGCTTGTCATGTGGCCCTTGATGGCTTGCCAAAACTCAGTAAGCATTCCTCTGCCCAAAATAATTGCCCACCCCTGGTCTAAATGGACCATCAGGTTGGGATACCAGCGAGAGGAACTATGCAGTAAATAACATATAGTAAATGACAGTCCCATCTCCCAAACAATTTACAATCTAAAAAATGACAAGACATAGAAGATAACTAATGCAAACACACAAAGAATAAAAGCATCAAAAAAAACCCTGTTATAACAAACTTGGTAGCAGTAATCACGTTACCACAGTCTCTTATCAGATCCCAGCTTTTTGTATGTATTCTGACAGAGTTGAACTTTGAGGGACAAAAAGAAGAATGTGAAGGCGGCTGACTAGGAGTCTTTCCTACACATAAAGAGAAGAAAGGAAAATAAAAGAGGCTATGGAGGTCAGCTTTGCAACAAGATATAAAGATAGGCAGACAGGATTAGCGAGAATTGTGGTACATTTTGAAGGCTGAAGAGTGTTCAAAAAAAAAAAAAAAGAGAGTGCATTCTTTATTTCAAACTAAAATGAATCCTTCATATTCTGCCCACACATGCAAACTTGATAACAAGATGACAGTTTAAACACAACATTTAAAAGAAAATTAAATTGTGAAAAATATATATATATATATATA
>NW_017728948.1:43309089-43332541 GCF_001723895.1 Crocodylus porosus
CACACACACACACATATATATAGTGTGCATGTGTGTTTCATGGTTTAATTTTCTCTTAAATGATGTGTTTAAACCACCATCTTGTTACATCTGTCATATATATACACATACATACAAATACACACACATACACCCCTTTGATGCCAATTCAATGAGCCTTTCATAGCTGTGAATTTAACACAAAACCTCCTCCAGACAACATTTGCTACAATGTACAAGAGGACAATGCTTTTAAAAATAAGACGTAAAAGCAGGTGTCTAGCCCTGTATTTTGGTTTCTGAATGGGTATCCTGATTTTCAAAAAGTGCCCCAGTAAAGGAATCAGATACCCACATACACTTAAAATTAATCATGTAACTACAAGGGCTGTGCAAAATTTTACCAGGCATTTCATTTCAAAGCTGTTTCAAAGCCGGGTTTACTTGGCTTCATTGCCAGTCCCGGGCAGCAGCGGCAGCCTCCTCTCATCTCGGGGCACAGATCCAGGGTGTCTCATGCCTGGGAGGGCTGCGGGGTTGTGCCGGACTCCTCCTGGGGGGTGTGATCCCCCAGATCTGTGTGCCAGATGAGAGGAGGCTGCCACTACCACCTGGGACTGAGGACAGCAGCAATCTTCCCCGGCACTGGGTGCAGGGGTGCAAGCCCTACATCTGCACACTGGATGAGAGGAGTCCCAAATGGCAGCAGCAATCTTCTCCGGTGCTGGGCACAGGCTGCACCCAGTGCCGTTCCCAGGCAGGAGCAGCAGCCTCCTCTCATATCTGGGGGCCCACACTCCTGGGAGGAGCCCAGCACAGCCCTGCAGCCCTCCCAGGGGTGTGGGCCCCTGGATCTGCACCCCGGATAAGAGGAGGCTGCAGCTGTTAGCAAGTGTCAGGAGTTTTACTTTGAACAACTTGAGATGCAGTTTCCCAGAAATCTCTTCACCTATCTCCTTGAAACTTGGCAGACATTATGCCCTAAGAAGGGGACACTAACCCTGCAATTTTCATCCAAATCATGTAAGAAACGACAAAGTTTAGGCATTTTCATGATTCCTCATTATACCTGATGGGCAAAATGTTGAAACTCGTCAAAACAGCAAAACAGTTTTGACCAAGTGAAACGGGACAGTGCTTCAAAACAAAATGAAACAACTAAATGAAACACTGTCCCTTCAAAATGGTGAAACAGATGTCAAAATGAAATGATGGTGCTTTGCATAGCCCTAGTAGCTACATAGCTAGTGGAACAAATGCGTCTTGGTTAACTGCAGTAAAAGAGCAAAATTTTCAATTTGCTACTTTGTGCTGAATAAAAACTGTGTCAATTTTCCAAAACACCACTGCAATGTGCCCTGAGATGTGCCCATTACCCTCAGTGTCATTTGGTATACAAAAAACTATCAGCACCAAAGGAAGTTCTAAAACTGACATTAAGGGTGTACCTTGTCCGTCATTGAGCTAGACAATATAAATTCCAGTTCAGCATTTTATCATTTCCTTAACCTTCTTGCTGACAAAGACAGACACAAGAAAAATGATTATTACAACTAAAAGGTGACAGAGGAAAGCATATTTAGGATGGCTAGCTGAAACATAAAAAAGTCATTCTGTTGTGTGGAAGGAGAATGCCCCACATAATCCACTCTATGGCATTTCTATATGCAAATACGAGGGCTTTGTTACATAGTAATTTGGAGCATCTCCTGGAGCTCTTAACCCCTGGATTGTCTGCACATTAACACCTTATAGTGGTGTTAAGTACTTATTATGTGGCTCAAAGTTATGCCACTCCAGGCCAGGATTATCCCTGATCCACACCTCCCAGCTCTGTTCCATTAAGGTGTGGCCATTCCTCACAGATGTACCAACACTGTTGAAGTCCTCCCGCATCCCAGGATCTCTCAAACCCTCACCTACAGAACAGAGCTAGAAGCCTGTCCTGGCTCAGCAGTAGGGGTGTTCAAAGCAGACCCTATTTGATTTGGATTCAGCCAGTATTGGGGACAGTGACTTAATTAATTGATTCAGATCGCTGTCCCTGTTTCAATTCAGCCAAATCCAAATCTGAAGATTTGATGCTGATTCAGAGAATTGGTAATTCAGACATAGACACAGCTTTAAAAGTTTTTTCTACATACCTTGTGGTACTAGGCATGGCTTGTGAATACTAAAATGCTGGGGTGCATGGAGTGTCCCACAGGGGTGTAGGGGGGCCCTCCACATGGTCAGCAGCAAGCCCAGAAGTGGACCAAAAGTACTTCCACTCCCTTCCAGATCTGCCGTGGAGCACGCTGGAGGCACACCCTGCACCTCCCCAGCTCAGCGATCAGCCATAGGCGGACCCCGGGTGTCCCACCCCAGACACAGGAGGTACCAGTTACCAAGCCATGGGAGAGTAGGGGGGCCTCTGACTGCACTCTCCAGTGGACCCAGAAGAGGACTAGAAGCACTTCTGGTCCACTTCTGGGTCTGCTGCCGAGCACGCTGGGGAGCTCTCCTGTGCTTCTGTGAAACACTCCATGTGTCCCAGCATCACAGCATTCATGAGCCCCTGCTACCTAGAGATATATAGAAAAAAGATATTCATAGGAGAAGACAGATAGACAGACAGCACACATTTTTCACATAGCTCTTAATACTTCTTGTTGTTGAAGCAAACAACCAAAGAAGAGTCCAGTGCATGCACACAACAGAGGGAATAAACACATAACACAAAAGGAGTGACACGCATACAGAGACCTTTTGCAGCACAGGAAAGATTAATATGAAGCATGCTGGAAAGGCAGGGAAGGGAGAGGGGGTAGGGCAAGAGCTAGGGCTGCAGTTCCCCCCCCCACCGCCCACTCCCTTCAGAACAGATGCATTCTCTTCCCAAACAGCCATGACATCAGTGCTGCCAGTGGACACAAGTAGTTGGGAGAAATGTCTGGACCTGATGTCCCTGCACCTGCATCACCTCCCCTCAGTCAAGAAGTAGGCATCAGCAGTAGAATCACTGTCTCCTCCACCCCAATTTCATCTCTCAGCATGAGCCTCCCACTGCCAGAGGAGAAGCTGGAGCTGGAACCAGGGATGCTGAGTGTGCTGGATCAAGCAATTCTGGGGACTGAGGGCAAATCAGAGTTTGTGCTCCACACCCCTCAAATTTCTCCTCGACCCAGGTCTCCTCTGGAAAGCAGCGCCTCAGAGGAAGCTGAGGTTGTGGAGGCAAATGGCTCCACTGAGGCTGCTCCTCCTGCTATTGAGCCTTAGCCGGCAGAGGTGTGGGATAAGGCAGGATCCTCACTCTCAGCCCAGAAGCAGGCAAGTAGCATAGTGTGGGATCATTTTGAGCTGGCAGATGACCCCAGGTTTGTCATCCCTCCAGCACTGCCAAAGGCACATCAGCCGTGGCAAGTATGTGAGACACTCTTCCACCACGGCGATGCTGATGCATCTGAGGAGGCAGCACGCCCTTGCCCTTCTTTCTGCTCACCCTGGCATCGGTGTGAGCATGACAAAAGGGAAGTCCCCAACTCGTTCCAAAGCCCCCTACCCCCCCAAAGTAGAGGCAGGCCACCCTGGACTAGTGGGGAAAGGTGGACAGAAAGGGGGGTGTATTCCCAAGGCGAGCGAGATCACCCAGACCACTGGGGATATGCTTGGCTTTGGATAGCCAGCCCTTCTCTGTAGCTGAGCAGCCAGGGTTCAAGCAGCTCACAGCACTTCTGGCCCATCTCAGAAAGTGCCTGCATGCACCACCTTTAGCAAGACAGTAGTGTCCTCTTGTATTAGGCATGCAGGGAGTACTTGAGGGAAGAACTGTGCAAGGTAGGGCTGCCAGTAGCCTTACACTTCACCTCAGACATCTGGAGCAGCCAGGGTGGCAATGACGCCTACCTCTCCCTCACAGGGCACTAGTGTGATCAGTCAGGCCATCGGTGGGCTCTACTGCAAGCCAAGGTGCTGGATGAGTCCCATATGGCAAGGGAGATCATGGGAGCCATGAACCACATGCTGCAGGGATGGCTTATTGGGCAGGCTGAGCTCACCAGTGGGTTCATGGTCACTGACAATGGGGCCAATATAGTGAAGGCTGTCCATGAGGCCAATTTTGTTGCCATCAGCTATGTGGCACGCAGGCTGCACCTCATTATGAGGGATTCCTTGGAAGGGTTTAGGACTGCCGGTGGTGGTGCTTCCACCACTGCTGCTATAAGCCAGCTGATTTTGAAATGCAGGAAGGTGTCAGGCTACTTCCACCACAGCATCAAGGCAGGCAAGGTACTGCAGGAGAAACAGGCAGAGCTGAGCATCCTGCAGCACAAAATCATGCAGGATGTGGAGACACAGTAGAACTCTACATACCTGATGCTCAGAAGGCTGGTGGAGCAACAGAAGGCCATCCATAAGATTGCCTTGCTTGGGAAGATCAGGATCAGCAGCTCCCTGAACAGAACTGAGTGGGGTACCATCTTCCAGTTCTTGGTGGTCCTCAAGCCCTTCCTTGAGGCCACCAAGACCCATAGCACTGGCAAAAAGACATGTAAGGCAAATTATGGAAAGTGAGGTGCAGGGTATCAGACCATGAGGCAGACCAAGGCAATGATATGAATTTAAAAACTGATCTGGAAGGGATAGGCAACGATTTGATTATCTGGAAGGAGACTGGGCAAGACTGGAGGATATGGAAGGCTTTAGTTAAGGTAGTTATAAGCCCTTGATGTGTAAAATGAAAGAGAGAAAGAGATGCCAAGAAAAAGCTATATGTTTAGCTATACTAAATTTTTTATTTACATTAATATGGCTGAATGGTACTGAGAAGCCACTCAGGACTATAGGATTAGTCCACTGGCATGTTTTCTGGCTATGTACCAAGGCATCAGATGGAATGCTTCCAGTTCAGTATATAGGTGAAGCAAGGGTCAGAAAAAGTATGGAAATTATTTCTAACTCGCTGAATTGATCACAGTTTCTGTTTTCCCTTTAAAGCTGCATTAGTTCCCATAATATTTCTTCTCTTCTCCATTCCTTAAGAAACAGATAGAGATGATCTTTGAGGCTTCCTCTTGGTAGGAGTTCTTTGCTCCTCTGCCACTATTCTACTGCATCTTAGACTGTAAACACTGGAGGCTGCAAGTAAAAGAGCAACAGTGGAAAAAACCCTGGTCCTACCCAGTTAACTCTCCCTTTCAACATCCACTGTCTGCCACTATGTGACACAGGATGCTGGGCAAGATGGACCTATGATCTAACCCAGTAAATGGCAATTCTTGTGTTCTTATGGTAAACAATTCTGAGTGGCATCAGGAAAGGAGGATCATTTGCTTTAACAGACCACATACAAGTTTATGAGGTGGCAGAGTTCTTAATTGGCATTCGAGCCAAGGACAACCCATTCAGTCTCTCACTCATTTAGATAGAGACTCATCAAACCTTCTAAGTTAGACATAAAGCCTTGAATGCAGGGTCTTGATCTGATCAACATGGCCATCCATCCCAATCTGCCATCCTGCAGATCTTCCTAAAGACTGGATGAGGCCCACTTAAAGCCTGCATCAGTGCCAGTGTTTCTGACTACTCCCTGATACCCAAGTGGCTAGTTCCTGTCATCTGAACCTCCTCTTCCTCTCTACAAGACCAGCAAGAGGAACAAGAAGTGTCTGGGTGACAAGACACTTCATGATCTAATAACTGCACCGCTTTGTGGATTTCACCATCCTTTTGATTTCCTGATTTCCTGACTCTGCTCACTAAAACTCTTCTCACCCTCTGATTTCTGGTTTCCTGATTTGGATTGTCTTAGACTCTGGTTGCCCTCTCTGACTTGTTTGAATTCAAGTGCAGAAAGCTTGATCCCCAGTTGGCCCCCAGGCCCTTGTCACCCATGTCCTGACCATGGCATATTAAGGGGATATATTACTCCCCAGAGCCAATGTGGAAGAAAGATGCATGCACTCTCAAACAGAACACATGTAGAGTAGTTGGACATCAAATGTAGGTAGTACATATCCATCTCAGGAGATGGCAGGCCATGAACTCTCAGGATCTGAGGAAATATTTATTCTTAGGGGGTGGACAATGAGGAGTAAAACTGTAAACTGCAATTGCAAAAATGAATGGCAGGTGAATTCTGCAAAAAATGTTCACATATATTCTCCTTTAATAAATCAACTGACTGAATTTGCCCCTTTTCCATTTGCTCCCTATAAATATTTATATGGAAAAAATGCCTGCTCCTTTTTAAACAATCTTGATATCAGATTCTGTTTTTTCTTAGGGGAAAAAACGTATCCATGAATTCTGATTTCAGTCTAAACAGTTGGAATTTCAAATATTAGTAACTGACAGCATTGCTTGAAAATAATTTGCAGATCAGGAATGATTAAAACTATTTAATCAGAAAATACTTTTGAATACAACTATCTTCCAGGCATCTCATAAACAGAAAATAAGACTGAATATAAAAATAAATATTAATTAGAAATGATTTATCCACCTGCCATGAAACACCAACAATTATTTGGCCTACTTCCAATACTTACATGAAATATGTAAACATATGTTTAAATTAAACCACGTATCCCTATTTAGCAAAGCACAGGTAATAATTAGCCTTCTTTTTTTAAAATATTTTATGCAACCGTACAGCAGATATTCTAGGAATCAATGTCAACCTAAGTAGCTAATTGAAAATTATATTAAATGAATGCTACCTAGTCAAGTATGGAATGTATACTGGAGTAATAAGCAAACTTTATTGTAGAATAAATTATCAATGCTACAGCTGTTTTAAAAAGAGACATTTTGTATGTGGAATTTTATTTGTTTTGGGGGGTTAGTTTTGTTTGTTTTTGATTTGGGAATACTTGACAAAAAATGTTTCCAGTTAATTTCAAAATTTCCCATTAGAAATTTCAGGGAAAATATGAAACCAAAAATTTTCACCAAAAAATATCCATTTTTAGAAGATTCAATGCCTCATGAGAATTCTAGTTGTTCCCCTTTTATTCCTTCTATTTGGGGAGAGATCCCTAACCAAATGACATTACTCATAATACGTCACTTTTCCAGGTACTAGGAACACAGAGCAGACCAATTTCTACTCAGCCCTAAAATCAGTATTTTCAGCTAAATTGATTAATGAAAAATATTTAAAAAAAACTCATGAAAAAGATAGTTAGATTTTTAAAAAATCCTGTCTAAAACAATTTCAATGTAATATTTTCAATTATCCCTAATTACATGCATTCAATGGGATTATAGTGTTTGGCCTACAGTCTTGATACCACATCACAGGGATACTTGAAAAAAGCATTCTAAAGAGTTTAACATACTTAGAACTAGTAATATGTAATATGTTTAACTGAATCATCTGTATGACTGTATTGTCACTCCTGGTAATATCTATTTACTATTGAACAGTAGCTTGCCCATAACTGTAGCACCAACAGGTGCTGATGTGGGATTATTATAGCACTCAATATGCTAATAAGGAAGACAACAATTTTTAATAATTTGTCTTTGAATTTAATTTTCCTTAATTTATTTTTAGAAGATTTTCATCAGTTATTTTCCCCAATAAAAGTGCAATAATTTAGGAGTGGGTCCTACAAAATGCTTCTTTTTATCTACAGGAAATATAAAGGATGTATTTTTCATATGGTTCTGCAATTTGTTACATGGATCTGACTTTCAAATATGTAGTATTTGCATAAATTTATTTTACAGGGCATGAAAACTAACTGTAGAGAATAATCATTCACTAGATAACCTAAGGAAACTTTCTTTAACAGGCATAATTTAATTAGTTAAAAGAATAATTTGAAAACAAGTATTATTAAAGTCAACATTAAAACTCCATGAAAATCAATGACTTTAGCCTGCAAACTTAGCATATTGCCAAGGGAATTCCTTGAGTATTTTTTAGCTACTATATCCAATTTATGACAAGCAGGGTGGAAACAATCTTGAGAAAATCAGATTAATTTTCTAGTTGAAGATTATTTAAGATTAATGATACTACTGTCTCGGCATTATAATCCACAATTACAAAAGATTCATGCTTGCAGTAATGCAATGCGTAGACCACTTAATAATTGTTTACAAAATGTCCAATTGTAATGTGCTAAATTCTTCAGCTTCAGCTATTAATTCGATATTGCACATTAGCTTGCAAGGTTCTGAGAACCCTCTGTGCGGCACTATGCCCCCAAAGCTTATAAAATGCTTACTCCTCATAGGGCTGGATTTTAAATGAGGTTTGTTTCTATGATTGACTTCTTTTGCACAGGGTATTTTTGGAAGGCTGTTTCATCAGACAAGTAGATGGCCTACATATACTGTTAACAGTGACATTGTACAGCATATACTATAGACTCAGAGATCAGACTAGGTCATCTAAGGTTCCTTGTGCCCTTCAAATTTGCATCTCATCAAAGATTTTTTAAGGCCATTTTAAATAAAAAGCAATCTTCCTTTGCACTATAGCAAGAAACTATATCTGCACATCTTGAAAACAAGAAAGATCATTACCCAAGTCTATACCACAATTCCAAGACTAGAAACAAAATTATTAACATGTACATTTCCTGCCCTTTGGCAAAAGTCTACAGAATGTAGCTGATGTTGTCTTACATCAGAGCTGGCCAGGTGCTAGGACCTGGCATGCAGTGGGCAAGTGCTCCCCCTCCTGCTCCCAATACCTCCCAGCTGCCTCCCCCTCTACACTGTGGCTTTCTGTGCCCCTCTGATGCCTCCCAAATCCCCCTGCTGCACTGTGTCCTCCCCCTTGTCTCCAGCTGTGAGCTCTCCCACTGCGCCACCAGTTGTGAGCTGTGCTATGTTGCACTGTCATGCACCCTAGGGCAGGAGCGGAAGAAGAAGGGGAAGTCAAATGAAAGGGGAGCCTAAAGCCCTCAGCTGCTACTGCAGCTGGTGCAACACAGGGAACGGCAACTGGGTGGGAACCAGGGGGCCATAATTTAACCCCACGGGGACCACATGCTATTAGTTAAAAAGTCCTGTTACTTAATCATTATATATAGAAATAGGGCTGGAAGGGACCTCCATAGGTCATCTAGTCCAACTTTCTGCCTAAAGCAGGATCATCCCAATCCAAACCATTCCACACAGATCCATTGTCTAACACAATCACCAGAACTATACAGTAACCCCTAACACAACCACAAGATATAACACCCACATCTGCCAATGTCCTGATGTTAAAATATACTCAAGAGATCCAAGAAAGAGGGCCATGATCCCAATACAGAGGAAGGCAAAAAATCCCAAAGTCTGTATAAATCTGATCATGGGGTAAAATTCTAGACCCCAAATATGGTGATCAGTCTGATCCTGAGAGGAGGGGCAAGACCCTTTGCCCAGGAACTTCTGGATTTGAGTCTCAGCAGGAACACTGGCACACCCCAGCTATAATCCCCAGCCTTGGCTCCAGACAATACCCAATGGTTCTGGGGGGAAGAAAACCCAGCCTTGACATGCATAGAGTATAAAATTTCTTCCTGTCCCCATGTGGTAACAAGCAAAGCCCAGAAACACGGGGAATATCCATAGTAGAACATAGGCATAGCTACTTCCAAATCATCCTCAACCAATACCTGCCCAAGCTCTTCTTGAACAGCTCCAGTGATGGAGAGTCCACAATTTCTCTAGGTAATTCAGTCTACTGCCACTGTTTAACAGTCAAGACGTTTTTTCCCTGATATCTAATCTAAACCTACTTTGTTGCAAGTTCAGGTCATTGGTCTACATTCTACTCTCTGCAGCCAGAGAGAAAAAGTGCTTTCTCTCTTCTTTATGGCAGGCCTTTAAGTATTTGAAAAATGCTATCATGTCCCCTCTTAAGTGCCACTTCTACAAGCTGAACATGCCTAACTCCCTCAGCTTCTCTCTGTATGACTTGCCTTCCAGGCCCTTTATTTTTTTGTTAACAGCCTCTGCTCTGCACCCTTTCTTACTTCTCCACGTCCATGTTAGTAGGATAAAAAAAGAAGCGTAAATGTGTCACCCCATAGGCAACTCATTGCCACAAGCAACAACAGTGTGTTTCAGGTAGAGTTGGTCTACCCATGTCAGAAAAGTCATGCTGCTAATCTGGCAAGCAATGCATGTAGCCACCTGAATGGAATCCAAAATGGCTGCCATGAGTTCATGTTTTGGTCAATATTTCAGACCCTACTAAGATTAGAAAATTAATTCCAATGACAAAATGACACTATGAACCAAGATCAATTGTAACATTTTCATTATGGTAGTCATATTGGATTCAAAGGTGGCTGCCACATATTTATTTTTGTTCATTAGATCCCCAAAAGGTTTGCAAAATTGCTACATTAACTCAGTTCTGTTTCAAATCACCTTTAAGCGAAAATCTCTGGTGGAAATCATCAGCAAGAGAATCATCCTTATCACACTTAAGCAAAGATTACAATCACAGCTAGCATTAGTGACTTCAGCAAAGTGTGGAAGGCACAACTCGGAATCTACAAGATGCGTCATAGGTCTCAATGTAGATTTACAGTCATCAATTAGCCAAAGTAAACAAAGCACACATTCTATGTAGGACACTTACTAAATTTGGCACTTCTTATAGCAGTATTCTTGACTTACTACTAGGGCAGTGCAAAAATTTCACCACCAGTTTTGTTTCGACACTGTTTCAACCTGTTTCAAGGTCAAAACAAAATGAGGCAAGTCTAAATGTTTTGCTGTTTCAACACTGTTTCGACATTTCGCCCATAGACTACAATGGGGAAGGTTGAAACAGCCTATAACTTTGTCATTTCTGGCCTGATTTGAATGAAACTTTCAGAAATGGTAGTCCCTCCTCAAGGTATGAAGTGTGTCAAGAAGATAGGTGCAGGGGATTCAGAGAACCTGCACCCCACCTTCTTGAGAGCATAACTCATGTCACGTGTATGTGTTAAGCCACAGAAAGGTCAAAACTGCAGGAATGGTAACCCTTGATGAGGCCATAAATCCTGCCAAGTTTCAAGGAGATAGGTGCAGAGGTTTGGGGGAAACTACATCTCAAGCTACAGACAAGCAAAACTCATTACATGGGTGACGGTGTGTGTGTTAAGGTGCAGCAGGATGAAAGCTGCAGGCCTGCTAGCTCATGCTGAGGCCATGACACCTTCCAGCTGTCAAGGAGATCAGTGCAGGGGGGTTCTGGGGCCCTGCACCTCTATCTGCTCACAGGCAAAACTTGAGATATGGGTGCTTGTGCAACTGCTGCCTCTCATCAGGCAGCAGGACTGAAGACCCCCATCACTTGCCACCACAGACCTGGGGTTAATAATTGATCACAGTATGAACATGAGGCAGCAGTGTGATGCTATAGCCAGCAAGGTCAACAGTATGTTGGCATGAAAAACCATTGCAAAGAAGTGATTCTCCTTCTCTACTCTGTATTGGTGAGACTACAGCTGGCGTACTGCAGCCAGATCTGGGCACTGCACTTTAACAAGGACATGTCAAAGCTTGAGAGACTCCAGAGAAGGGCTATCCATATGGTCAGAGACTTGCACGGCAAACCATACAAGGAAAACCTGGGACTCTTCAGCCTTTAAAACAGAAGGCTGAGAGGGGACTTGGTAGCAGGTTATCGTTACATCAAAACCGTACATCTAGGGCTCGGTGAACACCTGTTCACCAGGGCACCCTTGGGAAAAACTAGGAGTAATGATCACAGTCTGGACACCCTAGTTGTGAAGTAGATTTTCCTAATGTTGAGCCTCAAATGAGCCTAAAACTATCTTCCAGGAGTTTGTGACCATTACTCCTAGTTTTCCCCAAGGGTGCCCTGGTGAACAGTTGTTCACCAAGCCCTAGATGTATGGTTCTGATGCAGTGGTAACCTGCTACTGAGTCCTCCCTCAGCCTTCTCTTTTCAAGCTGAAGAGTCCCAGGTCCCTCAGCCTTTCCTCATATGGCTTGCCATGCAAGTCTCTGATCATACGGGTACCCCTTCTCTGGACTCTCTCAAGCTTTAGCACATCCTTGTTAAGATGCGGAGCCCAGAACTGGATGCAGTACTTCAGCTGTGGTCTCACCAGTGCTGAGTAGAACCGAGTAGAGCAGGAGAATCACTTCTTTCCAATGGTTTTGCTGGAGATGCATCAATTGATGCATGTCAGTGTATTGTTGGCCCTGCTGGCTACACCATCACACTGCTGGTTCATGTTCATACTGTGGTCAATTATTACCTCCAGGTCTGTGGTGGCAAGTGATGGGGGATCTTCAGTCCTGTTGCCTGATGAGAGTCAGCAGTTGCACAAGCACCCATGTCACGAGTTTTACCTGTTAGCAGCTAGGGGTGCAGGGCCCCAGAACCCCCCTGCGCTTATCTCCTTGACAGCTGGAAGGCTTTGTGGCCACAGGAGGGACTAGCACACAGGCCTGCAGTGGTTCCCCCCACCCCAAGACAGATTGCACAAGCACCCATGTCATGAGTATTGCCTGCCTGCGTTCAGTGGTGCAGGGCCCCAGAACCCAGAATCCCCTGCACTGATCTCCTTGACATCTGGCAGATGTTGTGGCCTCAGAAGGGGCTAGCAGGCCTGCAGCTTTCACCCTGCTGCGCCTTAATTCACACAGTGTCACCCATATCATGAGTTTTGCTTGTCCACAGCTTGAGGTGCAGTTTCCCCAAATCCCTGCACCTATCTCCTTGAAACTTGTAGGATCTGTGGCCTCAGAAGGGGCTAGCATACCTGCAGTTTTGACCCCGCTGTGGATTAACACAAACACGTGACACAAGTTTTGCTTTCAGGATCTTGGGGTGCAGTTTCTCCAAACCTCCAACACTTATCTCCTTGAAACTTGGCAGGCTTTGGTGCCTCAGAGGCTACCATTCCTGCAGTTTTGACTCCACTGTGGCTTAACACATACACATGACATCAGTCGTCTCTCAAGAATTTGGGGTGCAGGTTCTCTGAACCTCCTGCACCCATCTTCTTGACACTTGGCATGCTTCATGCCCTCAGAAGGGGCTATAATTCCTGGAAGTTTCATCCAAATCAGGCCAGAAATCACAAAAGTTATAGGCTGTTTCGACCTTCCCCATTATATCCTATGGGCAAAACGTTTCAATGGAACAGAACAGAACAGACATTTCAATTCAAAACAAAAGTCAAAATGAAACACTGTTCTGTTGAAACCCTGGCCAAAATGGAACACTTCCATTTTGCACAGCCCTACTGACTACCATATTGTATCGATCCTACACTGCAACATTCCAAAAGCCTCAATTGGCACCATTCTTGCTATGGTTCTTTTACACACAAAGGACATATTAAGAGACTGTTAAAAGTTGCGCAAGATAAAAGATAAAAGGGAAACCCTATGAACAACATCAAGTGAAGAACACACTAGGACATCAAGCAGTTTACCAGAGGATATGCATATACTGCCAGAAACATTCTAAGAAGAAAAGACTAAGTCAAGTGCTGTCATTTGAACCAGCCAATACAATACACAAGCTGGCAGAGAAAAATGAAGCATCGTGTTGCCAAATTGATGTTGACGATCTAATAGCTGCATGTTACTATCTTGAATGCAGGTGGGAGGAACAACAGAAGCAACAAGTATCTCATTCCCATTTATATGCAGAGATTGGACAAGGAGATATTCTTCTTCTGAAGTGAGAGCATGGCATCAAGTGACTGATGAATTAGATACCAGCTTTGCACAGAAAAAATGCGTGTACAGCTTGGAAAAATATTGTAATTTAGTAGAAGATGAAGGTGGTGAACTTCCTCTGACCACACTGAAGCAAATGAAGCAAAAACTTCAGACTTACTACAAGATAGCCATTAAGTTTCAGCACCAAAGAAATGCAAGTTTTCCACTCCTTGTCTTCTGAACTGTGACAACTAGTAAAGTTGGACAAGCTGTTGCAAATGATGAGGAACCCATTGGCTTGCAGTTCAGAAAAGAGTTTCAAACACATGAAACTTGTCCTATGCTGCTCTCAAGATCAAAGCTTATTTGAAAGTTACAGCTGGCATGAAGGGATACAGCAACTTAAATGAAGAGCAAGCCCAAAAATATGTTCCTGATAGTCTTTATACATTGATCTGTTTGGAAGATGACAATGATGACCTAGATGTTGGAAGTCAAGATAAGAATCTAGACAGAGATGTACTGAATGTGTGTCAGGATTCAGTTTACCTGCGATCAAGATGCAACAAACTAATGCAAAAACATGTTGGGTTAAGCTTGCTGATGCATCACAACTAGATCCAAGAAGCTGGTACAAAGACTGCATGCTGCTGGATGCAGCATACCATATGCCAGTTCATCACATCAAGATCACCATTGCTGAGAAAAACTTAAAGGAATTGAAGAAAATGAAGTTATCATCTGAAGGAATCTTGTTCCTGGTCACTTTGCTCTTTCATCAGTCAATATCAACATCTTGGAGGAAACATTGGATGGAAAACAATCATTTCATACAACGCAAATTGTAGGATTTCAAAGAGGACCATCAAAACCAAACGAGACTGAAAAAAGCAAGGAAGTAATATGAAGAAAAATAACCTTGAAAGATGTACTACCAAATTTTAAAAAGTCATTCTGATGATGATCACCTGTGATAAGTCATTGAAATCACCTATTCATAGTACAAGTAGTAACACAAACAAAAAACTCGACATCACAACAGTTCAACAACATCAACAGAGCTACCATGGATACTGGGTAAAATCATCAGCCAACAATCAGCAGAATGCTGCTCTACCAGGGTGGACAACACTTAAACAATTTCATTCTGATGATACTTCACCACCATCAATTGTTGGATTTTGTCCCTGCCCAGCATCTGAGTTTCACACCATTTGGACTATCATCATGCAATGTAAAACAATTGCAGGACACCTTGGACAGCAGCACGCAGTCATAACATTTGATCAGGCATACATTGCAAAGCGAAAGAACTTGTGTGAGCTTGGCCAGAAGAGACTGAAGGACTAATCATTTGGCTGGGAGACCTCCATATTAACATGGTTTACCTAACAGCAGTTGGTCAACATTTCACCACTTCAGGATTTGAAGAGTATTGGACAGAAAGTAGATTATTTTCTGAAAACACTACCACCAACATAATGAAAGGAAAATTGTTTAATTGTACTATCAGAGCATACAAGATAACATTTGAAGCAATATGACATATTTTCATAAACAAATTTATTGTGTAGTCATCCAGTTCAAGCAAAGGATTATATTAGGGTGTTGTTGACCAAATTTCCAGTGGCATAGCTGTTGCATTCAGAAATGACGACTGTGAAGTTTGGAAAAAACATGGTGAAAAAACTATTAGAGCATCTGCCAACGATTGTCACTCTACTTCAAGAATTTGTGGAAGAAAACTCCCATCAAGGTACATTCAAGTGCTGGATGAACTATTTGGAAGTAGTCAATACTCTTTGTGCTTCATCAGGGTTGAACATGAGGAAACTGGCATGAGCATGTATATGCCTTTGAAGAAATACTCATGCTGAAAGCTGTGCATGATCATACCAATTACATGAGATAGGATCCAGTATATCTTGAATGTATGAAGGATTTAGTGAATTCTGCTTCTATGGTATATGCTTAGCTTGTGGAAGGAGGATTCAGGGTCAGTCAGGACAACTCATCTCCCACTTATAAGCATCATCCAACCAGGCAACAGAGCATATTAACAAGGTTCGGAAAATTGCTGGTAGCATAGTAAACATAACACACAATGAATCAGCTAGACAATGATGGGAGCTGAACCACAGTGAAAAAGGTCACCTAACCAAGATGGTAAATCAAATGTTTGAGATCAATACACCAACATGTTGCAGTCACAATGAAAGATAAAAGACATGACTGAAATGGGATTACGATGATATCAAGTTGCTAGAAGAGCAGTTTGAAAGGTTCCACTTGTTTAATGTTTCCAACAATGAACTATTAAGTATTTCTACATGAGCTGTTGTGCTGGAAGATATTGCATTGAACAATATCTGAACGCATGTGACAAAGGAAGAGAAATTGAACACCATTATCCAGAAACGGTCTTACTGCAGATGCTATTGAGAGCTTCTATGCAAATACACCCAAATAAAAATTGAAAACCTTCAAGGATATAGTCTGTTACGGAGACAGCAGAGCAAAATGACACAGATGTAGAGTGCAAAAGAGATCTAGAAAAGGCTACTTGCAGTGGTTGCAGCTGGTAGAATGTTCAGCATACACTGCTTCCTATAGCTGAACTGTCTGGACACCCTCCGTCACATTTAAAACCTGACAAATTTCTCAACATGGCTGACAAAGCAGCCTTGTTATCGTCTGCCAGATGTTACTTCCAGAAATCACATGATATCATTGACAGCATTGCTCTGTATAGAGAATAGGAAAGTCAAAAACTGCACAAACATTTGGAGATTTGACTGATTCCTTTGTACAACAAGTATTTGCCAACTATTGCAACACATGCAATTGAACTGACATCGTCTTCAGTTGATACATATCACCATCCATAAAGACAGGTACAAGGCTATTAAGGACTCAAACTACTAAGCCAATGTACAGAATAATTAGTAGCAGATCCCTTCCATTACTGGCATCATGAAGTAGTTTCATATCCTCACCAAGAAACAAAGAAAATCTAGTTAATTTTCTAAGGAGCTTCTTAAGGAATCACAATGATGCTTTGGAAGTGAACAAGTGCTCATTGTTGGTGGTTTCACTGCTGGAAAAGCACAGTACTGGCTTATGTGACATTTTGTAACTGCATTTGCAGCAAGAAAAGGCAGATACAAGAATGTTCTTACATGACAAACATGCAATTGGTCAGGGGTACTGCTCTCTAGTATTCTCCTGCAATGACACAGACATACTGGTCCTTCTTATATGGCATAATTTTGCACCTGAGGTTTGGATGAAGAAAAACAACTCAGTAAGATCTATTCCAGTTCATAATATTGTGTTGTTAGAATTGCCTGATCCAGTCCATGCATCTCTAAAGGCATTTTTACATATGTATGCGCTGCAGCACTGGGTGCTTTGAAAAGCACCAGGCACTGCATCATTTGCAGTTGTATAAGTGGAAAAATGAGTGTCAGCACTGAGAAAATGGTAGTGGCATGCTTTTGAACCAAAGCACATAGAAAGTGCTTTAGATCAAAAGTGCACCACTACCATTTTCTGAGTGCTAAGTGCATTTCACTGCTTACACAACTGCATGCAGCGCAGCATGGTGCATGTCAGATCACGTGCAGAGCAGACTCCATTAATTAAGTCTGTTCAATGCAGTGGATCTCTGGCACATTTCAGGACAAAAAGGTATTGTGTGAGTTCAATGCCGAATTACATAAGGACTGAATTAAGCACAGGCTCAGACCTGGATGTTCAATTTAAAACTTTTATTGTTTCACAAAGCCATAAGCTAAAGGAGGTCTGTTGGTTCACGAGGTTCCCAAATCAAGTACTTGCTTTCTAACCCAGAGGCTAGGTGCGGCTGCCTGATTCAGTAGTCTCAGAACTGGTCAACAGCTCATTTAAAAGGAGTCCCTTATCTTTTTTTAGACAAAAGATACAAAACTGTCCCCATGTTGGCAGTGAGGCATCTAACATAACTTTACTATTAGTTATATATGATAACACTTATACATATGCATTTCTAATTCTTACTTCTATTGGTTATTTAGATAACTTATCTATATTATAATATCAGGTGATACGCTTTGTATTATAATTTTTACGCTTCTTACGTTAATTTTCAATGACCTTTATATTTCTTATGCTAATTTTCTATAACCTAAATACATTATTCATCTATATGTTTTGCTGGTTTTTGCAGGGTTAAAATGTCAAAACTGACATAATATACGGTTGTTTTTCGTCATTGCGGTTTAGCCATGCCGTTTCCTGTTTTAACAATATAAGCTGCTTGTTTGCAATTTTTATCATTGTCCAAGGGTCAGAAAGTGATTACCAGAATGTCAGTCGCTGACTCCTCAACCTCCTTGAAGCATTCTGGGAGTTTTAGTGCATTGTTCTTAATGCTAGGCCTTGCTTAGCATAAGCACTCTCTCACAGGTATGTGTATAAATACCTTAATTGGATTCCAGAGCGTCCCTGGTTGTGACACTACCAGCCAGTTGAGTGATCATACTAAAAAACCACTTGGAAAGTTTTCATTCAACATCCACATCTATTGGCAGGTCTAGGAAGTAGTCCTGATATTGATATGGATTTGTACAGTTGTGTAGAAAAGTTTGTTGTGTTGCTGTATGAACTGTCAACATCTTCTTGATGATCCTTCTGGATGTCAGAGTGAAATTATTCCATCAAGGAAAAGCTCTGGATAAACCTCCACCTACATATGACAACCTTGTGCACCATGTATATAGAGCCAATTATCAAAGTCTCAGTTGGTGATTTGCACTTGAACTTAATCCACAATTGCCATCACTTGACCAGTGTAATTGGCAAGCAGAAAATGACAGTTATGTTCCTATCATAAACATACTTGAACCATTACCAGCAAAATACTTTCAGATAACGAGTTGCAAGTGCAAGATGGAATGCCGGGGACCAGCATGCTCATGCAAGCAGATTAATGTGCCATGCACTCCCAGCTGTGAGTGCTATGAGACAGCATATTGCAATCCATATAGTAACTACAGGGATTCAGAAACAGATTCAGAAACAGATTCAAGTGATGAAAAGATCTGAAAAACTGCAGTTACCCATTGTATTAATCTTATATATGCCACTGTATTGCTGTTATATTACAATTTGATTAGGCTATTACATTTTTCTATTGCCTCAAGCTGAACATATGCCTGTATATTTCATTACCACTGAGTTATGTATTATTAATATCTGACTTACACACATTTTAATTTTTTTTAAATGTATTGTCTTTTCAATATGACTAGAACAAGTAGGCTGAGTTGCAATGTTTAAAGTATTGTAGGCTTGTTATAAAATGTATAGTGATAGAATTTGTGAGCTTTTAGTATTAGAGTATTATTTACTGTTTTTTTTAATTACATTGAATACATACATACTAATGTATCAGCTGTCTTGGAATCCAAGCCAACTGCCATGACGGAAATGTTACATTTGATATCCTTGATTCATACAATGTTAGTTTCATAATTGGAATTCATTTTCGAACCTTAGAAGGGGCTGAAATATTGACCAAAATTTAAATTAATGGCAACCATCTTGGATTTCAAAATGGTGGCTACATGCACTGCTTGGCAGATTGGCAACATGACTTCTGACATGGGTAGACTACCTCTACATGAAACACACTGTTGCCATTTGTGGCCATGAGTTGCCCACAACAACAAAATCTAGATACCTTATTGGTCAATTTATACCCTACTATTTTAAAATGTGGAGCCTGCAACTGCTCACAGTTCTCTAAATGAGGCCAAACCAGTGCTGAGTAGGAAAGCATTATCACCACCCATGTTTTTTTAGCTAATGCTTCTATTGTTGCATCCTCTAGCAGGCCTCACTGATCTGCCACCCCTCGTGCCTGGTGCCCCCTGGGTTCTGACCTACCTGCCTTTCCTTCTGGCCCCATCTCATCTCCAATCTTCCTTGCCGTGGCTTTGACGTCCTTGTTAGTTTATTGACTGGGAGGGGTGGCAGAGCTGTACTGCTACCCAGTGCATCCACAGGTGGTGGAATGACCTTCAAAGATAGTTAGCTGTGAAATAACTGTGAAGTAACTTTGATAAATAAGCAGTCATGGACGAAGCAGCAGCAGTACCACCAGGATGCAGTGAGGACAGTAGAAGGCAATTGTTTCCCTCCTGAAAAGCCACATATATCCTTTGATGGTGTTGTGACATGGTGAGTACAGGTCACCACTATAATAAGCCTGCCCAGCCCCTAGCTATGGGTCTACAAGTCCTCAATGGCAGAGCAGGTAGAAGAAGTTAGAATCTCAATGGCTGTGAAGGCAGACGAAGGCTGCAGCAGATGAGATCCTCAGTTGTGTTGGTCTCCTTGCCATTGGATCAAGGTCCTGTTCTGTCAAAAGCTGTGTGAAAGCCAATGTGCAGCACCTTCTCCACAATAAAAGAAGTCACATATGGGCATCTTTCATGCCAGCACATTCCTCAAGCCCTTTTGTAACCAGCTAATGGTGATGGGAGCAGGATTGTGAGGTCTGGAAGCTCCTACTCATGAACTGGCACAAAGGCAGCAGTTACAAGAAGATTGTTTAGCACTTGAATGAGACAGGAGTGTGATTTGCCAGCTGTAACTGTGACGATGCAGTCCTCTTCAAGATCCATTCTTCTCACCCCACATGGGGAAGGGTCTAGAAAAAGTGCCCTACACATAGTTTGTCTAATACAGTATTCTGTAATTCTTCCCAACTGGATTACCACATCCAGTGGGATCACTTTCACTGCAGTCGAAAATACTAATGAGGATGCCCCCTTATTTTTGGGAGCTGTAACATCAGGAGCCTCATGGACAACTCTAATAGTGAATGCCCAGAGCACCATGCTGCAATTGTGGCCTGAGAACTCAGGATACAAAACAATGTAGCTGCACTGAGAGAGACCCAGCAAGTGGGAGATGGGCAGCTCAAAGAACATGGAGTTGGCTATACCTTCTTCCAGAAGGGTAAACATGAAGGAGAATGCTGACTTCACAGAGTTGTTTTTTCCATTAACAATGAATTCATAAACCAACTCAATGAGTTCCCTATCAGAACTAATGAGTGCCTCATGACTCAGCTCAGCTTCCTCTGTTTGTGCTCAGGCTTTGGTACTCTCTGCCCCAGCCTGGCTCATTTACCTTGACTGCTTGGTAGAGTTTGATACCCAGAGTATCCAAACACCCTTTTATGGGGCCTCCAATCTACCCCTACAGCCACAATTCAATTCTTAAGTCAAATGCAAACAAAACATCAATCTAACTAAAAACAAAGCCCTCCAGGTCACCAGGTACCTTTCCAGGGCTGACCTGACTCCAAACTGCAGCCAGTTCCACTTGGAGATCCTTGCCCTGTGGCAGCCAGGGTCAGACTGCCCTCTCTTATGTACCCCAAGCCTGGCCTCCTTCCAATAATGTGACCTTGTTCTCTGTTCCCAGAAGCTCTAAGCACTGCTGATTCAGTCATCAGCTGCATGCCCTTTTTCAGCTCAATTCATATGGGCAGCTCACACCCATTACTCCTTTCTTCTCTGGCTACACTACTCCCTTCCTAGTAATTGAGACAGTTTTATACATACTAAAACTATATTTGCCTTTTGTGCAGCTACATCATACTGCACACTCATATTGAGTCTGTGATCTACCAAGACTCCCAGATCCTTCTCTGTAGTAATATCATTTAGCCATTCTGTCATCTATTCACCCATTTTGTATTTTCATTTGTAATTATTCTGAGTTGTAGTGCCTTGCCTTTGTCAACATTGAACACTGTATTAGCTCTAGCCTAGCTTTCCAAACTGTCAAGGTCCTTCTGAATTATACACCTGTCCTCCAAAATGTTCACAGTCCTTTCTAGTTTCATGCAGCCTGCAAATTTGCTCAAGAAGCTTTCTGTGCCAGATCCAAGTAATAATAAATACTTTGAACAGCACTGTATCCAGGACAGACCCCTGTGGGAATCCTAAAACCTCCTGCCATTCTGACATGGATCAATTTATAATTACCTTTTACTTGCAGCTATTGAGCTAATGGCATATCCACCATATAGTATTTTCATCTAACTCACACTTTTTTCAATTTATTTAAGTGAACGTCATCTGGGACCTTGGCTAAAGACTTGCTGAAGTCCAGGTACACCACATGGATCAGCAGTGCAGATATCCACAGTATGCCCTTCACCTACTCAAGCAGTTACATTGCCAAAGGAGGAAATAATTTGTTTGAGACAATTTGTTCATATTAAATCCATGCTGAATGGTTATGATTAGTCCTTTCCTCATCCTCATGCTTGCAAATGAACTCCCTTTGAATATGCTAAAACAAGTTCCCAGGTATTGAAGTAAAGCTAACTGGTCTGTAATTTTCTGGGTCTTCCTTTTTGCCTTTTTTAGAAAGGGGAATTATGCTGGCTTTTTTCAGTCCTCTGACACTTTTCCCCATCTCCAACAACTTTATAAATATTCTTACCAGTGTATCTGAGATCACCTCTGCCAGTTCCTTCCTTATCCTGTATGCTCTGGCACATTTAAAGGTCTTAAAGTAAGATGCATTTTATACTCCCAAACTGGGGAACAAAGAACACTGGCAATTGAAATTAGATGCTGGTAACTTAAAGTGACTCTTTAATCTCATCCTGGTGGTCAATCTGGAGGCGCTACTAAGCAACTGCAGGTCCAGGCATGGAAAATAAAGATGTGCCAGTATTCTTCTTATGTTAGGTGGTACTTGCCATTGCTGCTGGGGAAAGCAATGGGAATGGGAAAAGTGGGTAGCAAACCACAGGTGCCTTTCCTTTACTCAGTCCAGACAGCAATTCCCCAAAGTTCTCTCTCATCTCTATCAGTCCATTTGAGATAGCATGAGCATAGAATATACCAATAGCCGGTTATGTTATTACAAGTGCCAGTACCCTCTTAAAGGGTTCTGTAGTGGTACTGTAGTACATCCATGGTACAAAAGTATCTGATATGGATCAACAGAGAAGATATTCTTCTACACTGGGTTTCAAAATACAGATGGTAAATATGTACACACAAAAAATGGTACTATGGGTGTGAAGAAAGACATTTAGGCCTTCTACCCACTGAAAATATAAGTGAATAATGAATGAGACATTTGCCCAAAAAACAATAAAAAGGGGAGTGTTGGGGTAATCTTGTAGCCATAATAGTGCAGGAAAATGCAAGGGATACAGACACGTTTTTAGGTACCACAGTACCCTTCCTCAGGTCTCAGGTGAGACCTGAAAAAACCTGGCCAGATCCTTTCCAGTTATACAGTTAGTCAAGAAAAAAAAAATATTACCCTCAAAAATCCTTGCATCTTCCAAGACAAAAAGGAGTATGCTGGAACAAGTATTGTGTTGGATGGTCAATAATACACAGAAAGGAATTGACATTTCCACCAAAATGATCATAAATTATTCATGAAATATGGCAAAGAAAAGAACAAATTATTTCAGAAGTAAATTGGCACTACAGGGACAAAGGAGTTGGGAAAAACTTCCTGGGATTAAACCAAGCCAGATGCCTTAGTTAGGTCCTTTAAGACATGTGGAATCAACACACCTGAGGGTCACGAGGACAAGGGACTCTCTTGCTGCACAATGACAGCTACAATTCTGAAGAGAGACTTTTGTGACTTCAGTGCTTGTGAAATTGAAGGTAACATTTGTGGATTTAATGATGAACTATTAAAAACTGAACACTGTAATGGTGAAAGTAAGAAAACTTACTGGAAAGAATTCTAAAACCAGTTGTAGCCTAGACAGTTGCAAAAATAAATAAATAAAGAAAGAAAGAAA
>NW_017728948.1:43332641-43366141 GCF_001723895.1 Crocodylus porosus
TATATATACACACACACACACACACATACAAGTGTACAAAAGGACTGAAGTATTCATTGTAATAAAAAGTGACTAAGATTCAGTATTTTTATTTTACACCAACAAATTGGTGGTTTTGTTACATTTTAGTTCAGTACTTGCATTTAATGTATATAAACAACCAATTTAAGCTCTAGCAGTTAGAGGGAATACAAATAAATAAGTAGCTTATTGTCTCCATCAAGATAATTAGTATAAAGAACAGTGTTCACAGCAGAACAAAAACCATTGTTACATGCTGGGGTTTGAACATATTACTGGCAGTTTCTGAGAGGTACATCCTAGAGTTACTAATGATGCTGTTTGTAACAAAGTAGCAATTTTCTTTGTACATAGATTATACATGCAGATTTATATCTACATCCTTCTAAAATGAAGGCCAATTCGATTGTCCTAATACATCTCTTATGTGTTGTAAGCAGTATAAATGGAAAAAAAAATCTCAGGTAAATAAAAGAATAACAATAGGAGCTGAAAAACTCTAAATAGCATTCTTGATCATTATTCTTTACTGTACACCAGCAGCAAATTCTATCAAGCAAAGTAATGTCATGGCAAAATATAATTACTTTTTAATGACTATCCATGACAATTCCAGAACAGCATTAAACACCACCCTCCCCCACCAAAAAAACCACTTTTCTCAGTTTCAATGCACTTGGTGTTCAGATGAACATTCTTTGATTAATGTTATTGTCACAGAATCCATGACACAGGGCACATTTTACTGCACAGGCCTATTGCAGAATCCTTCGAAGCTGTCTGAATCAGATGAGAGTGCATAATTACGAAGTGACAAATGGAAGAGGGTATACCTGGATAATACATAGCACATGTTTTTCAGATGCCATTTCTCCTTTAATATCTGCTGTCCACCTTTTTTAGCATAGGGTAAAAATTCTCAGCTCCTGACAAAAGTCAATGTCACTTTGAATACTTTGGCTAACCAGCACTACTTGGAAGAGCAAAGGGTGCATCAGCTTGTTAAATTTTACTACGCAGTTTGGCTAATTACAGGTTTGCTACAGTCCCATCTAGCAGCATAAGACTGCTTGCATATGTGAGACGAGAACACTACTAACCCAAAGGCAACCCACATGGAGGTTAATTTTGCAGGTAAAAATACCTTGTGTAATAAGAGGATGGCATACTGGAGCCTTAGCAGGAAAAATTATACAAATTTTTCTGATTAAATTAATTGGTGATAACTTGACAGAAGTCAGAGGACCTATGCTGATTTAGAAACTGCCCTTATTTGATATAAAACTTTTGAGGAAGTACTCATCCATGATTCCAGGGAATTTTATTGATGGGGATAGGTTTCTTCATTACCCAGGTTAAGGCAATACATTACTTTCCCAAATTAATGTTGTTCTTTAACTCCTGCTTCAGCTCATGATTGTATTTACATTACATTATTGGGGTTTGGACTCTATGATCTTCAGAGGTCCCTTCCAGCCTTAATGTCCTTGAAATGAAATCTATGAAATTTAGAGAACTTCCTATGCAGTGAAACAAAAGTGATGAAAAAATGAAGATGAGAATTTTATTTTATGAAAAGATGTTAAGAACTGGAACACAGCCAGGAGTGGGAGGATCAGTAGTGGGTCCTTCTTGGTCCCTACTGTTGAAGTTGTTCCATTTCTCTAAATATTTATTAGGCTTAAGAATGAAAATGACTCTGACAAGCTCAGCATTCTAGTCTCTGCTTCAAAGAATATTTAAGTAAAAAAGAGGACAATGGGAACCTAATGAATACCCGAATACTAAGTGTTGAGAGTGCTTCTGCTCAGTCTGGAGTTATGTGCCCAGTTCCCCACCCTACTTCTCAACATGTTTTATTTGTTAGTTTAGCTGGCTCCCCATTTACCCTACTGGCTTTTGAGGATCCTATTCTTAGGCATCTAATTTTCCCTACATACTACATTTGGAGCTAAGGTACTTATATTAGGGCTTTGGATTCCAATAGACAGCAGGGTGACTTAAGTGTTAGGATTGCAATGCTAAGCTTATATATACAGAATCTCTATAAATCCAGATGATATTTTGAACTGTACCCACATGACTCAAAATTAATCAGCACTATTCCAGAACTCAAGAAACTGGAAAGCCTAATAAGCCACCATAATACTAGGAAGAGAAACATTAATTATCATGTCACAGGAATTAATAATGTACAATACTGAAATTTCACTTTTGCTAGACATAAGATAATAGCTCCAGTTCTCTTGGGGAAAAAAGCTAAATAGTGACAAAAATAAAGATTAAACCTTTCTCTCTCTGCCCCTTTCTTCTCCTTCCCAACTCATCACTGTTTTCATTAATGATATATCATTGTTCAAATACAATAAAAGCCTTAGTCTGTCTGTCTGTCTATCCATAACACTTTATTCACACTCTGATTGGTCATCTCGGCAGCCAGTCACAAAGCTGACTGAAACAACCAGAGTGCTCTACACAGACAGACACACATGGCAGAGTGCCGCCATGACAGTAGGGACTGAGGGGCCAGAGCAGAGGGGTGAGGCCAGTGCCACTGACCTTGCCTCTCCCCTCTCCCCCAGGCCTGCTCCTTGAAGGCAGAGGGGGAAAGCAGGGACAAACTGGGACAGTGGAGCATGGGGACAGAGCAGGGGTGCTGGCAGTGGCAGCATAGGGTGCTGGTGGCGCAGTGCTGGCCTGCTTCCCACCCCCCCCCCACTCTGAACACAGAGGATGGGGGGGTACAGGGAGACAGAAGTAGAGTGGTGGCACCATGGGGCAGTTGGTGGCAGCGCTCCACCCCTGCCCAACCCCGCTCAGTCATGATGGGCAATGGCAGGGCTGGACTGGGATGGTAGAGCGCTGCCATGATGGAAGGGACACAGCTGGGGGGCAAGGCCAGCAACTCCAGCCTCATTCCACCCCTAATGGCCTGCTCCTTGGAGCATGGGAAGCTGGCGGCACAGTGCTGGCCTTGCCCCCTGCTCCAGCCTCAGCACCACCAGGCCCTGACAAAAGCTGGCAGGGAGGGGGAGGCAGCAGAGAGGAGCAGGGGGGGGAAGTGGGAAGAGAAGGGGGGGACAGTGGCAGCGCCTTGCTGCTGCCAAGCTCTGAGAACAGCTGGAAGGGAGGGAAGGGAACGGGATGCGCATGGCCAGACGCGCAATGGCGGCTGCATGGGGAACTGGGTGGCAGCTGCAGCCACTTCATGCAAGATTCCCCCCCTCCCCCACGCCTGGGAAGTAGTGGCACTGCAGGGTGGAGCATCAGGACCAGGGGGGCACATGAGACCACAGGCAGAGGGGGGCAGCACGGGCTGGTGAGTGGCAATGCTCCATCCCTGCCCACCCCCTCTTCATTCTTGACAGGCAATTGGCTAGTCTTAATATAAAATCAAGTCACCTCTTTTTCTAAACATTTGATTACATGCACAGCATATACTTTCTCTCTTACTATTATGTATAAGTAGTGTGTTAAACAAGTCAGCATACTATAGATTTCACAGACAACTTAACATTTAATGTGAGCTTGAATCTCAGTATGTAGTCAGATAAAAATATTTCCAAATGTTAGGGATAGAAGGCAATTCAGATTTTGGATATATTTCAGGCTCATCCCAAATTTATGTTTTCATGCGATAAAGAAGTCATTAGAGAAGAAGTCTGAGATACTGGCCTCAGCTACAAGAGATATATGTTCAGTACCTAGCTCAGTCATTGATTTTCTGTGCGACTTTGGCAAGGTGAACTAATCTTTCTCTTTCTTAGTTTATATTCATACAAAAGGGGTGAGGGATTCCTTTTACTCATTCTTTGTCTGTCTTATCCATGGGCAGATCTAGGATCTAGGTAGCATGATGCACCTATCACATAACACATATTCTTCTCCAACTAATAAAAAACTAGACAATTTACTAATATACTAGGGTCCTAGGGCTTTTTTATTCCATTTAAGATCCAATCACAAATAAATATAACTGGATGCATCTACACATGTTGCTATGGTGACATTGTTACTGCACCATAATTTATCATCACAGTAACAGCCTGCACTGTGCCATTTGCACTGTGCACAGTCTTTTTAGCAGTTACTTTGCTGTAGCAGAGTGCTATACTGAGGGAGTGTATTGCTATCACAAAGTAGCTCTGCTCACGTGTAGATGCCTATGGATGCTACACTGCCATAGCACATTGCTACAACTCAACATTACATGTAGACATGCCCACTGACTTATGCGGGGGCGGGGTGGGGCGAGGCACTGACTACCAGCTCCAGAGTGGGACAGACTTCTGGTGCCAGAGAAGTAGTGTTACTCCCCAGCCTGCCCATAAGCAGAACTTTTACCTACACTCGAACACATGGGTCCCCAGGCCCTCCTCCATGGCCCCAAAGTGCTCCTTTGCCCTTTATGTACTGCCCCTGCCCCCTGGCTCCACACTGTCACCTATTATCCTACGTACAGGTACTTCTCACTTAATGTCGTTCTAGTTAATGTTGTTTTGTTATTATGTCACTGATCTATTAGAGAACATAGTCATTTAAAGTTGCACAATGTTTGATTATAACATTGGCTGCTGCCTGCTAGCAGGTAACTACTGTGACGTAACTGGATTCACTTAACATTGTTTCACTTAAAGTTGCATTTTTCAAGAATGTAACTACAACATTAAGTGAGGAGTAGCTGTATAGCACATAGCCAGCCCCACCACATTGTGTCCCAAGCCCCATCAAATACCAGCAATCCCCACAGAGTCCTACCCACCTCCTCACTGTGCCCATGAGCCTACTGAACCCAGCACAGACTTATCCTCATCAAACCCCAGGCTCCCTGACTCCTTATCATCCCCTTCACACCACAGTAAGCCCTTCCCTGCTCCTCTTGTCCCTAACCCCACTGACATACCACTTCAGCCCCATAGTCCCCATCACACCCCTCAACCCTAAACCCCATCTGCCCCACCCTCACCAAGATCCCAGGCCTTCCTCACCCCCTAACTCACAGGACCCCCCACAAACAAACATTGGTGCCATGCCTCTCTATCCAGTCCCTCATGACCCCCAGAAACCCCTTCCCCCAAACCACTTGCAAACAGTTCTCCACTCCCATCATGGCCCATGACCATGGGGCAGTGAGGGGCAGGATTGCAACTGCTCCTTCTCCCATACTTGGCCTCCACTGCCCTCCATCCTCAACATATAGAAACAACCATTTGGGGATGGAGGAGAACTTGTTTAAGCCACTAAAAGAACCCTACCTGGGAAGACAAACCCCTCTGGGTCTGGGCATGGGTGGAGCTCTAGGAGTCGGTCTCCTTTGGCAGGTGCTCTGCAAGGGGCTGAAACAAGTCCTTCCCCTTTGTTCCTAAGGGATTCAAACCCATAATAAATCAAAGACAGGAAGGAGAGGGAAAGGCAAGCTATGTCCAGTGGCTGTAGCACAGTGATCAAAGGCAGGAGGAGGGAGTTACAAGAGTGAGGAAAAGAGGTAAGTTACTGCAGTGCTGTAACTCTTTCTTGGATGATTCACTCTAGTAGGTGACAGGAGGCGGCTCTGGGAGGCTGAACTAGCAGTGCAACCAGGGTGGCAGAAAGCAAGAATCAGAGAAGCAACAATTGTACCACCAAATCCACTCCATGAATCAGCCCTGAGTCTCATCCATTTAGAGTGTAAGGTCTTTGGGATAGGGACCATGCCTATACATCAGCTAATACAATGAACGCCTATTCTCAGCTGGCACTTCAGCAAAATAAACAACAACAGTTATATTCAGAGTACCTAAGTGTAAAATGAAAATTATTATTATTAAAAGTAGCATATTTAAAGAAGTCAACCACATTTCTAATTATTTAATTAAAAGCAACAGGGCAGGAATGTGTCCTTTTCAAAGCCTTAATATCAAGCACTAACAATTATAACTATTAATCTTTCACTTAGGCACTGGTTTAATGTACAGCAGAAAAATGCTCATTACTCACTTCTATGCCCATGCCACAAAAAAACCCCAAACCTTTTCCTGTAGACTCATGATTTAGCTGTCATTAGGTTTAATAATAAAGAACCACACCATTCATTCACATACTATAAGGTTCTCCAGCCATTTGACCAATTATTCTGTATGAACTCACTCATTACTAAAGATTTGCTGCTCACAAGATTCTGCTATGCATGGTGCAATCCTCCTCAAATTTCACAGAGCTCCATAGGATCACATTTTTTCTTTAATTTAAAAAAATTCTCTTTCAGAGAATTTTCTTCATGGGCATCATTACTCATTCATTATCTCTGAGAATCACTCTATTTCTAGTCCTTTTGTACAATCCAGAGGGTTGTTTTGCCATCTAAGCCAATAGGGTTTCCTGGGTCAATAAACTACATTCAATCTAAATCAAGAGTTCAGCCATAAATACAATTTAGGGATATTTGTCATTTTTAATTAATCCTGTATTCCATAACTATGTCTTGCCGTTGCTACTTTACAATGTCCAAAGTTAAAAAGAATTATTCTTTCTTCTGGATGGCCATTCATCATGTTATATGCTAGAAGACCTTTGCTGTTCAAACTGATGACCCAATTGCTGTGTTTTGTAGCTTTTTTTCTCTTCTTCCCCCTAATTCCTTCTAGACAAGTGCTCTCTCTACAACATTCCATTGGAAGGTGTTGATGTTTAATCTCTTAAATTCTTGGGTACTGGGTTTCCAAAACAACTTGCTAAAGCTTATACATTCTCCCCTCTACTTTGTTATAGTTGATATATTATTTGGTAGAGAGGTACCATATTTCAGTTGTGCTTAATCTAATGTTACATCACCGTTTCTCAAAGTAGGCAAGAGAACATAATATACTGTTTTAATTCTCATACCAACACAACTCTTAAACATTCTGATTAGTACACTATTTGTGAACTATGTTGCTATGAGCTATAGTTAACCACTTCTATTTAAATCAATGTTCCTCATTGTTATCTGAATGCTATTTTTTGCCTGCTCTGATCTTTCCAGCCACAATCGCTTTGCATAATAAAATGCGGCACTACTACAGGTTGAAATCTCAGCTCATGAATTGCATGAAAGAAACTGTCACTTCTAATCATTATCAGTAAGGGATTTTTTTCTGTGTTCCTTGTAGTCATCAGGCTTTATTTGCCTGTTTCTATTATTCTCAAAACTAGTAACTTAAGCTAGGTTAACACAATTCATGAAAATGCCCTTGAGACATTTAGAGAATTCCATTCAAGGAAATCGTTGTGGTTATTTATTTATTACTAAATCACTCAGGTATAGAGCAAAGGAATGTTTTCGACATGAAAATAAAAAAAGAATTCAATTTCTTGTGGAAGGATGTGATGAGGATCTTACCTAAGATAGCCTTCTTATAATTGCCTTAAGTAAGCTTTAAGTTGAGTTGCTTAGTGACCTTTCAGTAATGGTCACTAGGACATGGCAGGGCACTATAAAAGTGTGGTGCCATATAGTGGGTTGTACAATATACATCCTCTGGCTGTAACCAGAATGCTTATTTAAGTGTGCATTTGGGCTGGCACCAGACCATTCCTTAAGTCCCTAAAGCTGAATAGGCACTTTGGAAAACTCCACCTTCACAGTGAATGAGCTTTCTGAAATGTCCAGTCTACTCTGAGCACACAGGCTGGAATAATGCCAACACTAATACATGTTGAAAGGAGCCAAGAGATAAATGTAGAGAGGAGAGAAAGGAAGAGAAAATAGAACTGGTATGGAGTGTGGAGGGAGGTGGAGAAGAGCAGAGAAAGAGTCTCAAGAGTGACAAGTAGACAAAACACACAAGGAAAGGAGGCAACAAAAATAAAGTGGTATAGTGCACAGATTTTGAAATGGCCTTTAAAAGAAGAAGATTAGGTAGCTTAGGGCTTGAATACAAGACACATTTAACACAGGTATAATAGAAGAGCAGACACACATTATTCAGCCATACATTGGTGTAAGTTACTTGAATCCAGTGTACATTACTCTGGGAAAAACAGAGGTAAGACTACACCAGTGTAAGTTGCACATGTATAAGTATTATGTGTATGGAGCTACCCTGGGCTAGCCATTTCCTGCTCTCCAGACAGTCAGGAGGTAGGAGCTGCGTTAGAACCTAGTGCAAGAATCTAACCTGGAAGGGCTAATAATCTGTCCACTTCAGATCCCCAGGTAATTTACATTAGTGTACAAAACCATTGTAAATTACAGTGTAAATATGTCATGTATCCAACCCTTAAATTTTACCCAATAAGTACATTGTAAGTAGTGGGAATAGTGCCAACTATAAAGACTGTCTGACATTTTCCAATTGTGAGACTGTTTACATTATGGTTTTAACGCTGACAAAATTAACAACTAGGACTGAAATTTTCCATGCAGAGTTTCTCCTTTAGTCAGATTTATTTTTAAAGATAAACAATGTTACTGTGTCCAGGAAAAGATTTCAGTTTTGCCCAGAGTAAAACAAACTTCTTAACATCATTTTATTGTCAAGCTCTAGGGCTTCCTTGCTTTGAAGCAACAGCCTGATATTTTGCAAGAGAACGAAGGGATACCCTAATGCCTTTAGCCATCTACATTAATATTTATCCAAATTTGGCCAAATTATCAGCTTCTTAAAAATCTCTGCTAGGTGCAGACTTCTTAAAATTGGTATCCAAATTCTTGGAAGATCCACTAAGAATATTTGATCCCTTCTGTGCTTCTGTGAATCTCAACTGTGCATGTGTTCTCTTCACAAGTGACTGAGCATCCCAGCAAAGGCTACAAGGGTTGAGCAAATCGTTCTTGCAATTGTTCCTCCTGTGACTTTGGCACCATACACCTAGCACTGGAATTCAGAGCAGGAAAACTTTCACTTTTAGGCTCTCAGTATCACCCCTGCTGGTGGTAGGTGGAGGATCCTGACAAAGGAGCAAGGAGGAAGAAAACACAAAAGACACACGGGGAATTTTTATCAGGAAGAGTTGGGGAGAGATGCTGCAGAGGAGCAGATGGGAATAGAGGAGGGTGGGTAAGTGCCAGTGCAGGGCACTTGCAGGGAAGAAGGGAGGGGCAGTAATAATCAGGGTTTATTATATACAGAAGCAGAGGAAGACAAGACAGAGAGTACAACCACTGGTGTAAAACCAGTAGAGAACCCTCCCCTCTAGAATTTGGAACTGAACCACAAATCCTGAGCCTTTACATTTTTCTATTAGCAAATAGTTGTGAAACTTACTAGCAAAGCATTTTGCTTCCCTCTAATAGATGATCAGCCTAAAGGCTAACAATCCACTATTTTTTTTGCTCTTTTGGGTAAAAGGGTAGGCATCATCTGTAGATCTAAGAGATCAAACCTTGCAGATGACCCACCCTGGTCACCTGGCTTCATATAAAAGAGAATCTTTATTTCCCCCCCAGTTTGATTTTTAAAGAAAATTAGGAAGTTACATCTTAATTGCATGAAGAAAGGAGCATGTAATCCAGTTTAAATCACAATTAATACACACATGGGCTAACCAAGTTGCACAGATCACCTTAATTCTGTTATTTCCCAACAGTGGACTGTTTGACGTCACAACTTTAATACTCGTAACAGTTTTTTGGACTCTTATTTATCTAGTTCCTTAGAACAGCATTTCTCAACCCATGGGTCGCATGCAAAAAGTGGGTTGCAAAAATATATGAAAGGATCATAAATGAACTTTAGAGATGGATCAAGAAACTTTAAAAATGTATTCTCCTTTAAAGATGAAAAACATGGGAAACTGTGGCTTTTCCCTTGCAGACTGGTAGAGTTCTAGCCTGAAAGGGGCTGCTTGGGTCTCCCCATACCTCACATACCCACCCCACTTCTCCATACACTGGGCAGCTGTTAGGAGTGGGTTTAGAGGCAGTGGGTCAGGAGTAAGGGGTATTGGGTTGGGACTGGCCATCAGTGTTTACAAGTGGGTCCTGGTTAAAAAAAAAAGAAAAAAAGAAAGAAAGTTTGAGAACCTCTGCCTTAAAGCACACTCAGAAAGTTTATGATTTGTCACAATTTCCTTTTCAATTCTTGTGCTGCATTCAGAAATCAAAATTGTTCTTGGCTCATAGTCAAACACACATCTGAGAATCACATTAAAGATGCAGCTTTTTAGAATCCTTGAATCATCTTTCTATTCAAATCCAATTTCCAAAACTCATTGTGGCCTCCTTATCAGTTCTGCTATTAATTGTTATACATACTGCTCAGGCCTTATTCCAGGTATAGTTCTAGACATATTTTGTTATAGTTAAGCTGAAATCTGTGATTCAAAGATTGAGGAGTAATGCAATTTAATCACACTCTGATTATAGGGGCTTGCAATAAATCATCATACAACAATAACTGGATAACTGAAGTTTGGGAGATCAATATATTAACAGATGAGTTTTCTTGAAATCTTTGTTTCTAGAGAAGTTCAGGTTCTGGACTCTCAAAATACATTTTATAAAGGGTCAGACTTCTTACTTTATTTTCCATCACAAAGCTCTTTTAAAGCAAGCAATCCATAGTTATATAAATTGCTTCTAATAGAAGAAGGGGAGATTCAGAAATACCACCAGTTAACACAATTTGGATAAAGGATAATAGTGTTCACAAGGACTGAGGGATGGGAGAATGCCTGGACAAAAATAGCCTCCCTAAATTGCACCTCCCTCGGTTGCAAAGAAAGGATGGCTGATGGATCCACTAGTCTTATCCTTTCCCTTCTCTTTCCTAAAATGTAAATTCTCCTTCATAGCAGAGAAGGGGTCCCAATGAGTTCTGCTATACACCTAAGCATGCTGTGGCTTTTGCATGGGTTTTCTAAAACCTGCTCCTCAGGATGCACTTCCTGGAAGGCTCTCAGAATTCCTGCAAGGTAAAAAAAGAACGTTATCCGAATGATCATCTGTGGCAGACATTTTTATTGTATTTAAGCCTAGAGAAGTGAGGTTAATCAAAGAAAAATTGCAAAAAGGTTTGCCGGGTGGAGGTCAGCCGAGTATAGATAAGCTGTTTTATTATTGGGCAGGACTTAATCAATCGCATAACTTAAAAAATAAATAAATAAATGACACCCATAGTTCTTAACTGTTGCCAGATTTCTAAAGGGGTGATAGTCAGGTGGTCAGAGTGATATGTATATCAAGATGAGTTTCATCGACTACACAGTTCAGTCTGGTACAGTTTGTAAAACAAATAATGTACATCTTGTAAATCAGATAATTTTCCCATCACTTAAGCATAGCATAGTTTCTTCAAATAGAAGTAAAAGGCTTCAGGAGGCATTTAAAAAAAGAATGTGCATTCAAATATGGAACAGAACAGACTCTATGGCATTGTGTACATAAAGCCCTGAGGCACTCTGTAAGTTTCACAGCATCTTCATTATTCTTTATATGTTTTGCAATGTATACTAATATTTTCATCAGAATATTGTGAATATTTAATAGTATTTTTCCCCATGTCTAGTAAAAACAAAAACCAAAAACCCTGTTGTAGTTTTTCATATTCAGCTCAAATCACTGAAAAGTAGTGATGTTTTGTCCAGTGTAGGTAGATCCTGAATACTCCATTTCTTTTTACACACCATGAGATTTCAGCTGATTTATTGTTAACACCCCCTCACTCCTCTTCAGCACTTGCCATAGTAGTAACACTTATCAAAGTGATGCCTTTATTGACTGAGTAGTCAGGAAATGTTAAGCAGATTTCCAAGTACTGCCATATTTCAGTGGATCTGGATGAACTCATTGTAAATTTTAAGATTCTAAGATGTAGATTAAAACTGTGATTACATTTATGGATATCTTATTAGAGAATCATTTAAGAAAGCTTTGGTTCAAGTTCCAAGCAGCTGAATAATATACAGAATATATCTTTTTTCTTACATCTAAGAGAAGCCTAAAAGGTTTAAAGGCTGGCTGCTGTTACCTTCAATTTTGCAATAAATAAAATGGAAATAAATTTGTTTCTGATAACTCTCAGCCTAGTAAAAACTAAAACATACACTGCTCACTCTGGAATTGTTGAGACTGGCTCACTTCTACAAAGGTCTTCTATGTCCCTGGCTTCCTCACCATTATTCTTCTCACGTACATGACAAAGTGCAAACTTTCATTATGTATGTTGTCTTGTCTCCTGATACCCTAATTCAGGCCATCACTCCATTTTACTTCCTATTTACTTTCCTATGGGAGGACCTTTGCCCTTCCATAACATCATGCCAATACTATAACCCCTCCCCCTGCCTCCTTGGTCCCCCCCTCCACACATTACACTTGAGGCATAATTCACCAGTAATCATACCTTAAGTTGTGACCCAACTACACACGTTCACCCAATTAGTGGAGTGATGAAACAAGCATGTGGAGTCACTTTGTAGCTTGTTCTAATCACACCATTAATTGAACATGTGGCCAGGTGCATCCCTGTGGTTGGGAGCCCAAAGAACCGTGGGGCTCCCCGCTACATGGTGCACAACCTGCAATCAACCCCACAGCTGACAAGGTTCACAGCAGAGGCAGCATTTTCAGGTGCAGGGTGTACAGTGGGGAAAACGCTGCCTCCACTGCAAGCGCCCATGAGGTGCATTTCCCCATGCTGCCCCTACTCCAAGTGCCACAGTCAACGTTGCAGTGGGGGTCACAGTGGGGGTAGTGGGGAGAACAGTACACCAATTGTGAGCCTCCTGAGGCACAGGGCTCACAATGGCGTCACCATTCCCCTGCAGTCAACATGGGCTGTGGGGCTCACAGCACAGGTAGCGCAGGGGAATGCTACCACCACTCTGAGCCGTGCCAAGCCCTGTCAGCTGGGAGGCTCGAAGCTGTGGGAACCAGTGAAGGGGGAGCCCAAAATCATGATTCCAGGCTTCTCCTGAAATGGCAGTAAGGTGTGATGTGATCTAATGTGTGATCCCACAGTCATGCCTCCTGCTATGCACATGTGGCATGGCAGAAGGCATTATGTGGATCGCTCATCAGATCCCAATGCATCTGTACCTGCACATGTAGAGGGGCCCTTTGTATGAGTAATACTTCAAACTTAAATGTTTAATGGTGAAATATTTGTTTGCAAATCATACTTCATCTTTGAGCTATCATTTCTGAAAGCTATGTGAGAATGAGTTTTGTATCATTGAATAACCCACATAAATAGCAGTTTTTAACCATTCTAAAATATCACAGGATCATCAATATCTACTGGCAAAAAAAAATGTCAGGGCTTTTATCCCCATGCTATCCACCAAAGACTATGGAAAATTAAATGCAACAACCCAGGGTTGCAAGTACAGAAGGACAGGCTTCTAAGTAAGTGTTAACAGCGCACACAGTAAATACAAAGGTAAAAGCTATAGCATGGAAAGAAAGGAGATTGAAAAAAAATAATCGTACAGGTACTATATAGGTGAAAATAATGAATCATGTGAATGTATGTAATACATATTCAATAAAAGTATGTGTAATCTGCATGAATTCCTCCTAGAATATCAGAAATCTGAAGTTTTGCTTATGAAAACAGTGCTGCTATTATTTCTACTGCCCAGGGACAAAGATCTGCATAGTTAGTAGCCATGATCAGAAACATATAACCAGAACAAAGTTGTTGTCTTTTCAGTTTTCAACAAGCTTTACTACATTTGCCTGTCTCATTCTGTTCAGAGTCCCCAGAGAAAAGTGCAGAATTCAATAACAATGACTCAAGTCAGCAGAGATGCTGGCTTAAGTACAATGCCTGGTGAGGAGAATTTTTAATGCCAATGAACTCTCTGCCTCTATAAAAAGCAATTCAAACACCCAGTGAGGAATTAAATCATTTAAGAACCTAATTCTCCTGCACAGGGTTTAAGCAGAATATGAATTCAGCTGTGACTGACATTATTTCATCTCACACCAAGTCAAACTTGGAAGCAGTGAGGGGACTTAAATGGCAGCTAATTTCTTCCCTCCAAGTCCATCACCCTGGGTACACATTGTTTTATTAGCCTGTTAGGTTACCAGAGTTGTCTCTCAAGTTGACTTGAAGTTGGAGCAGTTACAATTCACCTCTATCTTCTGTTCAATGGTTCTCCCTACCTCTATGGAGATAGTTCCATTTCTAGTTACAGACAAGCAACACTGGCAGCAATGACTTCTCTTGGTGCTTATACAATTGCTTTTAAAGTGCAAATTTTTGTTTTTGGAATGTACCAGATTTTACCTAGAATTAGCTAGATTATTTTTGTCCCCTGAGCATGGGGCAAAAAAACTCCTGAAACATAATAAACATTAAACAAAGTGTTATTATATTCAGCATATATTTTCAACTAAAATCATTTCCTGCAAACGTGCTTAACAGTAGTCTATTTGCCTAAGGAGAGACTGACTCGTTTCTAGTTTCTTTGTCATCTTTCTTTAAAATGGAGAACAAATATGCCAGTTCTGTGCTGTCCTTTCTCTGTAAACACACCATGCACTGGTAGATCACATTCAGTGCAGGCTAAGAAGTGAAGTTTTTGATACTAGCAAGTTCCACTGATTCAAAATGATAACAGATCTTGATGCATGTAAATATAAATATAATGTAACATCTTTTTGGATGTGATTTTATCTAAGGAAAGAGAGAAACATAGGGTGTTTTTACACATGCTCTGCGGGTGGGAGGCGCTTTAATTAGAGCAGCTCTCCATACTTCCAAATGACATTGAACAAGCTTTAACTAAAGCACCCCTGCCACCATTTTGAAGTGCAGGGACACTGATACACAAGATGCAGACACAGATACGCTAATTAGCATGCTCAAGCATGTCAGAGCAGCATGTAATTACAACATGTCAAAGCAGCCTCCAAGCACATCTACAAGCACCCATAGATTTAAATTTTGGTGAAAAGAGTCTATAATTTATGTAAGAGTTCCTATCCCCAATCCACCTTTTTTCAAGTTTCAGAACATTTTTTAAATGTATGAATGCTTCTATGTGTTAGGACTAGAAGCTGAAATGCTGGAAAACCACTGCTGGCCATGAATGTTTGGCACAGAAAACTCAGTATTTTCTACTCCATTTGGAAGCAGATGAAATACTGAAAAGAAGCCTGCTCTTGTGATGCTCTTAGGCCAGTTCTGCATATGTGAGAGCAAAGCATGAGGTTTAGATCATCTAAATAAAGGGGCAGTAGGACTATTTGCACAAATAAAGATTTGTAGAAGAGGCCTCTTATAAGGCTGCCTGAAGGGATTACGTGAGAAAAGCCAGATGTGACCTTAGACCTGATCGTGATATCTCTTTTCAAGCAAGTGGTTCATGAACACACAAGGAGACCTAGCTAGGACTTTGTGGAGCAGTTTCTCTTCCTTTTTCCCAGCCTCCTGTACCTTCTTTGCAGGACTCTGGTTCAGGAGGCTCTGGCAGCGGGCAGAGTACAGCAGCATCAAATGAAGTTCACTGCAAATGAGGGTAGACGTCATCTCATTTTTTGCCATAGACACCAATGTCAAAAAGAAAATCTATTTTTCTCAGCAAACAAGTGGAGTGACATTCTCCCCAGTTAACTTCAGCTGCTTCTGCTCAAAAACGCTATATTTCCCAAAATGCCCTTCATTCAAAGATAAAGTGCAGGATGAAGGGTAGCAGGGACAGGAGGGCATATTCCTCCTGCTTTATTCTGGTGCCACCTTTTCCCCTTAGGTAGCACCAAGGGCTCATGCCCTGCTCACCTACTTATCATTACCCCACTGTGTCCACAGATGGTTCCAATGGGCTGGGGTACCATATTTCCAGTTCCAAAAAAGAGGACACCTGTCAAGGGGACCCCTCAATCCCCACCTACAGTACGCTAGCCCTGCCAGTGCCCCTCACTTCCAACCTGCAGCCCCAAGAGGCTGCCAGTACCCTCAGCCCTCCGCCCCCAAGTGTCCCTCAATCCCAAGCCACAGCTCACCCAGCCCTGTCAGTGCTCCTCACTCCCAGCCCATAGCCCCCTGCTCCCCCCAGCCCTGCCAGAGGGGGCCCCCAGCTGCCTCCATCCCAACCAAACTGGACCACAATGACTGCAACTTCTGTGGCCAGTGGTGGAGAGAGTCTGGCTTCAGGACAGGCTGGAGAGAGGAGAAAGGGAGGACTGTGGCACCCTCTGCCCTGGGCTGGGGCACCTGCATAGCACGAGGCAGTCTGGTCACACACCCTTTCTCCTGCTCTGGCAGCATCTCCTGGCCACCCCAACCCTCAAGCATGGGCACTGGCCCCAGTGCCACCAGCCCAGCCACAGACTTCCCCATTGCCCTCAAAGGGCCCTCCCACCCCTTCCCCTGCTGCAGAGGCAAGTGCATCCCCATCAAGCTGCAGCAGCCCCAGCACCCAAATAGCTACAGTGCCAGTAGGCACCCCCACAAACACACCCACCCACTCCATATACCCCCGCCACACACACAAAAACACACACACATACCCAAGACAGTCCCCAAGCCCTTGCCTTCCCACCCCCACTGCCCCATAGAGTTACCTGCATCCAGCTGCCAAGGCTGCTCCCACTATGCTGCCTGGCTGCATACTGGCCACATGGTGCCCCACGCCTCCAATCACCCTCTCCCACTCCCATCAGTGGAGCAGAACAAAATTCTGGACATTTGTTCAGATTTCAAAATAAACACCTGGATGGCGATCCAAGGGCCAAAAATGAGGACATGTCTGGAAAAACCTTACTGTTGGCACTGGATTTATTACCCAAATTCCTTATTCTGAGTGGACCCAAACCCTCAGACTGACCATGACCGCTCCATTAGACAATAGGTGAATTTTATTGATACAGTGTTAGCTGATAAGAATAATGCAAACAATTCTGTATCTACCAGTCCACCAATTCACAGAGTAAAGGTACATCTGACCAGTATGCGAGTTTCACTCGGAAGTTCTCTCTTGAAGAATGTCAGATGCCAGCACCCTGAAGTTCAAAGGCCAAGGTCCACCCTCCACTCCCCCAGCGGGTTGGGTGAGAAGGCCTGCTGGTGTGCCCTCTGTCCACAGTGGCCTTGGGTTCCCCTCTTGGGGACCCTTTGCAGCTCTGAAATCCCTTCTTTTGTATTCTTTCTCTCACTCTGATGACTCTTCATCTCTGGGCATTGCTGATTGGTCTCCCCATGGTCATCATACTGTCCATAGTCTGCCTTGTCAGCATATTCCTTTATTTCATAAACCCATCACATGCACACATCCTAATTTGGTTCTCTCTGGTGTCCTTTTAATTTGGTCTGTTTACCAAAACCAGAAATCCTAAGGGCTCTACAATTTGGCACTATGACCTAATGCCACCTTATCTCATGTTATGGAACTGTATGGTATACATCTTCAATTTCCCAGCCTGCATGCCTGCTTGCCTGTGTCAGATACACTGGGCCTTGGAGGGAACTTTCATAAACAGGCTTTTAGAAATCAATTAACCCTTACTGTTGCCCTGGAACATTGTTCTTATGCATATATACTTTGCTTTTGGGAATTGGCTTGTAGGTAAATCTCTAAATATCATTTTCTAGCCATCTCCTGCAAGGGGCTATATATTTGAAAAAAGTGTTAAAGTTTTACTGCCTTGGTTGGAATTGCAATATTTTTTAATTTGAGGTATTCTACTAATACTGGGGTTTTTTGTGTACTTCTGAAGTCACTCAAACATAGGTTTTTTTGTTTTTTGAGTTGCAAAACTTTGCAGTTAATATGACTACTCTACACTGGGGACCTGTAAGTTGCTCAAATGTTGATTGGTGCTACTGCTAGCTTAGAGCAGTCACACTTCAGGCCAGCAGAGGCCTAGAGGACTAAAAAGAAAGAATCCCCTCCCTCTTATTCCCAGCTCTTCCCCTACACTTTGCCCACCCTCCCCCTCCCCCGTCCCCCATACACTTTAACTTGAACTGGGTAACACAGATCAGAGATAACTGTGCCCTGGCACAGCAGAACTGTAAATGGCATAATGAGTACTTAAAACCAGTTTCAGGTGTTAATGTGCAGACAATCCAGGTGTCAAGAGCTCCAAGAGCTGCCCAATATTACCATGTAAAAAGGCTCTGAGTGAGGTGCTACTCTATCCAAAATGCCATTCTGGAAAGTAACAGCAGAGCAATACTTTTGTTATAAATTGATTTCGCTGCTCTCTTTTTCTAGGAGTGCAGCTGATCATGAGCAAGTTAACATGAGCAATTATGTTTTTGAACAGCTGCATAAATCAATTTTTGTTTTCACACCTAACACACATCACATTACTCATAGCAGTGATTTAGTATTCTGTACCTATCTGGTTATGCAACTAGGGAAGCACAAATGGATGGGGATTTGCCTGAAGAAAAACTGACAGAATTGTAAAGCCATTCATAGCTGAATAAGCCAGCTCAAGTGACACAATATAGCACAGAAACCTTCATTAACCTGTCTGCTTATCCTACCAACACAAATCATAGAAAGCAAGAAAATAAGCAGGTCTAGACTTACTTGGTCCTCATGATCTCACCTACCTCCTTTCCAACAGCTACATACTAGCACTATCTTGAACCTTCAACATGCAGCTAGAACTCAGGTTAAATAGAAAACACCAATATACATCAGTTCTGAATAAAACTGCCAATACCACATTTAGAACAATTGCTAATAGAAATGACCAATTTTACACTTAATTAGCACACCATAGCAAAGAACAGAAGTCTTTTTGTATAGGACTGAAGAAACTTATTTCCCACTGTCAGGTGAAATCTAATGCTATCATTCAAAGACAGTTCAATTCATGAAATCCACATCTAACCTCTATTGTAGGTGTGGGCTAGATGCAACCTGCCAGGTGATTTCAGCTGGCTCATGGGTGGGCACCCACCAATTAATTGCATGTGGCCTGGCCTGTGGCTGCCTCTGTTGAATTCCACAGGGAGTCAAGCTCTGCCCACTCGCACCAGATCAGCACACTACACTCCCACCTTCACCCTCAGGAGGACTCCAGCCTTGGCCCCCACCCAGGCCCCAGCCAGCATGCACAGCTTCTAGGTGAGAATGCTGATGCCATTGCTGCTGCAGCCACTCAAAAAACTGCTTGGTTCTTCCAGCTTCCAGTAGCTTCTCTCCTGTCCTTGCTGCATCACTCTGGGCAGCAGGTAAGGAAGTGGCAGCCAGTAGGGGTGAAGCCACAGCTCAGAAGTAGTACAGGGTTGATGGGAGTGTGGGGTCCAGGGCCAGGGCCGGTGGAAGCATTTGACCCAGGTTGGCAGAAGTGTGGGACCAGCCCAGCTCCATTGCACAGGGCTCCCTGTGGTTCATATGCAGCTCACAGGACTCATTTGGGAGCAACACGCAATAGAGCTAGTGGACTGGCCCTGCTCCCTGCCACTACGTTCAGCTCTTGGGACTCAGCCAGGAGTAGCATGGAGTCCTGCACCATGGAGTCTGGCCACCTCACCCTCACTCCCCGCCACCCCAGGACAAGTCCAGGGAGCTGCACAGTGTGACACGGAGCAGATACAGACCACTGGCTCTATCACACAGGGCTTCCCCTAGCAGTGCACATCTATGGCCAAGTCTCAGAAGCAGCACATGAGCCTCAGAGAGCCCCACATGATGGAGCCTGGATGGCCTGACTTCACTCTCCGATGCCAAATGTGGGTCCTGGGACTTGGCCAGAGCCTCACACTACCAGAATACTCTGCCTGCTGCAATATATGAGTGTCCTGAGGGCCCACTGCCTGCTGCTGCCACCAGCAGCAGGGGCTGTGTCATGGGGGGACTGTATGGGGAACATGTGAGGGGAGGCATGTGGGGGAGGCCCCCACACACACACCCCACACTGCCTCACACACACACCCACATATACCTTCTAACTTCCCCACACACCCCACAAAACCTGCACCCCATACACACCTGACACTGAACACACCCCACAAACACCCCCTTCCCAACACCCACCCACATCACACCCCATCACATATACACAATATACAAGAGTAAAAAACTATTTTAAGCTACTATCTAATTGCCTCTAGATACGTTACACAAATCCACATAAATCAGGACAAAAATATTTTTTTAAATAAAATTAAAATATAAGTTATAGTTGATGTTTTATTTTTAGTATGTGACTTTTTTTCTGGTTCCAAGATGGCAAGCCCCTCTCCCAAAAGGAGTACTTCTGGGGGAAAGGGGAGAGACCTCCAGTGGCAAAGGTCAGGGGTTAGGGAGAAGATGATGATTAGGGAGAGGGGTGCCTGCCCTTGTGGCCCTCAACAGCTCACCAAAACTTGTTAAGCAGCCTGCCAGCCAAAATAATTGCCCACCCCTGCTCTATTGATTGGGCAACACATGAGGATTTCACCAGTAAACATGAATCAAAGTTCAAGGATGCCCACTTGAGCCAAATCATTTGTAACAAAAAGACATGTAAAATAAATCTTGGGACTGCTTTTCTTCCTGGACACATCTTTGAAGTCTGTAAATCCAAGATATTGGCAGGTATGAAACAGCACTATTACTGGCTGTTATCAAAACAACCAGACAACAAAATAAAGATACTACTGACAGGGCAAGTCTACACAAAATGCTTAATGCAGAGTAGCCTAGTAACACTGTGCAGTAGTGTTCTGGGTAAAAATTGTGCTAATACACTACTGCATTTAGTTTGTACATTAAGCAAGTACTAAACTAAATGTCCAATAACTACTGCACATTAATGAACATGTAGACATGCCCACAAAGTAGCATCTTTTAATTGTGCAGACACCACAAAGCATGTACACATATCAGAAAATAAACTTTGTTAAAATGTAAATTAAACTAAACACACACATTGTCAAATTTATGTTCATAATTTATGAAAGTCAAATTCTGACTTACTATGTTTATTAAATTTCCCATTGAAAAGTAACACCGTATTTGTTATAATACCTCCACTAAAAAAAACAAATTAGAAGTGCACCAATATATTGGTCATATATCGGATCAGCACAATAAAAGGAAAATTAACATTCTTGGCTCTTGGCTTTTTTTGGGTGGTGTAGCCAATAATATCATTAATAAATGCTGTGTGCTCCCAGAGCTGGGAGTGGAATGTAGCCATGGGCAGCTAGTCCAGAGGGTGTGGGGGGCTGGGCATGGTTCCCTACCACTACATATACCCCTATGGGAGGCATGTGCGCAGGGCAGAGGTGGGCTACTCACTGTGGGCTCTGGGCAAGGGCCTATGCAAGCTTCTTCCCAAGGAGAGGGCTGGGGTGGGAGTGGGGTGGGCTCAGCTTTGCAGGGCAGGCAAGTGGCAGCAGTGGTGCTGGAAGGGGTGGCTATGGGGGTGTTATGGCATATTTTGGGGGGAGCTGTAGCCCCCCAAGCCTTCCCAGCCTGAGCCCCTAGCCCTCCCTCACCGTGGGGGCCTTGATATGCCACCGATGCCTCTTCCCTCCCCACAGACTTACCAGCTGCTCTCCAAGCTGCCCAGCTGCATTCCTGTAAATCAGCTATCAGATTAGTAATCAGCCAATTTGGCTGGTTAATAATCTGCTATCAATATTGGCCAATAAAATCTTTATTGGTGTACCCCTACAAAAATGGAAAATTTGGCCACTACAACTGCTTGAAAAATGGGAAATGTTTTTCTAAAACTTCAAAAGAAAAACTCCACATACCCAACATATCTAACCATGGGATTTATGTCATCTTAGAGATTAAATCTATTGCTTCTCTGCCAAGCCACAAAGCATCTTTTTGGGGATAAGCAAATCTGTATACACTTGTACTGCCATTATATGTTAATTCTCATTGAATCTCTCCCCCTTTCTGCTATTGCAGTCACTTGCATAGCATATATAGCCACCCATCATCTGCAGGTCGTATTTTGCATATACAAATGTACAAATTATTTTAAAACACTAAAAAAAAAAGGTAGACATTTTACAATGGAACAAAAGGCTCAGTAAACAAACATTTTATTAAGTCTGAATTGGTTTGTTTGTAGCATCTCCATTTCAATGAACTTTCACTGAACCCAAAGCAGAATTCCCACAGCTCATGGACATCCAAGCTATACCAGGGCTTCCCAGGCAACTGCTTACTAAAATTGACATGTTTATCAATTTCACTGCTGCTCATCACAAAAGGATATCAATTTCCTCCAGCAGCTAGAAAGTCCAGAGCACATTATTTGGAAACACTGTGAATTGCTGTTTCCAAAGGAAGATTTTCTGGTTTGTAGGAAATTTCTAAAATGTTTGGGCTTATTCCAGTTCAGATCAAAACCAAATATTGAAGCAACAACATTTCCCCAGGCCAGAAATCCTGATTTTTGGCCAGCTCTAACACTAAGGTGGCAAAGTCAAACATTTAAAATGCGTCTCCGTTATGGCATTCACTGTAATACAACCTTTCATTACATTCTCATGTACTTTTTTTTTACCATACAGCACAGGTTTTAAGGTGAGAGATCTGCATGGGAAGTTAGGGCAGGGTGAGAGAGAGCCGAGCTAAGAATAGTTCCCTTAGCTATCACAGGGAATCAGTTAATTAGATAAATATAAGCCATATTCTATTCAATATCATAGGACTCTGAGAGAATGCTGACTGACTTTATTTCTCACCAGCTTCAGGATGAGAGAAAGACACTCAACATATTTCAGGGTCAAAGATGAACTGGGGTTCTAAAGCAATGACCAACAGAACAAGTTCTGTGAGGAGTGATGATAAGGAAGTGGAATAGCAGCTGCAGGTGTCTCAGCATGCGTCTATGCTGTGAATACCAATGTATACATACCTGCATACATGTAAATCCTTATGAAACTGCAAGTGTTAGCTCTGTATAGCTTGGTTCACAATATAGAACACCTAATTGGTAGGCTTTGTCATCTTTGCAGAAGGTGAAATAGTCCTGAGCTGTGAACAGTATTCATAGGTGCAACTGCTGTAATTTCAAAAGTAATTTTTGGCACCTTATCAGCATTTGACAATAGACACTTAATAACATAGCTAATCAAAAATGGATTTTGCCATCAGAATTACTCGGGCTTTAAAATACTTCAGTGAATAATGTGATATTTTAAAATTCTCTTCTACAGTATGGCAATTATTTATTAAATAGCTACAGTTATCACAGATAGACATGCTATACAATAGGTTTTAGGGATTTGGGACTACATCCACAAAAGGACTGAGCTACATAAGTCCCACCTAACTCCAACCTTTGGAATCTAAGTCCAAAATTGCAATCTTCAAAACTCCCACTTAGCTACTGCTGACAGAGCCTAAAGTACATAGGGTTTTCAGTGTTAACTTTCTTGCAGAGCCCAAAGTTCCAGTTCTGGCCTCATGGAGAATCACTGTCATGAGAGTTTGAAGTATCTTGTCATCTCCTCCATACCTAAATCCCACTGAGATCCACAGTCTAAGTACTTATAAATCATTTGTGAGTACATGCGCTTCCTAACGCATCAGGCTCCATACAGAACAGCCACAGGTGGCAACAACAATCCTCTTTTAGTACCTCAGTGGTGACAACATTTGCCCAGATTGTAGGAATTTGAGCTTAATAGTCCTGTCTACTCAGGATGCTTTACTGTACAGTAGACTAATCTACTGTGCAGTAAATCATCACTGTCTGCACATGTGCAGCATTTACTGTGCAGCAAATTAGTCTACTGTGTGTTTGGCTACTACCTGTAAATACAGGTAGTAGACTTACCTCATAGTACCTACTGTGCAGTAGTGCACATGAAGACAGCTGACTGAGAGCAAAATTGTTCCCAGGCAGCCCAGGCAGCCAGGTACAGGGAAACTGTCCCCTGCCTCAGACAGCTCCAGGCTGCCTAACCTTCACTATGATCAGCCAATCAGAGTGGCAGCAGGAGACCGTGTCCCTAGCCTCCATTCCAATCTCAGAGCAGGAGCTAGACAGGAGGGAGCTACCCAAGGCAGAGGGAAGGGGCTGGGAGGTAGCTACCCTGGAGACGAGACAGCTCCCTCCACCCCCTGGAGCCCAGGCCTGATCCCAATATCCTCTGATCCCTGCCAGCCCAGGTCTGGTACCCAGGGGTGCCTGGAGCTCCCCCAGGAAGCAGTATCCCTGAACTAAACTGATCCCATTGGGAGCAAATTTGCTTCAAATGGGTGCATGTGTAGAAATGTTCCCAGGAAAAGCATTCTGAGTGGTATTTTACTGCTCAGTAAGCTTATAGCACATTAACAGCACATGCAGATGTGCCCAGTTAAATTGTTCATTTGGGTATCGGCCAAAGCTGAGGATCTTGACTGCTGATACACCTGCAGGGACTTAAGGAACTGGAGGTTCCTGGGTCTTGCTTCTTTTCTCAGGGTTAGACCAATTGCCACAGTTAGGATCAGTAAGCAATTTTACCCCATGGTCATTGAGGTGTTTATCTTGCCCTGTCATTGACAGCACGGTCCTTCCCTTAGATCTTTGAAAGTATTTTAACAAACGGCAAGTGCTTGCATTCCCCTGCTTTACCTGTGGCAAATAAGGGTGTCCTGGGTGTTTTTCAGGCATTATTCCCAGTAGTTGTATGAGAGAGGTGTTTGTGAAGTTTTTAAAACAGTTTAAAAACATGTATAGGATGGTGTAGCAAGGACATCTTTTTAAGAGGGAACAGTTAGCTGTGTTGAGAGATCCTGCTAAAGGGCATTTGCATAATCATGAAGTGCCCTTCTAGGAACTTTACAAACTCCCAGAAGGGTAAGCAAGAAAGAAGGAAGCAAACTGTGGATGTAACTGTGTGCTATAAGAAGGGGGCCGGGCTGCTGTGTTGGGAGCCAAAGAGCTCCTGTTCAAGTGCCTGGGAAAGGACAGAAGGGCTTTTGTTTTATTTATTTGCTTGTTTGTTGCCTAAAGATTGAATTACTTGAGAGAAGAAGTTGAGGAGCTCCACAGGGAGCAAAAGCCCACCTGAAAAAGCTACGAGGCTAAATCTTCTTCAACAATCCCTCACAGTTGATGATGTTTTTCTTCTATAATCTTCTTATCTGTGTGTCCGAAGATAACTGATGAGGCCTAGCTGATAGTGACGCACTCTACTGCAGCTTCGACATGTGTTTCCATGTGGGGGTGCTGGATTTTTGATTTGGTCCATGACATGCTGTTTTTGCTGCTCCTGCTTTTCCAAATCCTGTTGTTATCATGAGGTGTCAAAATACTGAGATACATACAGATTCTTCCTCCATTTGGGGCAGTCCTGGGTGATAGTCTCCCATTTCATAGAATCATGGGAAATTAGGGTTGGAAGGGACCTCAAGAGATCATCTAATCTATCCCCCTGCTCAAACAGGACCATCTCCAATTAGATCATCCCAGCCAGGGCTTTGTTCAGCTTATACTACCACTCTGGGTAACCTGTTCCAGTGTTTTACTACCCTTATAGTGAGAAAATTCTTCCTTATATCTAATCTAAGCTTCCCTTAGTCTACTGTTCAGAAATCCAGGGTCCATATTGCTACTCTTTCTTCCTTTTGTCAGGATCCTGAACTCATGGTCAAGGCTGCTCAACTTGCCATCCACTTCTAGATCCCCCACCAATTCTTCCCTGTTTGTGAGTAGCAGGTCAAGAAGATCATGGCTCCTAGTTGGTCTCTCCAACACCTCCACCAGGTATTTGGCTCCAACGCTCTCCAAAAACTTCTGGGGTTCCTGTGCACTACTGTATTTCCCTCCCAGCAGATGTCAGGGTGATTGAAGTCCCCAGTGAGAACCTGTGATCTGGGATCTTCCACTAGTTGTCTGAAGAAAGCCTCATCTACCTCATCCTCCTGGTCTGGTGATCTATAGCAGACACCCACCACAACATCACCTTTGTTGCTCTCCCCTCTCACCTTAACCCAGAGACTTTCAATAGGCCTATCTCCAGTTTCATACTGGAGATCTGAGCAATCATACAACCCCTCCTCCTCTTCCTCTCCCCCGTCTGTCCTTCCTGAACAGTTCGTACCCATCCATGACAGCGCTCCAGTCATATAAGCTATCCCACCAAGTCTCTGTGGACACTTACACACATGCGGGAAGCCTATTCTTACATGCTGGAAATCCTGCTCCAATGCTCTGGAGCATGTAAGTTGGTGCACTGTGGCAGTCTCATGCGTCATGTGTACCAGCAGCATGGTGTGTCTCCATGCTGAGAAAATAGCAGCAGTGTGCTTTGCAATAAATACATTCAATGGACTTCAATTCAAAACACCTGCCATCATTTTGTCAGTGTGGGGACACACTGCACTACTGATATATGTGACCAATCATGTCATAGTTCCTTGACTATGTGAGGACTTCTAATTCTTCCTGCTTCATTCCCTGGCTCCATGTGTTCATGTGCACATACCTGAGGTAACTAGCTGATTTCCCTACTTTCTCGGGAAGAATGAGGCCTCCCTTGTTGCCCCCTCCTGCTTCTGCTTCCTCCAGGGCCCCTGCTCCCCCACTTACCTCAGGGCTATCATCTCTATCCCCCTGCAAACCTAATTTAAAGCCCTCATCACTAGGTTAGCGAGCCGGTCTAAAAAAAATGCTCTTCCCTCTCTGTCAGGTGGATCCCATCACTTCCTAACAATCCTTCTTCTTGGAACATTTTATGGTCAAAGAAGCTGAATGTCTGCTGGCAACACCACCTGTGCAGTCATGCATTGATATGCAGGATGCATCTACCCCTGGTAGGGCCCTTTCCTATGACCAAAAGGATTAAGAACACTCCCTGTGCCCCCTGAGTTGACATTGATGTTGCATTTTTTTTAAAACTGTGATATAACCTCCCCCTTCCTCCCGCTTGAAGATTTTGGTCAGAATTTCATCTGCTCCATGCCTTGTTGTCATTCATCTGCTTGGTGGCTTTCTTCACGTCATCAAGGGTTGGAGGAATTCTGAGATCATCTGTTCCTGGGTGTTGCAGGATGGAGTTGAGAACACTCCCATCAACAGAGTCTTGAATGAAAAGGTCTTCAAAATGGTCCTTCCAACAGACATAGATGGCTCCCTTTTCCTTGATCAGGTCTTCTCCATCCTTAAGTCTCAAGGGGGTTGGGACCCTGAGTGCTCAAACCATAGATGGCTTTGGTGGCACTAAAGAAACTGTGCATATCATGGATGTCAATGAGATGTTGAATCTCTTTAGTCTCATCTTTCCACCATTTGTTCTTCATAGCATGGGTCCTCCTTTGGACCTTTACCTTAGCATGTGAGGTATTCAATTTCTTATTCTAAGGTTACAAAACCTGCTTATAAATGGTTTAGACAGGTATTTTCCTGCCTTGAGCAGGAAGCTGGTCTTCTAAAGTCCCTTCCAGCTCTATATTTCTATGACTCTTAGAATTCCCTATTTAAGCTGTAGGGATTCAGAACCACTAAATCCACCTCCTCTGAGAGTAGTATATCCAACATGCTATGAGCTGCAAATCCCTTCTGGTGAAGCTCTTACATTTTGCCTGGACTAAGTAAATAGTCTTTGAATAGGAGACAGACAGACAGAGCTAAAACCTAGTGGTTAAACCACCAGCTGTGATGGTTGGAATGTTGGTTTCAGTTCCTGCACCAAGACTTATGTAATATAAAATGCATATACATTCATAGCATACAGTATATAAATATTACATTTTCTGCCTTTTTATCCTACAAAACCATAAATAGACGATACAAAAAATATAAAACTTATACACAGAGTCAACCTATAACTGGGTCCCCAACAATCTAGACTTTTGTAGTACTTTTATGCATGCAATTAAAATATTAAGTCAGATCTTTTTTTCAGCAGAATTTTAGTTTAGCATTTCCAATGCATTTAACACTTCGGATCTTTTCTTTGAATATCTGAATTTCCTGGGATCTTATAAGGACAATACCAGTACAAGGACTTTACTCAATGCAAATAGATACCAATAGATAACATTTTTAGGAGAAGAACAAATATTAAGTCAAAGGGTATGCAGGGTTCATTTATAACTGAAAAAATATGGTAGCCTTTGGGATAGGGACCAGAATCTAAATCTGCCTTCTATCTAACACCAGAGCTATAATCATTAGGTTGCTGAGTCATATTCTCTTTCTCTTTTTAATGCAATGAACCTTGAATTGTACCAATGCACAATGAAACAACTTCAGAAGGAGGGATATAAAAATGCCCCACCCTGATGGATATATATAAGGCATATACATACGTAAACTCTAATATATACTATAGATTATATATGCAATAAGATTTTTATGTAAGTCCTATTATATTGTAACAAGACACAGTCTCTTCATCTCCAGGGCTCTGGCCCTTGGTGCCCAAATTTTCTGAAGGGCTAGAATCATGGCCTCCACCCCTCCTATATTTATGCCCATGCCTTGCAAGTGTCACTCAGTATAGATTCAGATGGCTACCCCAACCCCCAACATAGCACTCAGCCCCTTAGGCCCTAAACTTTTGTCCTGGCCTCAGCCCTCTTATAATTGCTTGGCCCTTCAGCCCAGGTCCACTGCCCTGGACTCTGGTTCCTTGGCCCTGGCCCTGGCCTCACCCTCTCAGGCTCCATTCCTCTCAACCCTCTGGTCTTCCTCTATGTCCTCTCAGGATCTGGACCTGCTTACTAAGTCTATTTTAGCTGTGGGCTCTGATCCCAGTTTTCCATTTTGTCCTCTACAGTGGCAACACTGCTCCAGATACTCCCTGCAGCCTCCAAGCCTCCCCTCACAGCCACTTCCAGTCCACCAATGTAAACTTAAGCACAGATGCAAGCCAGCTGCTTCCAAACTAAAATTTACCCCCAGCCTGGGTCTGTCACACCACAATGATAACAAATAAATATATAATAAAAAGAACTTAACTGTGATGCGTGGTTCCATCAAGCTTCCTTCAGCCCCCTGTGACCTGGAGCTACTTTGCCCTGGCAGGTTAGAGCCAGTGTGAGGCTTCAGTGATGGTCCTGGACTTATGAAGCCTTCAACCATACTACCTGGATCACCTGACCTATCATTTCCCTACCAGGCCTGTCAATCACAGCCCCAATTGTGCTTTCTGCAGCTGGGGCAAGCAGCCATTTTTCTTAAAGGCCTCACCCCTTCTAACAGTTCCTCCAGGGCCCTGGTGCCAGTTGGTTGCTCTCGAGCTTTCTCTTCTTTTAGCAGCAGGGTAAGAGCCCATATTCATACTTTACTGTACTGTACTATGATAGTACTGCTTATGTTTGAGGGTCTTATTCTAGACTTTAGTTCTGAGACTGCCCAGTCTTAGGCCTCCTGCGGTATATTCCAACTCTCTCCTGCCATGTCTTGATTATTTTATGATGTTATTAGTCAGGAGGTGTTACTTTTTTTTTTTTTACCCCACAGTCAGACACCCACAATGTACGCAGCAATCCACTTGGGTTACAGCCTCTCCTGTGTCTCTTCCAGATGACACCAACAATTTACATCATTGATTGAATCAGTGTCTTATGTGGGTTAAACAATTTTATTTTTTGCAATTTATTTTCACATCTATAACCAATCCACAGTTACACAGACGGCAGTTATTTTATGCCATTTCATGTCAATCTTAATTTTAACTTCAGAAATATTTGGTTGGATCTAGTCTCAGGTAATATACAGTTTAGGGTAATGATAACTTAACAATTCAAATGTAATCAGGAAGTTTTCCTTCTTTTTTTTTTCTCTGTTTCTGTCATCTTCTTATAGGTCGCCCTGTCTCCAAGCGAGATCTTGCCTCATCAGATCTCTCTAGGCACTCCTCTTTTTTTTAAAAAAAAAAAGGTGAGGGAGTAGCTGTCCCTCAGGCTTCTACTCTCATCAAGCCCTCTAGAGTTCAATCGGCTCCCCTCAATGTCCAAACACAATAAAAAAGAAAACAGTAAACCCAGCTATCACTGTAACCTGAAGAGCAGCCACTTTTTTCTCATTGTCGCTGCCTCAGCCGATGTTCCTTTCCCATTTGAAGTACTTTTGTGAGGATGAACCTACTTCCTTACTGACTCCCAGCTTAATAGGATCTGGTCAAGCTTTCTCCTCCACTCAGAACTGGTCCTAGTGTTCTCTGTCCCCCAGCAGCCTTCTCAGGTTTTCTTCTTCGGAGCCATCTCCCACTCCTGATCTCTCCACATGCCACCCCTCCCCTCCTGGGGCTGCTCTATCTTAATGGAGCAGCTGCTCCAGAAGTGGTACTCTCTTGTTGTCTTTACTTCCCTCTGCTCAGTCCTCTTCCCTGTGATAAGTATTTTATTTATAGCCAGTCCCTCTTTACATATACTGTACTATACATTGTTTTCAGTGTAACTATGCCACTTTCCATGAATTTTAACAGGAAAGATTATTTAAATAAACATAAACGTATTTTAGCAAGAATCCAGTTCTTCTAAAAAATAATTAATAAATGAAGCTACCCTGTTACTTTCAATTCATGAAAGTTTTGTAAGTTTATAGAGCCAATGTATATATCATTATCAAGAATATTTATTTATTAATGTATGTGATATCAATTCTGAACAAAGGCTTGGAGCAGCTTACAGCAACAGAAACAGAACAACTTAAAAGAGCAACTAGAATATGTAAAACAAAATATAGTAGATGTCCACTAAACAACTTCTCAGACTTATTACAGATGCTAAATGCCTGCCCAAGTCTCCAAACATCAAAACACCTTCAAGGATATGTTCCTAAGTGTTTATAATGCTTCATGACTACCTACACACATGCTCATGAGTGGGAGAAGGGGGGTGTTTCAGTTAGAGCAGTTCCCAGACAACTGCTATAATTAAAATGGCTCACCACCATACATATTAAGCCCCTGTGCATTGTAAAGTGGCTGTGGAATGCTTTATCTAAAGCTCAATCAGTGAGTTTTAGATAAAGGGAACCCATGGCCATTTTAAAACTCACAGGGGTTTACTACACATGACAGTGAGGTGATACTGGAGCATTCTAATTAAAACACTAATGTATAGACAGCCCCTATTTCCAATTTTCATCCAATTCTGTGCCACATTTAATTTAAAATAATGCAAGTGTCCTGAGACAGAGAATTCTCATTTTTCAAGTATGTGAAAGGTACCATGTACAACAGTGTTGCTATATCCCTCATAAATTATTAACAGTGGTAATAAATATCACCAGTACAGACATTTATAAGTGTACAGATGTTCAGGAGCCCCTTCCCCCAGAGCAAAAATGGCTCCTCCAGGCGTGGCCATTTTTGCTCTGGGACAAAAATAACTTAGGAACAAGTAGTGTTAAACCAGTCCTGGGACAATGAATGTCTCTATATGTTCTTTTCTGAGAGAAACCATAGCATAGTCCTCCAACATCCTATGCTGGTTTCTCTCGTTTCCATACCCCCATCCCAGTAAGCGTATCACTCAGGCTGGACTCTGCTACTCCAGCCAAACAAGCAAAACATGCCCCCTCCACAATCTCACACTGTAGTGGAGGAAGACACAGGTTGACACTGAACACTCTGGGTCTGCCAGACAGAACTGCTGTGTGCTGTCATCTACTGTCATCTGTTGCCAGGCACACTGATGGAGTACATAAAGCATGCCAAGATGTATGCACATGGGCCCCTGGCTTTGCAGTCACAGCACTGCAAGCTTTCTGCTCTTCACCATCTCAGCATTCAAACACCTGTTCAGGTGCCTCTTGGTAAGTTTTCCTACCAAGAGAACAAACTCAGGAGAATTCTCCCAGGGTATTTGAATGTGTATATGCAATATAAAAATGACAAGTCCCATTATTTTAGACAGTACAGAAGCAGAAATGTTGCAGGCAATGAGATGTCAAGGATAAATTAATCCTTCAACACAAAAATTAACTATGATGTTAAAAAAACAACAACAAAAATCAGTTCTGTGTATGGATTTTGGACAACTGCTTCAGCAGTTGTTGAGTAGGGAAATTCACATACTGTAATTCACTGATTCCATCAGAGCTCACTGTACTAACATTCGTGTGCTATTTTAACTATAGGAAAGCAACAATATTTTAAACCCAATTACATATTTTTGAATCCTTCAGTAATCATCAGCTAGATCATTTTAATAGTATCTACAGAGTTCTTCCTGTGAACTTTGTCAATGTACCATAATTTAATACACTCCTTATCTCCAGGTTTTCAAATTAAGTTACGGTTAATATTTTCTTCACAGGAAGTCTCCACAAATGATAATATAATCACAAATATTTTTAGTTTAACAAGTACATGGCTTCCAAGTCAAGCAATTCACCATGGATAGAGTTGGTCTTTGTATTTACTACCTGCCCATCTACTCTTCAAACAGCAATTTTTATGATAGCATTACAGTTACAAATAAGGGTATAGTGGGTAAGATATCAATGGAATATAATCCAAGCAAAACTTCATTAATATTAAACTTGTAAATAAATATTAATTTTAATCATTACTTGAATTATTTAGTTGGGAAAAAGTCACTTCCTGACAATCTGAAAAATACAATTATTTCTAGCACTCTTCCTTTCTCTTTATAACCCTCCCCTCCCCACTACCACCATCTAATTTTAAGCTACTGAAACATTCTGAGTCTGCTGCCAGTCAGGATCCTGCTAAAATTTATTCTTTCCCACATTTCCCATGGAAATCAGGGAGGATGGTGGGGTTGAGTAATATAGGGTGAGAAGTGGCAAGGTGGTTTAAATAAGATGTTGAGTTACTTGTTGATTTTCCTTTTGTTTTCTTTCCATATTGTAGAGATATTGCTCACTGGAAAGTGACTGAGGGAGCTTTTTCTTTGTAGATTTTTAAGAATTGTGATAAATTAACTGCCAATGTTATCTGATGAACCCCAATATCACTCAGAGAAAAAAAATTAAAGGAAAGAGAGAAAGGAGATTCTCCTAGCTTTTGATACATTTCATGATGAGACTTTTCACATAAAAATAAACTGAGCCTCACAGGATAATTGAGTCACATTGTATTAACTTACTTATACCTAATTGTTTAACTTGCTGAAATGAGCAAATACTGTAAATCAGTGGGCTCTGTGGATTCTATAACATGGTATACAACTTGGGATCCAACATGTGCGACTTGATCTTTCGACATTTATAATTTCCATATTGCTTGAAATATGCCATAAATGTTTATAATGTTCTCAATTCTAATGGACTGAAAAGAGCAGGAAGAAAATAATAAAAAAAATGAAAAAATATGACAAATAGCACTAATAAGATGGGATTCCAACCATTTCTGTGTGGCGGAATGCCGGGCTAGCGGTGCCGGCACCGCTTAGGGGAGCCGCGGGCTTTGAGGAGCTGTGTGAGCGCGCGGCTTGTGGGGCGGGATTGGAGGTAGCTTTATAGCTGCCCTTGAGGTTCGCTGAGTTGGCACAAGTAGACGACTTAAAGTAAGTTGTTAATGTTTCTTAATTTATAGGGTGTCCGTTGGTTCACGAGGTTCCAGAGCCAGCCCTTGCGTTCCAACAGTGGAGCTAGTCCAAAGCTAGGTGCGGCTGCCAGCTCTATAGTCCCAGAACTGGTCAACAGCTCATTTAGATGGGATGTTAGTAATAGAAGTTATTACAGAGTA
>NW_017728948.1:43366781-43371387 GCF_001723895.1 Crocodylus porosus
CAACAGAGAAAAATACAAAGCGCTCATTTAGCTTACTAGTTAAGACTTCAAGGTTACATAAATGTGAGAGTGCTGCACAGCAGTTATACAGAAGGAAACAAAAATAAAACAGTTACATTCTGAAGGACCAGGCACAGAGTGAGAGAACACTTTTTGAAATATTTATTACACATTACAATAGACAAAGCAATACATAATAATGAATAAATAAGATTAAGCATAATGAGCTTCACCTCAGCTATGTTTTCACACAAACCATTTAATGCTAGAAATCAAGCATGTAATCATCCTTCAGTGTCACCTCATAAAATGAAGTCCCCAAAAGGCAAGTTAAAACCTGCTCCCTTCTAATTAAATCCAATATCTGGAAACAAATATTACTCACCAGCATTTAGAATATGGCTTTAATACGTTCTAATACAATGGCTTGATCTGAGTCATTTTTATAAATCAGACAGCAGAAAGATTTGATTGCTAACAAATAGACATTATCTAAATTTGGGAAAAAGGCAGAAGCTTAAACAAATTACTGGGTATGTGTATCAAGATGATTCAAATAGACAATTTGAGTAAATCAACACTTGAAGCATACTTTATCATTAAAGATACTTTAATTAAAAAGTAGTAATCTAAGTGTATTACCAACTACAACATTAAAGGAAACTAAAATGGATTATGAGAAAAATAACATGCATTTAAAGTATGTAATTACAGTACAGTGGGCACATCTACACATGCCCCTAGGACACCATTTTTACTGAACCCTCATTTAGTACTTCCTTTCGGAATTTCTCCGAAAGGAAGTACTAAATGAGGGCACAGTAACAGCTGGTACTGCACCGTGCCAGTGGTGCACCATTATTTTTAGTGGCTACATCACTGTAGCAATGCACTATACTGAGGGAGTACATGGCTATGGTGACACAGCAGCATTATCGTGGTTTTTGCCCATGGATGCTATGTCACAGTAGCGTGTTGCTATGGTGATGTACTGTCATATGTAGACACGCCCAGTGACTAAGAAGCAAATGTGAGAATTTAATTGTGTTTCATTACAAGATCTAAGAATAATATTACTCAGTTCAAATGCAATAAATAAAACAGAAGGTAAAAGGAATTCAATACATCTTAATTATGTTCTAAAGCATCATAACATTAAGACTTCAATCACTCCAATTCTTGTTATTGGTTTCTATTGTGTAAAATTCTCAAGTTAGAGCATATTTTCAAAATTTAGTATGAAAGTGTACTTACTTGGTATAGCTAACCTCAGTCAATGAATACATGAAATTAAGGTAAAATAAACTAAATAGTGTAATAAAATGGAAAATAATAATACAATCGACTGATTAATCTGAATACTCTATTTTAAAAGTACCTACTCGCATCATATCTCCCATAATTGTTCAGTTTTGAGAGTTGAATCATTACCTTTTTCATGCAGATCTAAGGAAAAAGGAGAAGTATGTTATAAACTAGTTCTCTATTTCCATTTCTCTAACCCCCAGCCCAATCCATGCACTTTAGCCATTCCTACTCACACAAAGAAGCAGCATGAAATGTAATCCCTCAATTTCTTGACAACCATCAATAAAAAAAGATAGATTCAAAATAGGATTTAGATGCCTTAGTCCAAAATTGCTATCCAAAAAGTCCTCTTTAGCTGACACTGAATGTCATTAGGTAAACATGGAGATGTTTGATCTCTAAGTTCTCAAGGCACCTAGCATTCTGACTCTGCCCCAGTCTGGGCTGCCAAGTGTCTAACTCATGTCTATATTGTGAAACTAGACGGAGATACTGCAACTAAGTGGAGAAATAAAGAAGTACTTTGAAGCACCCAATCAGACCGATGTGCAGTGTGAATGCCTGCCACACACTGCCAAGATACAAAATGTAGCTGTGCCCACTTCCACTACTTATACAATAGCCTTGTGGTTAGAACAATCACCCAGGAAGTGAGACCTCCCTCTTCAGCCAAAGAATAATCAGACCCACATTTTCCGCCTCCCAAGATAATTTATTTTTCATGAAACTATCATGAAATAAAGCACATAAGCAGTCCTTTTCAGGGAGGTCTGAATGCAGTACTCCTATCACAGGTGAGTATCATGATTACCATACAGAATTATGTCCCCTATTGCAACATGAACCTAGGACTTCCACTTTATGCACTAACGAGGCTTCTCTATGTAAAGTGGGCACTGCTGTTGCTGCCATTTTCAGAGAAATGAGTAGGCCCTGCTCAGTGTTTGTGTGTGCATACTTTTTTCTAGGTCAGACATTCTCAGTCTGCTGATAAATCCAGAGAATTTACTCAGACCTTAATCATATATTTTCTGGTCCAGTGGATTTGTAAGTAAAACAGCATTCAAAGCATTTACCAGATTCATTATGTTCTGTAGCAAAGTGCTTATGCACGTGCCTCTTTATTTAATAACCAGTGCAATTATTTGTATCTATAACTATCTTACTTCACACCAGAACTGGAACTACCCTAGAATGTCATGAACTAGCTGGATTCAGAAAGGCAACAATTCTACACTCAAGCACTTCTGCACTCAATTTCACTAAGGCAGATACTTTCACTGACCTAAGTGGGACTACACACATGCTGAAGTGTCTGCAGGATCGTGACTTACGGGGTGCTAATCTAGTTGATTTCAGATGTTCAGTCCATGGAATGACCTCTTCCATGTTTTCACCATGTGAACTTGGTGTGCACATAGTATTTGCAGGAGGTAGCTCTCTGTTGACATTAAGGAACATCAGGAAGAAAACAATACCTTAGGTATGTAGACCCCAGGCTGTTTAAGGTGGTATAGGTCAGATACGGATAGCCAAAGATGAAATGGTCAGTGATGCTTGTTTTCTCGGGTCCATCTATAAATCCTATTTAGGTAATATGTACTTGGTCCTGAAGGAAAGGACTGCCTTATACTGCTGATTGTTTTCTTCTGCACTGGCTGGTTGATTTCGATATGAAATGTCTATATTGTGAAACAGAACAAAGCTAAGTGAAGAAAACACAGTGGAGGCCCTGTGACTCCTGAAGAATCCAAGATCTAAAGGACAGTGGTAGCAGGCCTAGACCTATAAAAACAGCAATATCAGTAGAATATCATCCAATTCAAGGAAGGGTTTTCATTCCACAATTGTCAGTGGCTTAACTTATTATTGCTAAAAGTAGAAGCTGGTAGGTTTTTTTTAAGTTGGATTTGCCACTTCATTTATTAATTCTTCTCTGGACTATTCAACTGTTACATTCTGAGAGCTCTAAGATTTAATAAGAGAGACTTAAGAAACTGAAGAACAAAAATAAACCAACAGCAGAGCACAGGTAATATGAAATGGAATAATTCTATCAAGCACATCATTTTTGTGCATATATTCAGGTAATTCAAAAGTGTATTTCCTTTTTGACAAGACATGATATAACTCAGAGTTAAATGGAGGGGATAGCAGGACTACCAAAGGAAAGTAGTTTTGCATTTCCAGATTTAAAAGTTGAACACGATGGGAATGCAAATTTCATTCCCAGTTTCATACTATAGAATTTGTCACTGGAAATGGGTGTGTTGTAATCACAAAAGCAAAAATGGAATGTATGACATAAGTTAATAATGTGACTATCATGAAACTCTAAAGAAAAGGAAAACCAGGAATTTATAAATAACTCACCATTCAATAAATCAAGCTCTATTACTTTATAACAAACAAAGAGGTTTTACTACATAAAATACATAACACATGTAAATTTCCTCCACCTATTTCAGTTAACCACAGACTTCTTGGCATGGTTGGATGAATTTGAGTACTAAAAATGTCTGCCAAGTATTTAAAATACAGATACCTACCTTGAATTTTTAATGCAATCAGAAGGCAGTTAAACATTAGTTTTTTTCTAGAACTGTTCTTTATGCTGAAAGTTTATGGGCAAAAGAAGGGAAAATCTGACATTGTTCCCTTGTGTCAGAGAATCTATAAATAAGATATACTGACTTCAGACTAACAGGGCTAATTGCTGTGTGTATTGTATACCTTAAAAGGTTTGGCTTATTACCATTACACATAGTTAGAAATAGCCAGAGTTTGAGCGAGCCCTGAAGAAAGGAGTTGCATGGACATTCAGGTGCTGTTGGCATGAGTAAAAGAAACTTCTTCATTAAACTGGATTATGAGTCAGCAAGTAGAACCCACAATATGACAACTGCCTCTCTTATTTTCTCCTGTTCTATTCTACAAGGAACATCAGGGGCAACTGTGCTCCCTCAATACAAGAATGATTGTCTTTCACTAGATAGGGAAATCAGTGAGTCCAGAAATGACTGAAGAACTCAATCTGAGACCTGCCATGCTCGACTGCAGTCATGGCATACGATTCCAAGAGGGAGAGGATTTTGGTGATGTTGAGTCACAACTCCTTTCTTTCATGTCTCCAACCTATTTTCCTCCATAGTAAAACTAGTGTATTGTAAATGGTCTATGCCTTGTTGTACTTCCAACCACCACTGGAAACAATTCAGCTCCCCAGGCAGTGATTTCATAGACTTTAGGGCTGGAAGGGACCTCGGGAGATCATCGAGTCCAGCCCCCTGCCCAAAGG
>NW_017728948.1:43371915-43376952 GCF_001723895.1 Crocodylus porosus
CCCACGATCACCTCTTGGCCAAACTGGCCAGTTGTGGCCTTGGCTCCACCACGATCCGCTGGCTGGGAAACTGGCTCCGTGGTCGGACCCAGAGGGTTGTAATTGATGGCAGTCACTCATCGTGACCAGTGCACTGTGAACGCAACTAGTTGATGTTAAAAAGCCTCTTAAACACCAGTTATCATCATCTCACAAATCTCAAAAGAGCTTTGGCTCAACAAGAACACTCCTCCAGAGAGCTAGATTGCACTTTTGAAAGAGCCACCTGGACACCACATGAAGAATTGCTGTGGTACAGAAAGAAAACCCTCATGAATAGCACACCACTAGTTATGACATATCATCCCTCCCTGGAGCCCATATGGAAAAATCTTTGAACAACTGCAACGCATACTAGAAGACGACCCAATTCTTAAAGGCATCTTCCCAGAACTACCCTTAAACAAGTACCAAACAATCGCCAACCTCATCACCAGAAGCAAACTTCCTAATGGCCCAACACATACTGAATGGATTCAGGCCATGCCAGGCCAAGAAATGTAAAACCTGCCAGTGTATCTTCACCCCCCACTCCACACACACACACACAATAACTACACCCCACAACAGAACCATCAACATTCCTGGATCTTACACTTGCACCTCCAGAAATGTAAAATCTCATCCAGTGCAGCAAATGCCCTGATGGAAAATCTGGAGAAACCAAAACTGTGTACCAGAATGAATGCATGCCAAAAACCTATCAAAGACAAGAATATCCATTTACCTGTGGGGGCACATTTATGACAAGACAACCACTCTCTCTCTCCAGTCTCTCAGTTCTAATCCTCAAAGGGAATTTACAAAACACCTTTTGCAGACAAGCCTACAAACTTCACTTCATCAACGTACTGGATGTGAAAAATCATGGACTAAATATAGACATTGCATTTATGGCACATTGTAGCTGCCTGACATCAGATACCCCAGATAAGATGTAGCTGGTAAATAGTAAAGAGGTTATCACTAGGTCTACATTTTCCTCTCCTCCCACCCCCTACTCATTTCTCACAAACTGACTGCCTCAATTTGCATTTTCACTGACTGGCATCTTGCATACTGGCCTCTGGCTTCTATTCTATTCTATCCCATCCAGAAAGAGCACAAAACAAACTGCAAATACTTCGTCAGCCTGAAGCAGGATGTTTGTACCCAAAAGGTTGCAAAGAAGAATTTTTCCAACTATTTTAGTTGGTCTAATAAAAGATATCAGATTTACCTAAAGAACTTGTCCGCCTATGCCCTTAGACCAACACAGTTGCAACCAATACCTCTTAAACTTCATGTGTGAAATGCCAGGCCATGGACAGCTGGTTAAGCCTGGGTCAGGAGAAGCACCTGAGGTCTATGGTGAGCATGCTGAGTCAGTGCATAAGGAAGCTAGAAATCTGAAGATCCACCCAGGGAACTGAGTCAGAAATCCAGAGGGCCAGACAGAGTGCAGTATCAGGAGACCAGCTGAGTCAGGTATCCAGGAAATCAAACCAGAATTGGGTCAGGTATTCAAAGGGTCAGGCCAAACTCAGTGACCCTGGGCAAGCCAGTTTGGGTAGCCTGAGAGTCTGTCAGGAGGCCGGAGTACCAGCACAAGCCAAGTGTGCAGCAACCTAGATACAGAGTTGAAACTGGTTGCCCATACACTTTCTCTTCCAGGTCTGGAGTTTATATTGGAAGGTGTGAGGAGTCAGCTGACCTCAGCTGGCCACTCTGATCGGAGGGAGTGAGTGTGTACTAGCCCAGCTGCAGCGTTCTGGCCACCTCCATCCACCACTCCTCTGCTAAAGAGGTGGCAGACCAAGGTAAGTGACTGTGTCAAGCAGGCTGAAGTCCTAGGTTCAAGGTCACAGCCTGACCCTGTATTTGTGATTATAGTATTAATCTCCATCTGTTGTTTATAATTATTGTACATACATCAGTGTACTTGTTTGCTACTGTTCATAGAATCATAGAAGTAGGGTTGGAAGGGACCTTTGTAGATCTTCAAGTCTGACCCCCCCCGGGCAAGAGAAAAAACTGGACTCAAATGAGTCCAGCCAGGTAGGCATCAAGCCTCCTCTTAAAGATCCCCAGGGTAGGAGCCAGCACCACTTCCCTGTTCTCTGCTATTGTTATTATATCTGCCAACATTGAGTAAAACCTAAGCATTTTTTTTGTTTTGTTTTTTTTTAGGAAAAGCAGCCATAAAATTAAACAATGACCAAAAATGAAACATCTCAGAATAAATTACTTCAAAGAAGTTGAGAACAATAGCTAGGCGATTATTTAGGAAAGGGCTATTCCCAGGTGTCAAATAGGGTTTCTAGATTAAAAGAACTTCAACTAGTGAAAAATTCTGTCAAAGGGCCTGACCCTTTGCAGAGTGGTTTGGTTCTTAAAATTTGTATAGAGCAAGCTAAGACACAGTGCTGTGAAATGTGTATGACGCAAACTTTTAGAGGACTGTAAGAAAACCAACACCTCCTTTGTTGTCTTACCCTTCTTTCTGATTACAATATACCTTTGGGTGAAAAAAAAGCATGCTTGCTTTGAAGAAGGTGTTTCAAATTAGCTTCTGAGCCACAGGCTGCCAAGGGAAATTTCTTTCAAGTGCCAAATACAATTTTCCCCATCATGTTAGTATAGGTGGGAAACAGAAGCAGATGGAGAGATAACTCAAAGAGATCCTGGTTACAAGCAGTTGAAAAACAAGGTTTCACCCTTGGGAAAGCTTAAGGCAGCAGACCTTAACATCCGAGGGCCTTGCTGCATGGAAACTTTAGGTGGCCTGTGGAGCTTTAACCCCTGGACTGGCTGCACATCAACATCTTTTAAATGGTTTAAAGCACGTGTTATTTGGTTTAAAGTTATGCCATTCCAGGACAGAACTTTTACAATCTGTCTAATTTTGTTCCTGTTCCATTACCTTGTGGCCACTTACCACAGCTATTGCACTTAAGTTGAAGTCCTCCAGTATCCCAGAATGCAGTGGCTTTTCCTAAGGGTGAGTGAGGATGCTGGTGTGCAACAGGGTCATGCAAAGTCCCCCCCCCCCCACCTTGGGCTGTTGCACAGAGGTACTGAAGTGCCTCCAGCCACTGCTCAGAATGGCTCTGCTCCTGCTGGCAGAGGAGACAGGGCTTAAGCACTGGCAGCCCTGCTCTCAGTGTGGAACCACTGCAGCAAGACCAGAAAGCCTCAGGGAAGAGCAGCTCTGTGCTGAGAGCAGAGCTACCAGGGCTTAAGCCTGACAGTGTGGAGCTGATCTCAGTGAAACCAGAGAGCCCCAGAGAAGCTGCTTTCCCAGGTCTGTCTGATCTCACTGCAACTAAGACATTAATGGGTGTGCTCTCTGCCTGGCAGGAGTAGCAAATTGGTCCTGCTCCTAGTCCCACCCCTGCTCACCAAGCCTCTAGTGGCAAAGCACAGCTGTATGGGTGAAGGACAGTCAAAGCAGGATCTTCGTCTTACTGTGTAACTGCTCCACTAAGCCAAACAACACTAAGCTGATTAACATTTGTTCAGTTTAGAGAATAAGGTCTAATAAAGCCTCAAGAGGTGCACTTGAGAGAACTTCAGAAGAACCTAACAAAATGCAAATTAGCCTGCAACCATGACAAATGCTCTGAATGTACTAATTTCCACTAAAAAAAAAAAAAAGCATGCTTGACTCTCTGTATTAGGCTTTCACTGCTCCTGGTCAAAAGCTGAGTAGTCAAAAGCTGAGTGGTTTCGGGATTTGGAGAGGGTAAATTTACAAAAAGATTATTTTTAAGTGATTATTTTGCTGGGTTGTTAGTCACATATCAATGTTTATAGACATGGTACAGAGCTGATTCTTTATGCAGGATTTTTGCAAGTAAGCCAGAATAAAGGGCATCATGTGGTGTTAAACAGCATAGAATATATTCTTACAGAGCTTTTAAAATAAAGTAATAGCTAGGATATGGAAGGTGTAATCTAGTAATATATGACGTTATGACTGCAGCAATTAACGAAAATGTAAGGTAGTAGATAGCAAAAATCAGCAAAGGGAAGTTTCAATGTATAAACTGCAGGACAAGCTGTAAAATATTTGTGTGCGATAGGGAACACAATGAATGATGACAAAACAAATAAACAGTGAGTAGGAACTGGGGAGTAATGGCAATGGAAAATTGTTATAGAATAATACATGGGGAAAATATCTGTAAAGCCAACTCTAAATGAAAGACATTTTGCCCAGAATCTGAAGATTAGTCAATTTTCAACTGTATTCTGAAACAGTATGTTAGGATGTGCAAATTCTACCTGAACAGTGCACAAGTGGCGAGTACTAGATTCAGTTAAGTTCCAGTATAGTAAGTCTTGTTGCTGTTGTTATCTGAATAAAGAGTGTTAATGTTCCTTATAAATATTTATTTTAGCTATTGTTACTGCAGATGCGCTTGATGTTTAAATATTCAAGCTTTTTTAATTCATATGTTGTTCTCTGGCTCTACACTAACTTGCAGTTTAAAATTTTCAGAGTAACTGTGTATATATATTTTCATCTGTTTTTAATCAACAGATTTTTGTTGGTTCTATATTATACTACGTATACTATGTAAATGAATATATTCTTTCTGTTGTGTTACTTCAGCTGCATCTCCACTTTAAAACAATCAATCCCAATCTTTTTAATTTCCCTTTATAAATTAGCTTTTTATGACTAATAATTTCCATTGTTCTTGTTTGGTTCCTAACTCATACAGCATTAAAAAACATTATTTTGTTATATGATCATGTAAATCAAATCTAGTAAGCCTAGAAATGCTTGTTGAGGCAATGTTTTATGATTATGTAGGTCTCCATACAAGTGTATTTATATGAGTGTGTTAAGATCTGCTTAGGGGCAACCAACATGGGTTCATCAGTGGAAGGTCCTGTCAGACCAACCTGGTGGCCTTTTACGATCATATCACCAGATCGTTAGACGCGGGGGTAGCAGTGGACATCGTCTTCCTGGACTTCCGGAAGGCTTTTGACACTGTCTCTCACCCC
>NW_017728948.1:43377727-43406851 GCF_001723895.1 Crocodylus porosus
CCTGGGGGTGTTTAAGAGGAGGTTAGATGAACATCTTGCTGGGGTCATTTGACCCCAGTATTCTTTCCTACCATGGCAGGAGGTCGGACTAGATGATGTGCTCAGGTCCCTTCCGACCCTAGAAACTATCCCAGACATGCCGGCACATGCCTGCAGTGGCTCAATCTAGAAGCCAGGAGGCACTAAAGCAGCCCTCCCTTCCCTTCCACAATGTTGAGCTGAGGGTCCCCTCCCCTCCCGCCCCCCAACCTGGCCAGCCCAGCAGGAAACTGATAACACAGTGGTTATCACCCCCAACTCAGTTTTTATCATCCCATTATGATAACAACAGAGGGACATTATCAGCTACCTCCTGATTCTGCCTTTGTCCCATCTGCCACAGCATGAACCATAGCCAGTATGTGGTCTGCTAGCTAATCCTAAAATGTGTCTGTTGAAGACAGAGGGGAGGAGGCAATTCCTGCTTACCAGAGCAAAGGGGAGGAGTTAGCCCTACTGTGGAGCAGAGAGCCCTGCCCAGTCCAGAGAGCATGCCAAGATGCTGGGGAAGTCTGACTGAACTTAAACCAGCAAGGGGTCTGAGACAGACATTGCATAAACTGGTTTGACCCAAATCAGTTAAGTCTGATACTACTACATTCAACCAGGTTTATCTCAAACCAGTTTCAGTCATTTTCAAATTGATTTATGTGCACTAAATATCTGATCTGTTACAGATTTAAACCAGTTTATGATCACTTAAACTGGTTTATGTATAATGTCTGTCCCTACCTTTACTGTATGAAAATGAACCTGCAATATAGTAGTGGCTCACACATATGTTCCCTTTGCCTCACTGGATTATTTTTCATGTAAATTTCTCATTTTATGATCCACATGGAAAAGGAAGACTCAGCTAGTTAGGAATATTCTACATTTTGAACAGGTTTCTGTTTTGTTTTATTTTTGTATTGAACAGGTTTCTATTTCGTTTTATTTTTCTAGGTTTCAAGTGATTATTTTCCAGGTCTAGCTATAATGTTGTCATTTTTTTCTGTCCTATTAACAAAGCTTTGGTGGGAATTTTTTCCCTCTCACTTTCATGGCTAATATTTACCCTATCTCCAGCAGTTCAGAACATTCTGAATGAATTTCAGATCATTGTGTGATCCTTTCATTCTTTTTTCCTGTGGATTGCGAGCGAGTTTTCTGCACAAGTTACTATTAGAATCATTGGATCTTTGAACTTTAGAGCTCTTCATGGTGAATGCGAGGAAGATTCCTTTGATTTTCTTTATACTAATACATCAAGGTTTGTAGATTATGCTGGAGTTTTATCTATATTGAAGTAGTCAATATTTTCAACTTTTCTATTTATTACTGTTTTAAACACTCTGTAGCTGTTTTCTTTATGGACAAGGAAAAAAAAGATCAGCTGTAACCCAGTTGCTACTAGTAAGCTTTTCATAAGGAACTAGTTTAATAAGCGTGTTTCTTGATGGCTAAATATGATTCTTGGATGTTTTAATGAGCTGTGATCTTATATCAATGGAGTTTACACTCTTAAAAAGAATCAAGTCTGAATAAAGAAGAATATTAGGAAGTTGAACCTGCTCCCATTGATAGATAAGACAGAGCTCCCACTAGCTGCAACAATACAAGGTCCAATACAAGGAATTAACAGTTCAAGCAGGTTCACTTCATATGTACACAAGCAGTAATAGGCAAAGTTATATTTAAAAACAATGGGAGATTGAGATTAAAGTTTTAGGTGGATACCGTGCCTTCAGGTGAGAAGATCCCTCAGTTTTCTACTATGTCATGTTGTCACAGGTACTAAAGTCTTTTTGCTGTTGCAGAAGTATGGTATCAGCAACTCCAAAACAAGTCATAGCAGCACAGAGATAGGATGAAAATAAGGATGTAGTTTGATTTTTTTATCATTTTTCTGAGCCTAGCACTGCCCCAAAGGAAAATACTGCACTAGCCAGAAAAATACTTTCTGCTATAAATTTAGGCAGTGTTACTTAAATCTATTCCACAAAATTGGCTCTCAATTAGATTCTGTATCTGTGGGTAGCAGTCTTACTTAGTATTTCATCTTCCAAACCTCAATTGCCACTGAAGCATAGAAATAGACTTTGGACAGAATTTTTCCCTATAGCAACTCTAACCATAGCACAAAGACAAAATAGGAGCTACTTGCATGTAACAGCTGCTGTTAAGCCATACAAGGGCTAATAGCTTAGCTTGTTCTTTTGTCGCAATAGCTGCAATTGGCTATTAAGATGGGACAGGATTAGTTAGAAGATTGCCCTAGCCACTCCTCCTCACTTTAAAATGTCACTTGAAATGTAATTTCCTATAATGGAAATATACAGCCAGATTTACTTCTGCACCTGCCATGGAAGGTCCACTATGCCAAAGGAACTTATTGAGACACCTGTCCAGTTTGTCTTGAAGCCTCAATTGTGCTGATATGGCTGGCAGAAAAGGGTAGCTGGCATGCATTGATTCAAGCCCCAAGTGTATATTTTCTTCTGTAACACTGTGCTGGTTCATTCTTACATTTTTCTAGGCAAATTTCTACTTCTTGTCCACATCTGGTACAATTTTAGACTAACATCTTCAGGAGTAGAGATAAAAAGAACTGACATGAGAAAAATATATAGCTTTGCTGTGTAGTGGTTTTTTTTGTTTTGGTTTGGTTTTTTACTGTAATCATGGTTAGAGCAAAAACATTTTGGGTTCAGCAGCTTTACAGAAAGGGCTAAAAGGTTTCATTTATTTTTGTTCTCTGACAGCTGTGACAGAAGCAGTTTTTTGTTAGATGTTGCAGGAAATTTATATAGCAGGCATTAAACGTGTTCAAAAGGTACAGCTTATTTCTATTTCATGTCTGAGACTGTTTGCCCAGAATGTCATTTCCATCCTTACATTAACAATGGTAAGACAGAGAGGTCAGGTAAATAGTCAACAGGGTAAAGTAGTTTATGATCCTAATAATCATTATAGAGCATGCAGGCCTTGGTAGATAGAGAGTAGGGCCAGTTCAAACAATGCTGCCAAGCTTGCCTTCTTAAGAGTGCCTCCCAACTGAAACAATAATGGGATGTTTATCACTCAAAACACCCAAGCACTTGTTGTAGGGTACAAGCTGCTTTGTGCTGATAAAGCTCCATGAAGATCGCTTGAATTCTCCTGGGAGAAAAATATACAGAACAATTCTGAATGCATTACCTCCTGATACCCCACCATAAAAATCAAAAACCTTTCCAATCTGCATTAGGAGATAAGTAGAGACAGAATTTCATATTGAGCATCTTTGCATTGGAGGCAGAGGGGCTCAGCTGAATATTAGAGGGCACTACATTTCTCTGTACCAGCCTAAAAATTCACTTTAGAAAAGAACTTTGCAAAGAATATTATTTTTCTCAAAGGTTCTTGTTTCTCCTATCTCCACCCAAAGCTTCTTGCAATAATGCCACCCTGGACTGAAGAAGAAATAAAGAAGATATTGCTATGGAGAACTGTTGTTTCATCCTTCCCCCCTCAGTTGGGTCCTTCATCAGCAGTTCCTGCTGATATCTTAGACCTTCCAAGGCAGCAAAGCAGTGGCCCAAGCCAAGGGAGATGTATTTCCATTACACCCTTCTCTCCTCAGCAGAGGGACAGATGGACCATTGCAAGCAGAAGACTGCACCAGACATTCCTGGCAGCTAAACCCACCCCCGATTGCTCTCTGCTCCTTATTTATTGAATGAGACAACAAGGAGGAAAACCACAATTATGCAAGAAGAAATATATCATCCTCCACAGTTGAGGTAGAGGATGTTTCCTTCCCCTGACTATTACTGAAAAATAATCTATGGGCTAGAAAAGGAAATAAACTAGAGTTTCAGTTTACTAAATAAGTATGGGTAAATTTAAAGCTACATAAAAATCCAACAATGTACCAGTGCAAAAAACAAAGACTGAAAAAGAAGGACTTTGAGAGATTTATTGTAGTTATAAACCTCATCTTGGGGTGGGGGATGGTAGGGGACCCCTGAAACTTCAACCTCATAAAGGCTTTTGGCAATTAATTCTTCTACTTGGATTACTCAGAAAGAATTAAACTTCAGTATCCTCATTGTAATTGGTGTTTTATGCCTCAGGTATTTCTAGTCTATTTTAAGGATTTAGGTGGCATACAACATAAAGGGACAGCACAAAAATGTCGCTGGAATTTGATTTGAAATGTTTTATGCATTTTACAAACCGAAAGAACTAGACTCTCATGGCTTATAGTGATCATTAATGCTCCTTTATTGTGTAACTTTACATTTAAATTGCTGCTGACATTTCACCTAAATTAATTAGTTCCTATTTTTCTGCAGCAGGGCTTGTAGCAAAACCCCGTTTTTCTTTTTTTTTTCCATTTAAAATGCATTCCCTCCCATTCCCCAACCATTTCTGACTTTTTCTTTCCCTCTCTGTTCCCTATAGATAAGTATAAATGAGCTAAGATGAAGGATAAGTTTCAGCATTTTATTTTGGTAGCAAGTTGTATTTGTTTGGTTTTTTCCCCTTGTTTATATTGATTTTTACTGTCCTATATTACTGTTTTACTGGTACTATATGATTTAGGCCTACATATGTAAGTTAGCATAAGTCATGTCAATTTGCCATTTTGTTTTTCAAGTCTCCATCCTGTCCCCAGGCCCGGTTGTGTAACCCATGACTCACACCTACCCCACCTATGTACCTTGGTTCCTGAATGAATGGGGATGCATGAGAATGCTTGAGAGACAATGGCAGTAAGTCTAAAAATAGCTCCCTCTGAATGACTGAACCATCAACACCAATACCTACACCAAGGACCCAGCCCTTGGAACCACCCTCAGTATTCAAGAAACAAAAGATGAGGCAACCGACCATTGTGGCAAGGCTGCACATGCTCAGTAAGAACACCTGAAGTCCTCTAGAACAGAACTGATCTTGCCGTGACAGGCCCTCCCCATAGGAGATTAGAGGTAGTCTGCCCCATAAAAGGGGTAGTGAAGACTGACTCCTTGGGACACCCTCTCCATCTGGACCAGCACCATGCCACACCACCTATCCACCCAGAGGCCCTGCCAGCAACCCCCCTCTGGACAACACCTAATGGACAAGGACCCTTTCCCACCTGGATAGGTAGCTATCACCCCCAGCCCCTCTTCAGCCAAGAGCTTGGACTCTGCTTCTCTTCCCTACCTGGACTCTAGTCCTTCCACTAAGTCTCTTTCTCCTACTGCCATTGTGAGTGCTTGTGTGTGTGTGCACCTGTATGAACCAATAACTTCATGAGGCTGTGTAGAGTTTGTTTAATAAAACTGTTATTTGGACCTCTAAGTTGGGTTTTACTTTACTATGGTTTGGCCCTGCTCCAATCTCTGCTCCTTGCCCCTCTAACTTCTGTCTCATTTCTCCCTCTCCTGCTTCTGGCTCACTGCCACCTCCAACACCTGTCCTGAGCTCCTCTCTGCCTCCAAACCCCCTGTGTCTTGCCACTGTCTTATCCCCACTGCCTTTTCCTTTTCCCCTGAGCAATCAGGTTTCTGCCTCAGTTTCTTTTCTGGCTGTCCCCTCCTTGCCACCACTTATCTGCCCCCTCCCTCCAATATCTCAGCGGTCTGCCTCAGTTTCCAGCCATAGTCTACCTTAAGTAAACCCAAGCCTCAGTTCCTCAGCCAACTTCTCTGTAGTCCACTGATTCTAATCCTGGTTCTTTCACTCCCTACACTAACTCTCTCTCACCTGAACCTTCCTCCAAGTATCCCAGATACCCCAACTACACACATACACACTGTACCATCCAAGTTAGGAACTTACGTGTGTGTGTGTGTGTGTGTGTAGGTGGGTTGTATGTGTGTGAACTGGTGAGTGTGCGTGTATACACACACACACGCCACTGTGTGCATGATATACGAATTAGTGATCTGTGTCTAACCTTTGGGGTGTATGTGCTTGAACTGGTGATACGTATGCATGTGCCTAGGCTGGTTTGGGTGTGTGTGTATTCACCTAATTGATTTGTGTGTTTGTATATGTGCAACTGTGCCACACCCTCCTGTCTAACAGCGCAATATTGAGATCCTGAGAGTTGGCCTGACCCCACAGGGCAACAGGCTGTTAATGAAACCACCCAGAGGGTGGAACTGGCCGATGGTGCCCCACCATCTGGCAGCCTGTGGTTCTCAGAGTTGACGCACAGGCAGCACACAGTGCCTGCGCTCCAGCTACTCCAAAACCAAACAACACATGGCATCAGAGTGGCAGAGAAGCTGTAGTATGCAGCATAGCCCCAGAGTGGCACATTGATTGCCATACACAGGGTGGTCTGAAGGAGGCTAGAGTAGGACTATACCGCAGGCTGGGTTCACTCAGTCTGCTTCAGTACATACAATGGATCAGCCATGTGAGGAGAGTCTGTGGGTCTGATCCTGCCTGCAGACCAGCCCCAAGCCACTCATCTAGACCTCAGGGCCAGATGAGTTTGACACCCCCGTTCTACAGGATGGTCCATTATATGAGAGAGAAAAGATTCTCTTTCTATACCCTTTTTCTGTCAAAGCCACTGTGATGAACTTTTCTCTCCAATTCTATAATCATAGAATATTAGGGTTGGAAGAGACCTCAAGAGGTCATCCTCAAAACAGGACACACCAGAGGTTGGTCGAGCCAGGGCTTTGTCAAGCCAGACCTTAAAAACTTCCAAGGATGGAGATTCCACCAACTCTCTAAGTAACCTGTTCCAGTGCTTCACCACCACCTTTTTAGTAAGAAGGTTTTTCTTGATATCCAACATAAACCTCCCTTGATGCAATTTGAGGCCGTTGCTCCTTGTTCTGCCATCTACCACCACTGAGAACAGTCTAGCTCTATCCTCTTTAGAACCAACCTGCAGGTAGTTAAAGACTACTATCAAATTCCCCATTAGTCTTCTCTTCTGTACCTTCTGTTTTCAAGTATACAGGTCTCAGCTTTGTCAGAACACACAAAAATCTGAAATACTTAAAAGATTAAACAAATAGAAAATATTCCTTTAAGGTCTGATATATGGCTGGTTTGAATCATTACTGTTTTAAGGCATTCTACTTGCCTATGATGACTTAAACCTCATATAAAGCTTTTCCTAAACAGGAAGATTTATTGAACAGATTGATTATGAATAAATAAGTACTAGGAAGCCACTATTTTCTAGCTCTTTTTCTTTAGTAATACAAGCAATATAGCTTTTGAAGCTCACTTTTCCATGATCAACAGAATATAAAACAGTGTCAATGCCTCAGCATGGCCAAGAATTATTGGTAAAATTTGAAGATTCATAAAAATTATATTGCATAAAAATGATAAAGATAAAAGCAATGCAAGTGCTAAAAGAAGTGTGCATTTGTGACTATTTATTCTTTGAGAGAACTTAAGGGAATGAATACTTATAAACAGAGCAGTGGTGTAGATTGTAACTGTGTTGATCTAAGGACATAGACAGACAAGGTTCTTTAGGTAAATATGATATTATTAGACCAACTAAATAGTTGGAAAAAATTTTCTTAGCAAGCTTTTGGGTTTAAAAACCCTATGTCAGGCTGACAAAGGGGTTTTTAACCCAAAAGCTTGCTAAGAAAAATGTTTCCAACTAGGTTCCAACTATTCAGTTGGTCTAATAAAAGATATCATATTTACCAAAAAAACCTTGTCTGCTTATAAACAGAGCAATCATTCTATAAATTAAAGGATACGTCTCTGTGGGAAAGAAACCTACCACAACCTGTGACCAAAGAGGTCAGTAAACATTGTTATTCACTCTGACTTTGTTCCATTTCGGCCATGTTCATCTCAATGAGATCCAGTTTCCTTGTTTATTTATTTGAGCAATGTCATAAAAAGTCCGTAGGAAACAAATGTGGAGCTACTGGCCAAATTCATGACAAAATACATCAGTTCCAGGTGGAAGCAGTTCAGCTGTAGCAATCACAGCAAATTAAAATGTTAGACACAAGCCTACTATTTCAAGGAAAATTGAGGAAAAGAATCAAATAATCATATTATTTATAAAACTTCAGTTCATTCATATTTACTGAAGCAATTTTCTCCTGAGAAACAGCAATTTTTGAAGACAGCTATTAAACTATTATTCAAGACATCTTAGGAAAATTAAATATACAGAAGTAACAGAGATAAGCAATAAAGAAACAGATAAGGAATCTTTAAACTTCCAATTCTGCAAGCACATGACTCCCACAGAAATATATTAATTATAAAGAAATCAAACTGTTTCTTGTATTAATTCCACAGCAAGAAATATACAATTAAGATTTCTGAATATGCATGAGAGCCAAACCTCTAGAGAAGAACAAGGAAAAATTACAATGATTTAATATTTTTTTCTAAACCCTGGTACCTTAAGTTTTAATCATAATCAGCAATCAAGTTGGAGATAGAAGACCTAATTATGCAAATGAAAATTTGCAAGTCCTCTCTCTCAGTATGCAGATTATTTCAAACCACAAATAATACAATGAACAACATGTGCAAAAACAAAAAGGGTCTTAAAATAAGGTCTGATTATACTTCCTAGGACTACTCATGGATAGGAATCTTCATTTGGTACAAATAAACATATTTGATTGCAAAAGCTAAGGAGGAAAAAGTTTCATTAATAGTAGAAGCCACACCAGATCTCTTACACTATGCATTCCTCTTTTATTAAGGGAATAGCAGAATTGTTTTAGTAAAGTACAGATCAGAGAAAACAATACTGAGGAACCAAAAAGCACAAAGTAACATACATTATACTCCATCTACACAGTCCCCACTATCACGTGACTGCCTCCACAGCATTATTCACAAGCTTCCATCCCCTGAACCCAATTAGAGATGTCACTTTATATTTGTGGGGCAAAAAGCAAACAAACTTAATTAGACTACTTGAAACATTATTTAGTTGTCAAATCTGTCAAACTATTTCAGCCAAAAAAAACTAAAGCTCTCTTTTTTTGGTGCTTTCAAAATAAAACACAGAGGCTGCCTATGCCCATGCTTTAGGATGGAGGGAGATGGTCTGCTTTAATTAGAACAATTCCCAGACGGCTGCTCTAATTAAAACAGCTCACTGTCATGTGTATTAAGCCCCTGTGTATTTCAAAATGGCTATGGGATGCTTTATCTGAAGCTCATTCAGAAGGTTTAAATAAAGCACCCCTGTGGCCATTTTGAAATGTATGGGGGCTTAATACAAGTGATGGTGAGGTGATTCTGGAGTGTTCCAATTGATTGAGACTGCTCCAATGAGTTCTAATTAGAATGTGAACACACGCCTCTGCTTTCAAAGTTTGGGCTTCTCTCAAAAAAAGTTTTAAAAAATCCAACACCCCCCTGCCCCAGTCAGGATTAAGCCCCTTTCTGGTGGAACAAAACATTTCCTTTAACTCCAGGGTGTCAAAAGTCATCTGGCCCTGTAGACCAAATGAGGGTTACTGGGCCAGTCTACAGGCCAGATCAGAACTAAACACCAGAGCTGGTGCACAGGGTGATCCTGCAGGGTGTCACATACAATGAGCTCCTTGCGCCAGTCCCCTATGTCAGATACAGAGCATGTCCCAGAGTACAGACAGCACACACTGCACACGATGTGAGGGGACAGACTAGGCATGGTTGCTGCATGCAGCACATAACCTGCCCTGCACCGTGCTGTGTGCAGGACCCACAATGCCAGACCCAGCCCACACACTAGATTGGTTCCATATACAGTACACAGAGTCAGTCCAAGACCCATGGGCCATATGTTTGACACCCACACAAAATAATATTTCTAGGTTTGGGGGAGGAGAGTTTTGGGCGGATGGCTCAAAATATACCCTCCATGCTCCCAAAATGCAGTTCAGTCAGCAAACTGCCAAGTCCATTAGCTTTCATGTGTTTAGTTTGGTGATCCACATAAAAGGAATGGGGTCAATCAGGACAAACAGGGAATGGTCTGGAGATGCAACATCTTTCAACGATCCCTGCACAGAATAGGATGAAGCAATAATACCAGCTCAGGCTGTAATCTTTCCACACAGCTACTACAGGAAGAATTTTCTGAGGTAACTATCAATTTGTTAGAGTAAGTGGAGATAAGATCCAGAGTCAAATGTAAAGGCATAAGACCCATATGGCTCTTCATATGGCTAAACCTCATGAGGCTCATTCTGATCCCTGAGGGATTGATATCCATGAGACTAGCCTGAAAAACCTGTCTTACACAGGGTCAACCTGCCCCCCATTGCAGGGAAAAGCTCCAACAGAAAACCTGTACTGAAATATTCTTATTTGTCTACACCTTCAGTGGATTTTCCAGTGGTAGGGAGCAATTGGGCCCATTTTAGCAGTGTATTAAACATTCTGCATTGGTTAGTTTTTCAGGTTTATTTTTTATAAATGTATAGTGTTTTTATTTTTGTTAGCTCTTCTTTCCTCAATAATTTTCAGTAAATGTGTTGTTTATTGTACCAATTTTAAAACACACTTTATAAAAAGGTGGAATCACAAACACACAGACATGAGTATTCTCTCCCTTCAGAGGAGGAAGAAAATGTGGACTAACGTATGGAGACACACACTGGCTAAGCAAGATGCTGGCATATTCTACACAACCTTTTCTTTCACCTTGTCTTCTCCTCTAAAGGTTATGGGTGTGATTCTGGCCACACAAAATCATTTATTCCTCTCCAAGAACTGCCAGACAAACCAAAGTTTAGCTGGAACATCAGTTCCTTTGCATGCTGTGTGAACCCTCCCCATGACCCACCACTAGCAACAACATTGAACAAACCATGAAAGGCCAGTTTAAAGAATTGACGTGGGTACTGGGGACAGGTGAAGTAAAATCTTCTCTCTACAGATAGCCAAGGCTGATGTTTTGGATCTATGGGTATACAACACATTTGGTGCTTTTGCAAAGCCAAGCCATTTAGCTTCTACATTCCTCCAGCTATGTTGTGCAAAGAGAATACCAACTTGGCAGCACTTAAAGCCACACAGGGCTCAGTTAATTTGTTCTCCTCCATTCATTCTTACAAAGGGGAAAAAGAAAAGAAAGAGACCTCAAAAGGCATAGGAAAGTGCAATTTAAATATCTGATTTAGTCTGAGCTATTTTCAAAAGAAAAGAAGAAATGGTTGCAATATTAGAATTGAGTGGTTTATGAAACACAAGGAAATGTATAAAAACCTTATGAAAGCCCTTGAATTAATTCAGTGACAGACTTTATTGTGAATTTTTCTATTTCTTCCAGCACAGGAGTTTCACAACCAAAGCAGCCTTAGCCACTTCCATATATATTGGTCATGAACACAGCTTCTCCATCATCTCAAGATCACCACTTTGGTAATATGTAGATAAAGCTTTAAAAACCCATATTAAAAGGTACAGAAATTAAAACTTGAAAATAGTTCTTTTCCTGCAGAGACAAAAACTTAGCCATGGGTGATTTATCAAGAGATCTAGTGCTATCTTTGCAAATGTCAACTAAAAAAAAATGTCTGAATCTTCAGGCACAAGTCTAGGGAATGTTATAAGTATATCAGTAATGTGCCAGTCTGCCATGTTAAACATTTTGTATCCAGAGTATAGCCTCACATGCATTATCTTTGTGTACAGGCATACCTTGGAGATATTGCGGGTTTGGTTCCAGACCATCGCAATAAAGCAAATATCGCAATAAAGCGAGTCACACGAATTTTTTGGTTTCCCAGTGCATATAAAAGTTATGTTTACACTATACTGTAGTCTATTAAGTGTGCAATAGGATTATGTCTAAAAAAACAATGTACATACCTTAATTAAAAAATACTTTATTGCTAAAAAATGCGAAGTGAGCAAATGCTGTTGGAAAAATGGCGCCGATAGACTTGCTCAACGCAGGGTTGCCACAAACCTTCAATTTGTAAAAAACACAATATCTGCGAAGCGCAATAAAACGAGGTATGCCTGTATCTACTAGTATTATCTTCATCATCTTTATTACCCTAGCATCCAAGGTGTACAGAGCACTTTCCAACCGGAGTGGAAGTCTGTTTCAAACCCAGAAATCATACAAGATATAAAAAGATAAACCAAAAAGGCAAGGGAATATAAATTAAAAAAACCTCAGTGCTCAGGGCAATGATAATCATGTATTTTATTAGCTCTATGCATCTTCTTTGTTTTGTTTTTTAAATAATACATAGTAAACAAACAGAAAATGTTTTTTGTCCTCTATCAATAATCCTCTGCTTCAAATCCATTGCCCTTACACCCTTCCTCCATAAATTCAACAATTTCCCTCCTCTGCAACCTTAATCTTGCTCCCTTGTGTGTGTTCCTTATAATGTAGTCTTTAATTATATGATCACAAAATCATTTTTCTACAGGACTTCTTTGTAAGAATGAATGGAGAAGAACAAATTAACAGGCTATCAACTCTGAAAATTCCAAAGGCTCTGCAGTTAAGCACTCTCAGATTGGTCCCCTCTTATCACCTTTCATGAACATATCCAATCATGTCATCCCTCTGATTCAGTCAGTTAGTGTCACGTTCAGTTAATTTGAGCTAGTAACAAGGCTTACATTTCTCACTTATGTTGACAGTGCTGGAATATAAGCTCCCTATGAAAGTGATCTCAAGACTATAACTGATAGTGCAGATACAAAATGCAAAAGAAAAGTTCAAATAATAATGAGGCTATACAAAAACTTAAGCAATGGATAAATAAGGCTGAATATAAAAGAAGAGTTTAAATAATATTATAATTTACCACTCAAGTAGGTACAACTAAAAGCTAAATGTGACAAGCTACACTAACCAGGCCATGCCCTTCTTGGCCTGCTGCTCACAAACAGGGAAGAATTGGTGGGGAATGTAGAAGTGGATGCCAACTTGCAGCAGCAACCACAAGATGACAGAGTTCAGGATCCTGTGAAAAGGAAGGATGGAAAGCAGCAGAGTAAGGACCCTGGATTTCAGAAAAGCAGACTTTGACTCACTCAGGGAACTGATGGGCAGGATTCCCTGGGAGGCCAGTCCGTGGGGGAGAGTAATCCAGAAGAGCTGGCTGTACTTTAAAAAAGAAAAAAGCTTACTGAGAGTGCAGAAACAAACCATCCCAATGTGCAGAAAGACTAGAAAGTAGAAGACTACCTTGGCTTAACAGGGAACTCTTCGGTAAACTAAATCACAAAGAGGAAGCTTATAAGAAGTAGAAACTTGGCCAAACAACTAGGAAGGAGTATAACAGTATTGCTCGAGCATTCAGGGATGTATTCAGGAAGGCCAAAGTGAAACTGGAATTGCAGCTAGCAAGGGACATGAAGGGTAATAAGAAGGGTTTCTACAAGCATGTCAGGAACAATAGGAGGGATCAGGGAAAATGTGGGTTCCTTACTGAATGGGGGAGGCAACCTAGTGACAGAGGGTGCAGAAAAAGCTAAAATACTCAATGCCTTTTTCACCTCATTCTTCAAAGGCAAGGTCAGCACCCAGACTACTGCACATAGCGGCACAGTTTGGGGGGAGGTAAGCAGCCGACAGTGGCAAAAGAGCAGGTTAGGTACTATTTGGAAAACTTGAACATAGAGCTGAATGGGATCCACCCCGAGGGTCTTGAAGTTGGCTGATGTAACCGCAGTGCCACTGATCATCATTGAAAACTCATGGCAACCAAGAGAGGTCCCAGGTGACTAGAAAAGGGTAAATATAGTGTCCATATTTAAAAAAGGGAAAAAGGAGGATCCAAGGAACTACAAACCACTCTGCCTCACCTTAGTCCCTGGAAAAATCATGGAGCAGATCCTCAAGGAATCCATTTCTAAGCACTTGGAGGACAAGATGGTGATTACGAAAAATCAGCATGGATTTACCAAGGGAAATCATGCCTGACAAATCTGGTTGCTTCTTACTATGAGATGACTGGCTCTGTAGATGTGAAAAGACTGGCGGATGTGGTATACCTTGATATTAGCAAAGTTTTTGATAGTCTCCCACAATACTCTTGCAGGCAAGCTAAGGAGGTACAGGTTGAATGAATAGACTGTAAGGTATAGTAAACTGGCTGTATCATCAAGCTCAGAGGGTAGTAGTCAATGGCTTGATGTGTAGCTGGCAGTTGGTATCAAGTGGAGTGCCCCAGGGGTCAGTCATGGGACTGGTTTTGTTCAATATTTCCATCAATGACCTGGAAAATGGCATAGTGTGTGCCCTCAGTAAGTTTGCAGATGACACCAAGCTGGGGACACAAATAGATATTCTAGAGGGTAGGGTTAGGATTCAGAGAGACCTAGACAAATTGGAGGATTGGACCAAAAGAAATCTCATGAGGTTCAATAATGACAAGTGCTAAGTCCTGAAGTTAAGATGGAAGAACGCCATGCACCACTATAGGCTGGAGACTGACTGGCTAGGCAGCAGCTCTGAAGATAAGGACCTGGAGGTTGCAGGGGACAACAGCTGAATGAGCCACCAGTGTGACCTTGTTGCCAAGAAGGCTAACAGCATACTAGGCTACATTGACTGGAGCATTGCCAGGAGATTAAGGGAAGTGGTCATTCCCCTCTATTCAGGCCACATCAGGAATAGTGTCCCGTTTTGGGCCCCCTGCTATGATGTGAACAAATTGTAGAGTCCAGCAGAGGACAATGAAAGTGGTAAAGGGATGGGGGCATATGACTTTTGAGGAGAAGCTGAGGGAACTTGGCATATTTGTTATAAAGAGAAGACTGAGAGGGGACTTAATAGCAGCCTTCAACTACCTAAAGTGGGGTTTGAAAGAGGATGGAGGTAGAGTCTTCTTAGTGGTGGCAGATGACAGAACAAGGAGCAATGGTCTTAATTTGCAGCAAGGGAAATTTAGGTTAGATATGAGAAAAAAATATATCACTAGGAGGGTAGTAAAACACTGGAACAGGTTACCCAGAGAGGTGGTAAAATCTCCATCCTTGGACGTTTTTAAGACCCTGCTAGACAAAGCCTTAGATGGGATAATCGAGTTGGGGATGGTCCCGCTTTGAAAAGGGAGTTAAACTAGATGACCTCCTAAGGTCCCTTTAAACCCTAATTTTCTATGATTCTGGGATTTTAAGAAACAGAGTTTCAACAGCTGTAACATAAAGGATATGTGAAAACAAAAACTAGAGTGACTCAGATTTCCTGGACTACCTTCTGTTCATTATCAGTTGTCAGGTTTACTGTCTCATAAACAAATGTCCATTTTTATTGATTTGTTAAAATAAGGGCTTATATATCCAGCTCTAGGTCCCCAATTTTGAAAATACTGTTCATAATCAAAGAGATTCATGGATGTTGGACATTCCATGCGACTGTCAGGACCCCTGAGATTCAAATTTGGATCTTCCACGCCCATTGGTGGAAATCAAGGCTGTAGTACCACAAGCTAAACATCAGCCCCCATTTATCCCTGCATGTCGCTCCCAATCGAGGTCCAACTGACTTGGATGAACCAGTAAGAGCCAGAAGTCCCTCATGCAAGTGCTATAGCCCTGCTTTTTCCTGGTTTCCTATACCCTGGATTCTGCTTCCCAATTCCTGATTCTTGACCCGTCTGTTCCGGATTGCCTTCCTGGCTCCCAACCTAGCTTGATAATTGACAAAGACAGGCATGAAAGACATTCTTTATAATTCTGTTTATACTTTAAAAGTTTGACCTGAATACTTCAATGCAAATGTTAATATGATAAAGTTACTCCTGGGGCCAAAGTCCACCCTGTATACCAAAGATAAGTTATATCTAATAATTTGTGTTCTGACATGGGTCTTATAGGAGATAACAATTCATATTGAATAGATGATAATTAACATTTTCACTGAGCAATTGCACTACCACCAGTAAATGCAACATAATTACTTAGTTGACTAAAAGACCAGTTTTCCCCCCCACTTTATTTTGCACATAGCAATTTTTGGGGGGGTTTTTGTTTGTTTTTTTTTACAATTTTCAATAAAATCCAGAAAAGACAGAACAGAATGTAATGTGTTTATAGATACTAATCAAGAGCCAAACTGCATCCATACTGACCTTGCAATCATTCCCCCTACTAGGAGGCTCTCAGCACATGAGTCACTCTGAAGAGTGATATTTTATTTTTATTGTTGACAGGAAAGAGAGAGGGAAAACTAAACTGCCCAGAATGTTAGGTACACAGAGGATGTCCTGTTTTAATACTTCTTTTAACACAGTGAGTGATGGCAGTAGACATTCTGTTAACCAAATGAGTAATGTGCAAAATCTTAAATCAACTGAATGAGTTTTGAAAGACAGCTTTAAAGACAAACAGCAAATATTGCCATTCAACACAGTCAAAGACTCTTCATCTTCAAATGACAGAGCACTCACAGAATATTGTAGTAATTAAGCTTAATAACCTTCCTGTTATTATATACTCAAAGTCTTTATGAATCCTGACTGAACTACAGGAATAGGAGAGAGACATACTAAAAACAGTACAAAAGAAGAATTTGGTTCCCTGTTACATACAAGGAACACATGCTAAATGTAATGATGTCAGTGCTAACCAGAAAGGTTTAGGCTTACTTGCATGATCATTGGCTAGAAGTGTTTGGAAAAAAGTGTTTGGAAAGATTTAGATTGTGGAGCACTGTGCAGGTGCAAGCAATGTAGTGTGGGTTTTTTAAGATTAAAAAGAAGTCATAGAGTAAGAAGGGACCTCAACTGTTATCTCATCCAAACTCTAAAAAATATAATAAAATTAAGGGAATATCTGTTCCATAATTTATTCAGTGAATAAAAGAAAATGAAATAAAAGGAGGAAAACATGCAACTGTTAAAGTCCGGACACATTTTTGAGACTATCTTGAAATGTCACTACATTCATATTAATGTAGCATGTGTCAAAAGGAACAGAATAATTTAGAAACCACATCTGAAGCATTACAATGTTAGTTGTAACTTATGCTCCTTACAAAAAGTTTTCCTCTACTGTGATCTGCAAAGAGAAATCAAAAGTATCTATACAATATCTTTGTGTCTTGTAGAATCCTTTGAAGCCATAAGAAGGAAGTATTATGAGAATTAATTTGGTACAGGTGAAATATTTAAAAATATATTAAGCAAATGGAAAAACAGCAACAAAAGGAAAGATACTAAAAATAAACGAAGTAAGTTCAAACAAATTTTCAAAGAGAGAGAGAGACATACCAATGCTGTTTAAAATAAATTTATAGGAAGCCTTGGGTCAGAATACTTCATTAGATTATTATATACATACACACACACACACACACACACACACATACATATACACACACACACACACATACACCTATTGCTTTATTACACCAGGGAGTCACAAACTAGCCATAGCCCTTGCTTCTACAGTCCATCAATATACTCCGTCACTAGCTGTCACTCCAAACTGCTTCTTAGCTTTCATCTGTTTCTACTCATCCCAACAACAGTCCTTCAGAGGAAAGTTGATCTCATGGGTAGGGCAATGAACTCAAAATCAGGTTGTATGGACTTAGGGCATTTATACACATGTTCTGGGAGGTGGGTGCTTTAATTAGAGCCGCTCCAAGGAATACACATTTTTCACACCTATGAAGAGCATTAGCTCTTTAAAACAGAGGCTAGCTCAGTGGGGTCCCTAGATACCAGTGTGACACAATCAGTAACAACAACAATCAACCTATGCACCTGGGACTATAACTGCTTTCCATTTATGCCCTCCTCCAAATCTGAGGCATGGTTCTTAATCCTTAAATTGGCCTTGGCATGCAATCAGCTAGATATGACTAGCAATACAAGTAGCTATAGCCAAAGAAAGCAACTGAATAATGGGAAAATATCTTCTTTGGATGAGCAGTAATAGCCTGCCTATTCATTTGTTGTTGCTATATAGCCTACTGTAGCATACTTGCACCTATACAAAGTGTTTGGAAAGATTTAGATGGTGGAGCACTCCGCAGGTGCAAGCACTGTAGTTTTAATCTTAAAAAAATAAATAAATAAATAAAATAAAATGGTTAGATACAATTTGCAGGGCCTCAGGTGAAGTATACTGGTCAAGCCTCATTTACAACATTAACCCAAAGATTTCACATCCTTGGAGAATAAGAAAAGGCTGATTGCTTAGTTGTATGGGCAGCCCAGATAGTTGATTAATGGAGGACCATTACCAGTTTCTTCACATTGTTCATGATGCTTGGAGGGAGTTTTGGCAAGAACAAAATAAAAACCAAACCACAAAAACCTACTGCAAAAAAAAAAATAAAGTCACTGGCTTTATACAATCACTATCTACTAACAGAACTCAAGGCTGACATAATAAAGCCCAATAGTTGCTGTAAATCTTGGCCAGATAAACAGACAAGGGGCATCAAAAGTCTATTTTTCACATCAAGTGGTTTATGTCATTTAGAGAGAAGATACAAGACAACAGAGTAATTGCTACCAAAGGATCAAGTCTTAAAAAAATATATTAAACCCATGCAGGAAAGGAAACAAATAATGGGCAAAAAGTGAGCACATCTGGAATCTCAACTCTTACATTCTTCAATGTCAGGTTTATTATAATTGAACTTTAGCAAACAATCCATGAGCCCAAACTGTTAGCAGCTGCTGTTAAGCTGTAGCACCAACTCTATAATCATAATCCATCAAACAATATATGGCAATTTATTGTACAAACAGTGTTGTTATGCTTTTCTTCTAGAAATAGCCTTGTCTCATTTGGTCAATACTTTCTACTTGTGATTAAATTAATTGCTTAGGAACTGACTGATGTGAGAGTTTCAAAAGGCAGTAATTCCAAACCCGGCTCACTCAAAATTTGATGTTTAAAACAAACTTTATTTATTTTATGAGAAGTTCAGCTCTAAAGATAACAATAGAACTCTACAATCTGATTAGTTATTGAGGTGTGTTGATTAGAGAGTAGAGGTAACACATTTAATTACGTTGACCTAGATTTACTAGATTAAAACTGGCCCATTTGTTGTGCTTTCAGCCACATTGGAAACCACCTCATAAACAATTGCGTAACTCCTACAAAAAACTTATTTTAAAGTTCATGGCCGCAGTTTATGAATTATGGCTGGCTGGAAGTGGGCCACCTTCTGACATTAATTATTTTATAGCATAATTCACTGACAAGCTTGAGGGATGATTTGACCTTCTAATCAAGGCAATAATCAAAGGGTTTTAATTTCATTCTTGCCCCAGGAGCTGCCTTAGTCAAAGTGTTAATGGCTGTTAGTGGTGGGGCCTTCTATTCTTATATTAATAAATAAGGTGATATCATTGTGGTTCTGTAAGTCCAACTCTGCTGCTTGTAATTTTGTAATATTACAGGCTATAATTGTAGCACCATAATTCTGAACACTTCCACAAAGCCAAATAAAATTAGAAATTACAGCCCCAATTCTTGAAAGATCTATCCATGTACTAAGTTATTTTACTCAGTATAGCCTATCAATTTTAGTGGGAGTATCCCAGAACAAAAATTTAAGCACGTGGAAATCTTTGCAGGATTAAGACCTGACAATATGATCACATATGTACACAAGTCATAATGAATACCCTTCAGATTTAGAGTATTGAAATGGACCTGGAGAGCATAAAAATCCTTTAATATATATTTAAACACAATATCAAACCAGAAGATAGGAGAATGAAGTGGAAAACTTCCTATACGACATTTCCTTGGCCATTTTAGTTTTCTCTGATTTAAAGTATGCACATTTAAGTGAGAACAGACATTACTGAAAATGCTTATATCCAGTGTGGCCAGGTTCATTTTTGTTATTTTTTGGACACATTCAACTACAGTTTGTGCTAGCGTCAACTTAAAATAATAATCAGTTGAAAACCAAAGGATTTTTTCTATTCTGTTCAGATTGTAACTTACATCCTCTCCCAGTACAATGAACATATTTCACATAAGCAATTCTACTCTTCTACAGTATGACATTCTGGTATCAGTTATAGCTATTCATTTTCACAGAAGTTAAACCTGATGGACTTCAGTGGATATACTCTGGTTTCACATAAAAGTAGAATGTTGCTCTCCATTTCTTCAGCTAAGGATTAGCTAAGGTAGTTCTTGGTATAGTAGCTGCTTCACTGTGTTATAAGCTGGATAATAAGAGGCACAGTAAAATCAAAAAGCTATTACTGAGGCCCCCCTCTGTGTGTTACAGGTATTGCACAATTAACTGGTTAGTTGTGCAATTATCCACCAGCTATATGTGCAAAGTAGCTATCACATGATAAAAAAAATCCAACCAGCTATAAGATTAGAGTTCAAAAATGTATTCTAACTTTAAAACTGGTTGCTACTGAGCCTTAATTTGCACATGTGGTAGGGTCTCCCCTGTGGTTGGGAGCCCATCAGCTGTGGGCTCCCAGTTGCTGGGGTACACCTTGCCCAGCCTGGGCTGCAAGTTTCAGAACTGCTGGGGACTCTCAACCCCAGAAGCTGAGGACTCCAGGTCCCGGCAGCACCAACAGGTGGGTTCTCACAACATACCTCCCAGTGCCAGGACCCTTCAGGTACTTGAAAAGACTGAGAGGGGATTTAATAGCAGCCTTCATCTCCAGACTAAATAAGCCCAGTTCCCTCAGCCTCTCTTTGCAGGTCATGTGCCCCTGCCCCCGAACCATTTTCATTGCCGTCAGCTGGACTATCTCCAATTGGTCAACATCCGTTATGTAGTGGGGGTGCCTAAAACTGGAAACAGTACTCCAGATATGGCTTCACCAGCACAAATAGAGGAAAATAATCACTTCCTTCAATCTGCTGGCAACCCTCCTACTAATACAGCCCAGTATACTGTTAGCTTTCTTTGCAACAAAGGCAATGCTACATTATTAGTATTTCTAAGATGGTGACAATTACTCAGAAAGTATAACAGAACACTAAAAAAAAATATTTTGTGTTCTGCGAAATATGGCATTTGATATAGAACCTATTAACAATACAGCTACCGAACTAATGTGGGGAAATATAGCTACCAGATACTTACTGCTATGTTACATCATTGACATCTGCAAAAACTGGCACTTGGAGCAGAAAGAAAATTCTACAGCAAAGTCATCAAGAGAAAAGAAAGATACCAGAACTGAATGAATTTGAAGAGAAGACTTGTTGGCCCAGCATCAAGTTTTAATTGAATAAAACAGAACAGGCCCTGGCAACACAGAGCATTTGTAAGGCATGGTGTACCTGCTGTGGAATCACTGAATTGGGCAAATCAATACCTGTCTGCCTTTATGGAACAATGCAGGCAGTTTGACATAAAGTTAAAATACCTTCCACAATGAGCACAATGGACTTATAACACTTTAGAAACTCCAAACAAAGCCTCAGTAAGTCAGGGGAGGAAAAAATTTTTTATATTTCTCTGTTCAGTGTTTTGAGCAGAGGATAATGGGCAACATTTCTAGAACTTCCAAAGGTTAAATTCATAGAGTTCCCTGACGACTCTCGTACCTAAGATCCATCCCTCCTTTTGCATTGGCAGCTAGTTAGTTTAGGCCACTCCCCATTCAGTATGGGGCCTTCTGTGAATCTTATTCTTATACCAATAATTCTTCCTATGCGTTACATGGAGAGCCTGGGCCCCTAAAATGCAAACACACATGACAGATTTTCACCTGATCTGGCCCCTGAAAATGCTCATGACCTAACACAAGTGAATGGGTACAGGGCACTTTAAAAGGGCCCAATCCTGAGACAGTCTGAACCCTCATTACATGAGAGAACACCCTCATTAACTTATGCCTGCGTTCACCAGGAGCAGGACTGGGCTAACACAGGCTAGCCCTGCTCCCAGTAATGTTTTCAGAATGGGCATGGGAAAAGGGAGTGGAGGGAGCTTATTCTTGGGGTTACCCAGCTAGTGCTGGAGGGCAGGGCAGATGGATTGGAGCTCCTGCAAGGTGTGAGGGCTCCAATCCACCCACCCCTCCACTCCAGTGCAGGCTGGAGAAACCCCAGATGAACCTCCCTCAGCTGCCTTCTCCCCCTTGCATCCATGCAGGGGCTGGAAGAAGGGGGCAGAGCTAAGGGAAGAAGCTGCAGAGATGCAGCCTCTCACCCTGAATCAGCTCCAAAATGGAGCTTAATCCTCCACCTTCCTGACCCAATCACTAAGATCTCTTGGGTCAGGAGAATCAGTCTAACTCATGGTGCTTTCTGTGAAGCACAGTGAGTTAGACTGGGGAGCTGCACTTGTGTCTGCACCTTAAGTGTAAGTCTAAGCTGTTTCCTGTCAGCCTGGGCACCCCACCAAGTATTAAGCTACCCCAACTCTTCTTTGTCTGGACAAAGTGAAGAGGAGGGAAAAGAGAGCAGGAAACCAATCCCTAGTGCTGATTTTGAGAGGGCACAAAAATAGCAGCTACCATCACTGCCACTTCAGCTACTGTGACCATAGCCACCAACACTGCTGCAACCTAGGGCACAGAAATTGCTTGCTGCTCCTCTGTAACAGAGTAACCAAATTAGAGTAGGCCCAATTGTATGTTCCAGTTCTCCCAAGACAAAGAGCCTTACCTTGGGGGGGGGGAGGGGCTCACAACTAGAGACATTCCAAGCTATTTATTCTGCTGATTTGCTGACCTGGGAGTGTGGAGAGTAGGCATGACTGGGCAGGTATTATTTCCTGCCAGTACGCTTAGACTCTGAGTTGGTGGCTTAGATAGAACCCATATTGGCACTAAGAGTTAAGATGTATGATTTAAGTCACTTTTAAATATAGGACTTAGGCTCCAAAAAATCACTACTTCTTTGTGGAAGTTTTCCCTAGTACCTGCAACAAAACACTGGAAAGCACAACAAGAGACAGACCTAATAAATAACAGTCTTATCAATGGATTGAAACTCAAAAAGAATCCTACAGAAAAGTGGAAACTTCATCATATTACTAGGAAAGAGTAGCATAGCCTGTAGACAAAATTCAGGAAGGGCAAGGTACAATTAGAGATGCAATTGGTAAGGGATGTAAAAGGCAATAAAAAAGGATAATGTTCTGACAAGTATGTCAGAAGACAAACGGCAGTACAGGTCCCTTACTTAAAGGCAAAAGAAATCTAGTTATGAATGCTGAAAGGAAGACTGTGTTGTGGGATGGCGTCCCCAGGGATGGCCATGATACCCTTAGGGCTCCTTGACTGTGCCAATCCTGCCCATGTCTTGGTGTACTGTAATAGATAGGGAGGCTGCCCTCAAAATTGTTTTTTGGGCATGGTCCTGATGGACCCCACTGAACCCCGTGGGTTCTTGGACTCCTTTTGGGTCCTGCTCCAAAATGGATGCCTATAGGGACACCCTCAGCCTTATGGGCTAGATGTGTGGCTCCAAACCACCCCTTTACCATGCCCCAAGCCTCACAGATGGAATTCACTCATTGTGCCTCCAAGGCCTTAATTTAGCCTGGCCTTCATTCATCACTGGGCTCTTCGCAGCCTTGTCTCTCTCTTGGTGCACCCCGGCGCTGGGGTCTGTGCACCCCAACTACTGCGCCCACACTGGTGCTGTGGTCTGTGTACCCCAACTACTGCACCCACACTGGGGGCCCACTATAATGTGGGAAGCCCAGCGCCAATGAGGCCTCCTCCTTCCCCAGTAGCTTCAGCCCAGTCAGCCCTCCAGTGTTATAAGACAGCAACCAAAATATGAGCCCTTGGGCTATAACGTAACACACACAGTTCAGGGTGTGCTCTACCCCTTTAAAAAAGTCAAACTTCTTCCCTGGAACTAATTGCCTAGTAGTCAAGGGTATGTGAACTGGAACATACAATTGGGCCTACTCTAATCTGGTTACTCTGTTACAGAGGAGCAGCAAGCAATTGCCTAGTAGTCAAGGGTATGTGGCGAGCTCCTGGATCCCCATTAGCCCTAAGTGCAGCATACCAGGCAGCTGCAGCATCTCTAGGCAATTCCACCCTGGAAGCTCCTTCCTCTTTGGCTGCTGGCAGGGAACTGACTCTTAATCCCAGCCCTGAGCCCTGCCTCTTCCAGTCAGCTGACTGGCTGCAGGTGCAGGCTAATCCCCTTCTTAGGCCTGCTGCCACAGTAACCTGCACCTGTGGGGTTCCTGCCTGACCGCTAGGGCTCTCTCCCTAGGCAGTTTCAGACCTTCAAGGAGCAGGCACCTTAATGCCCTGTGACAGACTGAAGTATATAATGCCTTTTTCAGTCTTCATGAATAGAGTCAGATGATGAGTGCAGCTGACCACAAAAAAAAAAGGGGAAGGAGGCAGCCTAAGGTAGTAAAACAAACAGGTTAGAAGCTAGATACTTTTAAGCTGGCAGGTCTGATGGGATACACCCTTGGGTACTAAAGAAATTGGCTCAAGTAATTTCCGGGTCACAGGCTATCATCTTCGAGAATTCATGGAGGACACTGAGATCCCAGATGACTTGAAAAGGACAAATGTTATTACTATCTTTAAGGAAGGCAAGAGAAGGATCCACAGACTTACAAACCAGTCAGTCTGATTTCAGTACTCAGGAAGAGTATGAAGTAGGTCGTCAAAGAATCTATTATGAATCATGAAGAGGAAAAACAATGTGATCAGCAGCATCCAGCATGGATTTACCATGAGCAAGTCATACCTGACTAACCTGACTTCTTTCAATGATAAAGTGGTAGGCTCTGTGAGTGGGAGGAGAAAAGTGAATGTAACAGGTTTTGACTTTAGCAAGACTTTTGACACCATCTAATACTACTTTCTCATTACGATTAACAAGCTAAGGAAATGCAAATTAGATGAAGTAATACAAATAATTACAATACATAACTGGTTGGGTTATCATGCTCAATGAATAGTCATCAATAGCTCAATGTCTAGCTGGGAGGATGTATCAAGTCAGGTTCCCCATGTTGACCATTCTCAAGACAAAGGGTAAGTTCTTAAGCTATCTGACAAGGAAAACATTTGACTATTTGACTCACAATTACATAGCTGCTTTTGCACATGATGTTCACAAAGTTCCCCCAGAACAATATGCACATATTTAGCGTTCTTTTGCAATGTTATTTTTTACAAAAATTCACTAGTGTCTGCAATCTGTACATGAAGTATCCTAATTTTAACCACCATGTTTATGCATATACTGCTACGCTCCTTCTGGGGATGCAAACTTTTTCCTCCTATCCCATTCCCTGTGCATTAATGTGAAAAGGCCAAAACATTTGAGAAGGAGAAATCAAATGACAAGTATGTTAAATTTCTACTCCACCTTGCAAGTAGGAGAAGAGGCTACACTGCAAACAAGGAGCTGGTAAAGTATCTAACAACTCTACCACTCAAATCACATCCATGTCACAACCCCGCAAAGGAACAGAGAGGTAAAACAGAAGAAGCAAAAGCAAAAGGAAGGCATTGGTTCTTTTTGCCTTGAGGATGTCCAACATGCTACTGACAGAATTAACATGAACCCCCTGCAGTCACTGACAATGAGTAACACACCAGAAGAAATATTACAGATCTACCTCAGCAGCTGAGCAGACCACCTCAGCAGAAATTATTTTGAGTAAAAAATCCTGCCTATGTGATCCAGAAACCACTGAAGATCAGTAGCAGTTTATTGACCATGCCTCACATGGCAACAGAAGAATCCTTTTAGATACTATGGACATTGGTTATCCATATTAACATCCACTCTAAATTGCTCCCATTTAGGTCTATTATTTGGCAACATTAACTTGTAGTTGGTTGTAATTTCATTATTTGCTTAATAAATGGAAGGCGTAATAACAGAAATTTGGGGTATGCCAACACTTTACAACAGTGCTTACCTAGCACAGTCTTGATAAAGTGCTATATTGTTTGTGGTTTGGGATGTAGCATGGGTAACATACTGGGATGCACCTCTCACTCCAGTGCAATCTGGAGGTGATGAAGCTATGCTCTAGAAGTCATGTATACCAAACACTATAACCCAGTTCATTGTTTAATACAGAATGTGAAATAGGGTCTGGATTTACCAGTGTCTGCCTAACCTGCTCTTGAAAAATTCCAGGGATGCAGATTTCACAATGTTTCTTGGCAGCCTGATCCTAGGCTTAACCATCCTCAAAATGACAAAGCTTTTCCTAATATCTAACTTTAGTTCTGGCATTTGGGGAAAAAAAGATAAAGTCTAATTTGGCAATGTTAAAATGTATGAAAACATTGAGAGAAGTCACTTTTGACAGTTATTTTTCATCTCTGGAAAAATATTTAATGGAAAATGTTTGTGAATTTTATAACAGTTATATGTTTTTGAACTCCAGTTTTAGAGCAATTGTTTATTTTAAGAATATATTAACTATTAGAGAGATTGCTTCAAGATTAACATATTTTTAAAAATAGAAAATAAAAGGGAAATAATAACAAGTTTGTTTTTTAACTAAGGATAGATTTTTCTAATTTTCCACAGCTGATGAGGAGTCCAGGCAAATCAACATAGGACATAGTTCCCTGATATGCACAGTAGCTAGTGATATATGAATGGCATAAGATATACCCTATGCATAAAATAATTGCATCTTAACTGAATCTGTGATCTGCAGATTAAATCTGCTCTCAAAATGATTATCAATGTTTCCATGTAATTTATAGTTGTAATAAGATAGCACCCCTGTTTTTATGCTCAGTTCCATCTCATATATTCAAAAATTTCAGATTTCCTGTACTTTTGTGCAATATCTAAATTACACTTCTTAGCACTTGTTTGGCCATCACTTGCCAAGAACTATTACCAGAAGAATAAAATTAAGGGTAGAAAGCATTAAAAGAAGCAATTTGTTAGGGCTGTATTGAGCTTTAGAATGATTTCCTGGTAGTAACTTTTCATGTGATCATCTCAAAGGGCATAAGAAAGGCAGCAAAATTGGAAAAAAAATGAAAAGAGTACTCAAATTGAGATAAGTGACAGCCATATATTAGGAAGCAATATTTAAGAATCTGGGGGAGGTGGAAGGAGAGTGAGATACTAGAGATAAAACAGACATGTATTTTCTGTCATTTAATGTTAGCTGCATCATTTTCTTGCTCTCTTTTAGGTGAATTGTGTATTCTAATAGTGCAAGTGAAAGCAGCAACAGGCAGATCCAAAATACTAAATAGTAGATGTTGGAGTAAATTCAATTCATTGTTAAGGTAACTTAGATACTAGTGCAAAAGAACTAAAATACTGTAAGTTAGCCTTCATTCCCCATAGTTATCATGGAGAAACTAAAGCTTTTGGAAGTTCTCATTCTCTTTACCTTACACTAATGTTTTCATTTCCCCAGTCACTGAACGGGGTGAGTAATGAAATACAAACACGGGAGTTTTAGCAGAAACAACAAATGGAAATATTTTAAGTACAATATATTATTATTATTATATAAGTGCTTGGAAAGAATTTTAGCATTTAGAATGCCTAGAGCAATAAAACCAGTCTTTTATCTTTCCAAGGCAGGTAAACAGAGTTTCTATAATTTTTGTAGTGGTTTTTTTTAGATGAGATTTTAAAAAGGACATTATTAATTCTGGGGGGAAAGAACCTACACTTCTAAATCCAGCACAGATTTCTATGAGTAGCTGCCCTAGTTCTCAAAACCTGCAGTTGCAGTTGTTCCAGAATGGGCTGGGATTCTTACTGTGATAACTTAAGCCACTTGAAGATGAGAAAATCATGAGGGAAGGCTATTTAAAAAAGGTGGTACCAAAAGATGTACTAATTACTACTTATACTAAAAGTCCTCTCTCACTCTCTCCCAGAGAAATTCCTACTGGGCCAGGCCAAGACAGCAACTCCAAAAAGTAGCAAAAAACAGTTCACAGGCTCTGGCTCCAACGACATCCTTGAACTCTTCTGTTTCCTGGTCCCGTTGCCTGTTACATTTGAACCTGGACACTTCACCTTGTAACAAAAGGTGAATCATTTTGTGTCCACGCTGAGCCATCGAGGGAGCATTCTACAAGGTGGAAGACAAACAACAATCCTACATGTATAACTCTACAAGGGGCATAGAGGGGAGGCAATTTCAGTTTCCACTAACATAGTGTTTTATTTTTGTTTTTTTGGTTGCTAACCAGCAGTTCAAGTTTGGGCCGTGGGAGGTTCACACATTGCATTTTCACCATTTGTTTTTAGTATTAGTAAAGGTTTAGAAGTTTTTAAAAAGTCTCCATCTCCATCACACACATAATGGAGGGGAGAAATCAAGGGCAAGAGTTGGTTCCCTAGTTCCTGGTCCTTGCTTCTGGGTTCCTATTTCCAACCACTAACATCCTATACCTAGCTCCTGACCTTGTATATCTTCTGGTTTTTGGCCTTTAGTTACTGACCCCTTGGTTTGTTGTCCTAACTATAGATCTCAGGCACTTAACCTCAGCCCAGTATATTGGATCTGCTGCCTGCTCTAATCCTGAACTTATTCTCTCCAAGTTAACCTGCAGTTCATAGCCTCTGACTAGCTTCTGAACCCCCTCTCCGCCCTACTTTCCTGGCTCTAGCCACTAGATTGAATTACCCTAGCCTTCCTTGACAGTATGTAATGAATGCTGGACAACAAGACATTTCTCTCAAATAAAAGTTCCAGCTTGCCAAGCCCCAGAAGGGACTATGGCTCATTCTGACTGCCATGATTTAAGTGCCAGCAACTAGTATCACTATAAAAGTTCCTCCTTCACTAGTATTTAAAAACAATGCAACAGCGTTCAACAATTTGCCATAAAAGTCATAAAACTCATTTCCCAAATGTTTGTGCTTTCTGATATATATTTATTTTGTATTGTATTATTTTCAACCATTTTTATACAGGTCTGAAATAAAGATTCCCCTCACACAATCATACAGATTAATCAACACAAGAAGCAGTCCTTCCTAAAGAAAGTGAACTTGGCCTATAATTATCTTAGAACAGAGCACTCAAGGTGAATTAGTAACAAAGAGATTGTCAAGAACGCTATTACTTGGTTAAGTGGTCCAACTTATGCTAGCATAGTTAGCAGTATAGCATAATAGTAGTAACAATGAGGAGAAAACAACAAAGAATACTTTTTCATAGATTTCATAGATTTCATAGACATTAGGGCTGGAAGGGACCTCGGGAGATCATCGAGTCCAGCCCCCTGCCCAAAGGGCAGG
>NW_017728948.1:43406862-43492777 GCF_001723895.1 Crocodylus porosus
CACAGGGCTTTCCTTCCCTCTTATTTTCTCTAAAAGTCTGAAGCCACAGATCTCTTAAAATAGAAATCCACAGCTCTCCTACTTTCAGTTTCTCTCACATTCTTGAGTACAGAAGTTTTAAGTATTCAGCAAGGTATGGTTCATCTTATCCTTGGGTTTACGTGCATCTTTTCTCTCCTTTGTCCCTTTTGAAATTCTCATCCTCCTTCAGCAGTTCATAAATGATATGTTAGAGACATAGATGTAATGTTAAGAACTCCACTATATGATGCATCAAAATCAAATTCTTCCTATAGATAAGCTTGTGGTTCCCATCTAAGTGCACAAAACTTTAGCTCCTCTGTTAATCTAGTTCTTAACTAGCTTCATGTTATTTGAACTATGGCATAGTTCTATAATAATGGGCAATGACCCTGTAGAAATTTGTGGATGGATAAGTTTTAAAGGTGTTCTGGATTCAAGCAGACATTAAAAAAAAAAAAAAAAAATTGAACCCATATTCATATTGGTCAAAATGGCAATAATATTTCCATTTTTTTTAAAGCTTTCACAAACAATATTGTATTCTCTCTATAAATATCATAAAACAAAGCCCCCAAAACAGTGCCTTTTCCTAAATCATTTTCCCAATTTTACTAATTTAGGTGTCTTTTTATTTCCAAAAAAAAAAAAAACCCTTAAAATTGCCAGCTTAATGGCACCGCACTTTTAATTTCTCCCATTTTTCTTATTCCAAATGATGTCTTATTCTGAATAGAAATGCAGATCCAATCTCAAAGTGTCTTCCATAATGTAACCAAAGAAGGGGATGAAATGAGATCTTGTTCACATAAACATAATCTGCTCTGATTCAGAGAAATTATAAGGTGTACTCCACCCTGTCTTCTGTTCAAAGGAGGGAAGTAAAGGGGAAAAGTCTTCTGCATTTAGTTCCATCTGTGTAAATACTTACTTAAGTTTTTAATATTATGTCTGTACGTAATTTTATGTAACTCAGGGATGTAATGTTAAAGCTATGTGTAAGTGTTTGCCGGATGAAGGCTTCAAGACATTCAAAATCAGGGTGTAATTAGTTAATACAATGAAATCTTCACAACATGAAGAAAGAAGCCAAACTCAACAGCAACATATATTTTCTAAGCCTATTCAAGAAACATAATATCATTTCCAGGGGACTGAACATCTACAATCCTCTGACTACTACACACAACTCCAAATATGCTTCACAACTATGCAGAAGAACTTCAGAAAAAACTTAGAAATCATCTCCTCCACGTAACTTACTCCAAAAAGAGATCAGCTCCAGAAGGAAATCAACACATGCTACAACTTAAAAGAAATAAATCTGGATAGCTTCCCAAACAATTATATAACATATACAAAAAGACAACCAAAGATTTTTTACAACACCCATACAACATAAAAAGAAGAAATGGAACCACTTACTACAGGAACAACTTTCCCAGCCACTGAACAACACCAATACCATACAATGTTCCAACCTCATACCTGATGAAACTGAAGGAACCATTCAACACTCAAATAGCACCAGATCTGGATCTTATACCTGCACCTCCAGAAATGTGATATATTTCATGTAGTGCACTAAATGCCCTGATGGAAAATATGTTGGAAAAACCAAACAAGAATTGCTTACCAGAATGATAAGCACAACTGCTATCAACCAGTTCAACATTCCCTCTCCCTTCCTTCTGTCTCACACCTATTGTTTTCCATTCCCTCAAATCCACACTGCCATGCATTTGCATTTTCACAGACCTGCATTTTGTGCCCAAAAGCTTGCAAAGAACAATTTTTCTAACTATTTAGCTTGTCTAGCAAAAGATATCACATCTACTCAACAAACTTTGTCTAGCACTATTTACCCCAAGCTTTCTGATTAACAAAGTCAGGCTTAGTCCTCTAGTGACCTGTATTGCCCTGTGTGAAACCTGACTTTTCAGGTGGCAATGATAGCGACACATGCCCACCCATGACCACATTTTAGTTTTTGTGTTCAAGCACACTGGGAAAATTAAATCAATAGGCTTTTCCTACTCAGAGTTGCAAGGCATCCTACCAGACCTTTTCCCTGTGACATACTGTCAAACAAGGACGTGTTTTAGGGCCAGTCCAACTGCTGCTGTTCTAAGCAGTGGTGCTAAATAAGATAATCTGTGACCTTAATGCAAGTACTCAGATTCACTTCCACAGAGCAGAAGGTTTGTTTAACCTTTCTAGACTGAAATTTGCAATTAAGGCGGCCAAATGGACTCTACAGGAACTCCAGTACACTGATAACTGTATCCAAATGGTCCTTTCTAGAGAAAATCTCCAGCTGCTTTTAGACTATTGGGCAACCAACTTTGGACATTAGCTTAATGATTCCATGAAGCTGTGTCAATCACTGTTGAGAATATATCACCCCCTTCCATATTTTGATGGAACTCAACTTCCATTCATAAATTCACTTATGTAGGAAGTGTTTTGAATGATCATACCAACATTGACAAAGAGGTAGTATCCTACATGCAGAAAGCTAATATGGTTTTGATAAGCTAGACAATGCACAAATCCTGACATAGCTCATATACCATGAATTGGAGTGTGAGCAGCGGAAGCATTCCTGCCTAACAAAATACTTCATGTACGAGAAATAGTGAAATGAAGCGAATTCAACTTACCAGGTAACTTTTTTAAGCTCTCAGTCATAAATAGGGAGCAACAGAGTTCTGATGTGAACAGCAATGCCAGCCTTGAGCATAAAAGCAAACAAGCTAAAGGATGCATCAGTAATGGCAAAGCGGTATCAGACAGACTCACACATTGACAGTATTGAAAATGATGTGCTAAAATATACTCATCATGCAGCAGTCTACATAGTCATCTGCATATCTTCCATGCTTGACTTAACTGTCTGCACTGACACACCAATATACCCCACTATCCTCCTTTCTTGACAGTGACAACTCATGCGTTCATCATAGTTTTGATCTCTCAGATGTGAAATGATTAAAGATACTTTTGTCTACAAAAAAAATCTTAACGGTACCTCAAATGCCATTGTGCAGACTATGAAAGAGACACTCTTGTTGGTAATTTTCAAGGTTTATACATCATAGCTTCCCTTTGATCTGCAAGCACAGTAAATTTACATCCAATAAATCACTTATCACTACATTTCTTGACCTGAAGCCATAAGCATACAGTGGGGAGAATTAACCACGTAGCCACCATTCTCATAGTCATGCCCAACTCAATAGCATAAATGACTAATGTCTGTCAAGCTGACAATCAATCAGACTGTTGGAGAGCAGTGAATTTGCAGCTGAAATTAGGCTTTAATCTGTGTCCCAGTAAGGCTGCTGGTCACAAGGCAAAATGGTGTATTAAAATAACCCTGAAGATGCTTAGGCAAGTAGTTTTAACCATATAATAGGATTGTTGTGAAATGTATATTTATATCTTTTATATTGATTGGTAAAGAAATCTCCAGAGTCTGCCCATTGACTGAAAGAAGAGGGTTCATGGCCGTAGACATGCACTTATAGCAAAAAGGCATGTAAATGAATGAAACGCATAGGCAATTCCACGCTAAGGAAGCAAACAGTAAACCGAGGTGGAGCTTGAAATGGGAGGAGAAATGGGTGGAACAGAAGGCAGGGCGGAGGTGGAGTGAACGTTAATGAGTATAAACCAAAGTGTATAAACATAGGAAGAATCTACTGTTCGGGGTGGCTCCCCATATTCCATCGGTGTGGGAGCTAGTCTGAAGCTCTCTTTTTTCTGAATAAAGCTGTTGCGAGCAATGTGTGCTGGTGTTTGCTCCCTGCTCTGGCTAATGAGTAACAGGATCCACAGGTAATTGGACCATCGTCTCCCTAGCTGTTAGGCACCGCATGGAGTCAGGGTCTAACATCTTGGCGTAGTCAGCAGGATTCGACACACATTTGGAGCGGACTGATTATCCCGATCCTACCAGGGTAAGGCCTAACAGGTATACTGGGTTCTCTTGGGCCTGGGTTGCCTTGTGTGTTCCCTTGGGCTGGCTCAGCTTTCGTACCCCATCTTCTACTTTTCCCCAGTAGCATGGCAGCAGGTTCACAGGCTTTTCCTCTTTGTGTATGGGGTCAGGGTGGCCTCTGTGATTTTATTGAGGGCTGGGTTAAACAGAATGGAAGTCCACTGCAGGGGCCCCAGGAGAATCCGTCCAGCCCAGCTTGGAGCGCAGCCAGGGATTGGGCTGAGGGAATTTTAAGTGAAAAGGCTTGGAAGCAAACCTTCCAGAAAGCAGCTACCCTCCAAGCATTGTCCTGGGGGGTTCAAACCTTATGGCTCGATTGTCAAGAACAGGAAAGGCTTTGTCAAGAAAAGGATGCTCTTATTTGCCAACTTAAAGATGTTGTAGCCCAGCAGCAACTATTCAATTGCACTTCGGTGCTTGCTGTTGAGATGAAAGAGAGAATCAGAGGAGTTGTGAGGGGCAGAGCATAAGATTGAATCTCTCAAGTCTCTTAGTGATAAGATGCAGGTAGAGCGTGAAACTTGGGGAAATACAGCTGATTCCCAGAGTATCACTGCTGTAAGTGGCAAGGGGCTGCCCGTGGTAACACCTTCTGCACTCCTTCTTTACCCATCCCCTGTACCCCCACCTATTCTTCCTGATTCCCCCCCCCCACAACTACTCAGCAGAAGTGCACACTGTTGAGTGAACCATATACCTAACCCCTCCTCCCACTGGTGAAGAAGCAGCTCTGCAGCCCACTGACCAAAGGCTATTCCGCTGATCTGAAGGGACAACTCAGACGCAGCACATTAGAATCATTTCTCCTAGCCCCATAGAGCAAGAAGCATTAAGAGCTCAATTAGGCCCTATGCCTTTAGAATGGAATGCCTGGACGCAGTGGCTAGCAAAGGCAGAAAAAAGCCTTGCTTTGTTTTCATGTACAGACTTAGCTGAAATGTTACCCAGGTTAGCAAAAGGAATTAGTCCTGCCCTCCTGGGAGAGGGAGAGTGGCAAGCCTGAATGACAGACATAGCCTGGAAGCTCTTTGGAATCTATACCATTAACCAAGGAGCAAATCAAATGTGCCCACTTCCAGAAGAACACCCCCAGATTAAATGCGTGCAAACTTGTGCTCAAGTACAGGAAGATCCTCTAACTGGAGAATGGGCATTGCCCCCCCCCGGGGCTGGAGACAACAATAGGGCCCATCGCTTGTTCAATACATGGCTACAGCTAGCGCCCCTGGAATTAATCACTATGTTAGAAATGCAGCGTGGAGTATTACAAGCTGGCAATTTACATTTTTACAATTGATCAATTTACAATTGATCAAGCCGAAGCCTGGTGGTGATTGCAACAAACAGCCCAAGCCCAACAGAATCAAGGAGCTGCAGAGTCCAAGTTACAGCTCTGCTAATTGGAACACTGGGTGGAAAATTTATCTGCTAAGCTTATCAGTTCCTCTATCAAGCCACACATCGAAAATTTTAGTCACAAAGAAGGCAATTGAAAAGGTAACAACAACAACAAGGGTTCTCAACTGTGCCAACCAGGGGACTGGAAGTGCCCCCAAGCATGTGCCCAGGTATACATTTTCCCAATAGAATGACATGTTTCAAATGTGGCACCCCTTGCCAAGCACCTCAGGTTCTAACTCTTGTTTCAGGGCTTGACAATCCACCTGTGCCCCACCAAAACTAGGACTGCACTTCCTGTGGTCCCAATCAGTGTCTCCCATTCAAATTCAGTCAAGATGGGAGACCCTGGATCCAGGGCTGGGTAGAAGGTGGGGCACCTAATGAAGTTTTTCTATTAGATACCGGATCCATGCTAAATTTCAGTGAGACTATCTCCCCTATGAAGGGGGAGGAGAAATCCTTAGTCTCATTTTTAGGAGCCATATGGGGTTCTGATCAAAAATTGGAAGGTGACAAAGTTCATGTCAATAAACAACTTGCATCATCAAATGCAAAGGTATCAATTGGCATGAACATGTCACCCGTCCCTTAATATTATTGAAATGCCCCTTTTACAACATTGTTGCGTAGATTTAGCCAGCCAGCTTGTATGGCCAAAGGGGGTCCAACACAGCAGCTAATTCCCATGGAATTGGCCTGCCATTCCATCAAAACACTTAAACCTGCAATTCTTCCTTTGGGTTGGAAGACATGGGAAAACATATGGGCTGCTGACAGCTTGGATGCAGGTCTGTTAAAGGCCCAGGAACCAGTTTGAATTCCAGGAGGAAACCCACCTAAATCACTTCAGTATCCAATTCCAAAAGAAGCAGTTCAGAGCATTTCTACAGCTTTTCAAACCCTGCGAGAGTACAACATTATCCAACCCCAAGTTTCTCCTGCCAATTCTCCTGTATGGCCAGTGAGAAAACTAAATGGTACGTGGTAACTCACCATCGATTATATGACATTAAATGCTGTTTCTACCCTCATGGCACCAGTACTAGCTATGGTTCCATAAATAGTCAACTAACTAACCAAGCATGATGGTTTTCTGTTCTGGATATTAGTAATGGCTTTTGGAGTCTTCCAGTTCATCCAGATGACCAATGGAAAACAGCATTCACCTGGCAGAGGTTGCAGTTCATCTGGATGTGGCTACCACAGGGGTACCACAATGCACCCACATAGTTCCATCAAGCATTGAAAAAGGTACTGTTGCCTGCATCAGAGCATTGCAATATGTAGATGATATCCTTGTTTGGGGACACACACAGGAATAATGTTCTTGCTGTACCAAAGCAATTTTACAGCTGCTACAAAATGCTCGCCTCAAGGTAAATAGTACTAAAGCCCAGCTAATAAAACATCAAGTGCAGTACCTAGGGCTCACAATCACTTGCCAGGGCAAACAAATTTTTACTGATCGGTTTTCACTCATTTGTCCAATGCCGCCACCTACTGACCAAAAATCATTACAATCTTTTATGGGTCTTGTGGGTTTTAGCCAAGAATTCATACCTCATTGTAGCGAGATCATGGAACCTCTCCACCAGGCAGTGCGGCAAACCAAATCGGAGTGGTCTCCAGAGTGCCAAGCTGCATTCATAAAGCTAAAAAAAAGACTAAAGAAAGCTCCTGCTCTCAGTGCTAGGATTCCCAACATAGAAGTTGTCTATGACAGGCAGTAGTCACTCAACAAATGAAGATGAATGGAATTAATGTTCCCTTAGCCTTTGCTTCCTGAAGGCTTAGCCTCACGGAACAAAAGTATGGGATTTGAGAAAAGGCACTGCTAAGTATGTATTGGTTCTTACAGAAATTTAAGTATCTCATAGTGGGAGAAACAGTATGCATTCGAACACCACACAACCCCCGTCGACTGCTTCAAAGCAAAGAATTGCTGAAGGGGGGGCTAACAACCCTACGGATCGGTTAGTTTCTGCTAGCATTGGATAACCCAAGAATTTGGTTTCTGCCTCATCCTCAGCAGAAATTAATATCTTTGGCTGGATGACTCCTGGGAAGTCGCATGCACATTATCCAAGACAAAGCAACTGGCCAATATTCATTCACAGTGTATCTTCACAGCAGATACAACCAAGAGAAATGTTGTGGTTTATTATGTAAGTTTTCCAGGAATAGGAGAAGGAGCAGCTTGTGCCATAATGGGACCCCAGGAAACAGAAGCTTGGCTATGTCCTGGGGCCACTAGCCAAGAAGCTGAAGCTGTAAGTCTTCTAATTGCACTTCAAAATATGTCTAACAATCCCTGTTTGTCTCATGTCATAGTCACAGACAGTGAATATGTCCACAAAGGAGCAACCAGGATGCTAGGATGGTAGGTCACCAGTGAATTCAAAGATGCTCATGGGTCTCCAATCAAGCATCAAGCCATTTTGGAACACATCTTCCAGGTAGCATAGGGAAAACAACTCAAAATGGTTAAAGTTAAAAGCCACCATAAGACTGGATGGGGGGCTACACAAAACAATGAAGTAGAATAAAGCAGCAAAATCTGACACTAAAGAATGGCCTTTATGGAGTCAAATTAAAGCTGCTGCAGTCAGTCAGGTCAATGCAATAGAGCAGCGCGATGCTCAGTGCAACTGGACGGGTGATCCCCCGCTGGAGATGCATCAAGTAAAAGGGATATGGGTCAAAGAGCTACTAGCAGTTCTCTACATTCCCCAGCCATCACGTGAAGTATTTTTAAGATGGGTACATGGGTCACAAGTTGGGGGACACCCCGGTGTGCAAGAAACCATCAGAACAGTTCAATCATTAAGATGGTGGCCAAATCTCAAAAAAGATGCTATCGCATGGGCTCAACAGTGTTTAAGTTGTGCCAGGCATCAACCTAATCGGCTCCCCAAAAAGGGCCAGCTAATGCATCAGAATTTAGGTCGGGCCATGGGAAAGGATTCAAATTGACTATGTGGGGCTCCTGCCCGCCACTGCAAAGAAACACTGCTTTCTCCTTGTAACAGTAGATTCTTTCACAAAGTGAAGAAGCCTTCCCTACTCATAATGAAACTACTAAAACAACGGCCAAAGTGCCTAGTGTATTAGGTGTTCACCTGCTGGGGCATCCCCAAGGTCATAGACGGTGACCAGGGTCTGGCCTTCACAGCCACTCTCACTAAACAAATAAGTGAAATTTTAGACACTGAACGGAAGTGGCATATTCCCTACCACCCTCAGGCTGCACGACAAGTGGAGGGTATGAATCAAACCATTAAGCAGGAATTGCAAAAGGGAGTGTCTATAATAGGATTGTTGTGAAATATATATCTTTTGTATTGATTGGTAAAGAAATCTCCAGAGTCCGCCCATTGACTGAAAGAAGAGGGTTCATGGCCTTAGACATGCACTTATAGCAAAAAGGCATGTAAATGAATGAAATGCATAGGCGATTCCATGCTAATGAAGCAAACAGTAAACAGAGGTGGAGCTTGAGATGGGAGGAGAAATGGGTGGAACAGAAGGCGGGATGGAGATAGAGTGAATGTTAATGAGTATAAACCAAAGTGTATAAACATAGGAAGAATCTACTGTTCGGGGTGGCTCCTCATATTCTATCAGTGTGGGAGCTAGTTTGAAGCTGTCTCCATGCTGAATAAAGCTGTTGCGAGCAATGCATGCTGGTGTTTGCTCCCTGCTCTGGTCTAGCTACTGAGTAACAGGATCCATGGGTAATTGGAGCATCGTCTCCCTAGTTGGGTACCACATGGAGTCAGGGTCTAACACTGTCTATGCAGCTAATCAAAAAACATGTGACTTCAGTGTTGCAATTCCTTAATACAGTAATCGTACTCAGTTCAAGATAATCAATGCATGACACATTCTTTCATCTTCTGCAACTATGCAAAGTTTCAAACGGATTCACTGTTGCATAAAACTGTCAAAGACCTAAAGATGAAATGCATGCTTTCGGAACTTGGCCCCTGCTGGCTTAATGCTGCTATGTAATATGCACGACTCATTTGGAAGGGATAAACATTTTTCTTCTCATGTTAGTCTCCTAAACTACATGTCTTTCCCAAATCATGCACAAGCAATGGCTCTTTCTGGTGCTGCAGCCAGGTCCTCCTTCATGCGAGTCTCATCAGGGAATCTGCAAACAAGTAGATGCTCCATAGTCTGCACTTCAACACATTCACATATATTTGTGCCATTAGAGTAGCCCCATTTGATCATATGTTTTTGATTTTTCAGTTTGTATCTGCAGGTGATTCAGGCATCACCATGTTAGCCAGACTAGATCAGTCCCTCTTTGAAGGTCCTCCCGAGTTTCAAGGTCCATTTCAGAGCATCTGATTGTGCATAATCTTTCCTTCCATAACTTATTGTGCCCAGTCAGCTGTTGTGTCCAATGTGCAACACTGGTCTCAAAATTACTTCATGCTGTAAGCCATTTAGTTACTTCTGTGACCATCAAGTGGATGCCTGGGGTCTTCCATCTGCCTTGATCCTTCTTTTTGGCTCACTACCTTTCTTCTGTTACCAGGTGGTGTAATGCCATTAAGTACAGGCTATGCTTCAGTGTTTTTTCATGACAGCTGTGTAGCAGGCATCACACTGAGCTGCATATTTCACTGGGATACAGGCAGCCGGCACACACCACAGACGGCGCATCCCTGACTGGGAGCACAGGATACCAATGAGCCTGCACTCTCAGAGCAGGCACTGATGTGCTGCCAGACAGGCAGCCGGCATGTAGCAGACATTCCCTGGGCTCCACACCTGGATCAGGGCAGGGACCGGAAGCTCAGTCCCACATGGGTTTAGGTGACAGCCCCAAGAGGGAGCCAGCAACCGATGCACAAAGCACTGCCTGAGGGTCAGAAGCAAGAGCTGTGGAGGGTCTCTTAGAGGCTCCTAGCACCTGCCAGCAACAGGCAGCCATGTGGGGGTGAACAAGGAACTTGACTGGCCCAGGCCAATCTGGAAACTCCCACATAAGGATGCAGCAACTGCAGGGCTGGGGGAATGCAGAGACAGGTGAGGGGACTTACCACATTTTCCTCTGAATGCAGGAGATCAGGAACCTGAGACCTGGAACTCCAAAACCCTCTGAACTGACACTGGATCACTGTATGATGCAAAGTGACTAGGTACCACTAGGGACTAAGCCAGGGTTCATAACACCCCAAGGACTGGCAGGCCCATATGGGCTGATCCAGCACAGGGCAACCTCTGTGAGACTGGCCCTACCTGAAGGCAGCCAGACACAGGGCCAGAGAGGAGCCTGTGGCCCAGCCATTTCAGTTATTATTGATTTATTTGCCCCCTTATGTGAACCATGGCCAATGGACCTCAAAACTGGTGACTGGATCTAGTAATTAAGGCTAGAACCACACCAACTCCAGACAGCTTGGCAACTTGATTTTCCACCTACTGGTAAGGCAGCCACACACAGCAACTGGAGACGCTTACCCAGCATCAACCAGAACCCTGAATGTAGAAGGGGAGGAAGAAGCTCCACAGAAGAGCCATGCTGACCTCAGCACACTCTTGCACTAGGCATGTTCTTACTGTAGTAATCTGAGAGGGTATTTGGTGCACATGCTAGACTGTTCTTGACAATGGCAAAGTCCTTCTCTTGTAATGTGATTCATAGATCATCAGCATATATAAAGCACCTCATATTACTCTGTATCACTGGGTCACTTACATACGTTAAAAAGATCAGTGCTAGCACGTTATCCCATGGGAGGCTGTATTAGAAGCTCAGTGGCCCTGTTTCTTGCACAGTTCTACGTAAATTGTCTGTTCTCCAAAAGAGATCAGATGAGCTGCACTCAGTGGTAGTCATGCATCATATCATAGACTTAGCCAAGCAGCTTTCTGTAGATGATGGTCATCTGCCACCAATAGGCCTACACAAACACAGCCCCTGTCATCATCCCCATCTCAAATCCATTTTCTGTATGCTGGGTTATGTTTAGTATTTGGCCAGTGCAGGCCTTGCCTGGTCTAAGTCTGGTTTTTTTTCTGGTAGATGTTGTTGAATAGGAGGTGAAAGGTGATTGTGAATAGGGTGCTCATAAAGATGGCACAGAACTGACACTGACCTAAAGTTCTCTAGGCAAAGACATCCTTCTCCGTCTTGAACAGAGATAGTATATGGGCTTGTCGTCATAGTTTAAGTATTCCAAGGCTGATAAGCTATCGTTAAAAAGGGGTAATATCCATAACTCAGCTGCACAACTAAAGTGCTTGATCTTCTCCATGCAAATGTTATTGAGACTAGCTGCTTTGCCAAAGTGACTTATTCCAGCGTTAAGTCCATCCATTGTGTATAGCATGCTAAACTGATTTTTCTCCAGATCAGTTTGCCATCTAATCCATATTTTAGGCTGTTTGTTCAAAGCTTTACCTCTAAGTAGAAGCTGGCGAGCCACCCGGTTACTTGTGATGTTGATGATATTGCTGTATTTTCTTTGGGTCTTTATTCAGCTTGCAAATGGTTAACCATGTTTTCCTGCTAGTGTGGGTCATATCTATTCCTTTGATCAATTCTTTCCATTTCTGTTGCCTTTGTTCTTGGAGCTTATTAGTTATGGCTGGCCCTACTGCAATAGGCTGATTGCAGACATAGGGGAGGAGGGGACACGCACAAAAAAACACCCCTATGCTTTATTTTAAATCCAGTGCACTCCCGTGTCAGGCACAGCGCAAGCCCAGATGCATTGTTAGTTGCACCCACCTTTCCCAATGCCTGTATAAACTGGGAACTTTAGTGGGGCTTTTTGGTGTTTTTATCTAATAGCTGATTGAATCAACTACTAGATGAAAAGCCCCACTGAAGCACCCAATCTCTACAGACACTACAGAGCTGAGTCAAAGAAACATGTTGCTGCTTCCAGTAAAACATGGTTTGGTTTGTTTTTTCCATATCTGTCAGCACTCTTAGTATCTTCTGAGAAAGGACATCTTTGAAACACTTGCTGGTATCTTTTATATTCAGATGCAGGCACCTGCATTGTCAATGTATACATCTTTTGGAGGCTTTGTACAGGGCCTTCACAAAGAGATTATAGTTATGCAATGTGGTTACGGTTTGATGCGTGTCATTGTTTTTGTTGAGGTCTTAAGAAAGAAGACTGGAGAGGATTTTCTGAAAATTGAAGTGTCTACATGTTGGTACCATATTTGGAGCAATGGTTGCTGTGACACTGATAGTAACTGGTCTGTGCTGTGTGGGGGGAAATGGGTTCCAACATACATTTTTTGCACGTAACTTCTATATTGCTGTCAACAACGGTAAGGTCTGGGTTATAGCTTTGTCTCCAGCAGGAGCCAGTTAAAGACCCACGTAACTTAATTGGGGTTTAAAAATAAATGTTATTGAAATGCTATCCACATTGATGGGGAAGATTTCAAATGTTATTTTGTTGTTCAAACCATTAGGAAGTAATGACAGATGTATTGAGGCTAGAATAAAAAATATTCAAAGTCAAAAACCCACTTTTTCACTAATTAAAAAGGAAAGCATTACACTAATATTACTTTCAAGGGAAAACTTCTCTCTCTCATAAGGATAAATACAGCTGCCAAGGTGTCAATCCAGAGTAGTAATTGGGAACAATTTCTCTCTCATTCTTTCTTGAGACCAAAGGTCAGTGGCCCAGTGGATTCTAAATACTGGGCCTCACCACTATCACTGGCTTCTTTTCCTCGGCAGTGAAAGAAGGAGCTCCAAGTCTCTTTTGAATAACCTCTAGCCGTTTGGAGGCAAAATGGACTCAAAGAGAAACATGCCTATTAGTCTAGAAAAAAAAAGAAAAAAGATGCCATAACAAAGAGCCTTTAAAGAAGAAAAGAAAAACTAAAAATGGTTACTCTAAAAGCTACAAAGATACATTCCTTAAGTTTCAAATACAACAGTCGGTTTGTGTCTTGGAGAATAAGTGACACCCCACTTCCTTCACTTTAGACATCACACAAAAATACATGAAACTAGAAAACAAATTCAACACATGCAGATTCAAGTCAAAACATTCTCTCAGAAAACATGAATGCAATTATTGCTGAACTAGTAACAGAAGTTAAATATGTCAGACTAATTCTCCAGCAGTTTCTCATATAGCACACCTTTTATCAACCTGTGGGCTGTGACCCAAAAGTGGGTCAGTCACAAGAATATATGAAAGGGTCGCAAACAAACTTTTAAAATGGATTCTCCTTTAAACAAGAAAAATGCCGTAACTTTTCCCTTACAGGTGGGCAGAGTTCCAGCCTGTGAGGAGCTGCTTGGGGCTCCCCAGTGCCCACACATGGGCCTGGAGATGAGGGGCAGTGGGCTGGGACTGCCTACTGATGTTTACAAATGGGCCCTGGTACAAAAAAAAAAAAGAAAAGCTTGAGACCCAGTGATTTAGTGGATTGTGTGTGTAAGAGATGCTCTAAATTGGGTCTTATCCTGTTGATCTTTCCTTTGTCAAAAAACGTTAAATACAGTAACAAATATGAAAGCTTATATTTTTTTCCAAGTGCTCCATTTCTTTAATTCTGGATGAATACTGCCCAGTAAAGCTGCTTCCTTCCATGTCAGCCTTCCTCAGCTTTTAAATACACACACACAGGTTTCCCTCACTTTACGTGGGTCCTGTATGTGGGAATTTGCTCTTGTGCGATGACCCTTTTCATACCAGAAAGGTATTATAGCGAGGTAAATTCACTTATGCAATTGGCATGGTGGAAACCCCCAGTCAGCTGCTTTAATGTGATGCATAGAGGGTGTGACATGCACCAAAATATAGTCCCCTGTGTGGATTTGTGTTCCTCGCTCATTGCCTATGACATGCTTTTCTGTAGTTGCCATCCCCCTTATGATAATATTCACCCTCCACCCTTCTCTTTTGTTTTTTTGTTTTTTTATTTCCAGACTGCTAGAACCAGACAAGGAGACCATCAGGGAAGCTGTGCCATGAGTGCCCAGTCCCCACAGCCCCTGCTGCAGTAGGAAATTTTATTATTAAGTGCAGAGAGGCTGGAGCTGGGTGGGGTGTGAAGCCAGGCAGGACAGCCATGGGAGCTTCTCACACAGTTCCCCCCACCCAAAGAGATGCAGGCACAGCCAAAAGGACATCAGGACAGTTGAGGTCTTGGAACACATCCCTATTTATTACATTGTAAAGTAGGTTCTATTTATGCAAATTTGAGTTATGCACCGTTTTCCAGGAAAACATGTACAGCATAAAAAGAGGGAAACCTGTATACAAAAGTTCATAGGTGTTGACAGCAGATGCATACATTCTTTAATAAATAATGTATTAGAGTTACAGGAAGATGGAAAATAAAAGAAGCGATCCTGCCTTCAGCAGGAAGTTGGACTAGATGACCTTTGAGGTCCCTTCCAGTCCTAGTTTTCTATGTTTCTGTAAATAAGGAGAGTGGCTGGATTTTTGTTTTTAAAAGATGTCCACTTCCAGTTTAAAATACTGATTTAATGTGTTTTTCCAAAAATAATAAGCTTGTACTTGTTTAATACTTGGATGGATTACAAGAATATGCCTACTGCTCTAGTCCAATTCCTTCTTTTCAGGATCAGTCATTGCTTATGGTTTACCAGTAATATCATGGTTTTGGGTAACATTATGCACACACAAACACAAAAAAATATGTGATGGTTTCTGTACTTGCTCTTTTAAACCCTAGAGCTCAGATAAGCAGTTTTGGGCTATACAGTTATCTTGCAGCTGTCCTTCTATTACTATTCATATTTGTTAACTTTATTATTCACCAAGTACCAACAATATGCTTTAAAAAGACACAAGGCACCTGCTGCTATGAGGAGTTAGTGTAAACAAGATAGTCAAAGAGTGTAAATGATTTTAAGCTATTGTCATCTTGATTCTTATAAGTAAATCAAAATTATTAGCATTTATTCCCAATTTTCTTTTTTTCTAAATACAAAAGACCTGGGCCTCAAATATGCATAAGTTTACCAAAAATATTATATAGAACCCATTTTTAAAATATTTTTCCCTGTTTTTTTTCCCCACTACTTCAGTAAGAAATCTTTTTTCTATTCTATGTTACCAGTTGATTGTACAAGTAATGGGAAAGAGAAAGTGCTTCTCATACTTACTATCTCAAGCAACCCAATTTTGGCAGTATTTATAACTGCACATAAACATCTGCGTTCCACCATCCTCCAGGGTTTCTCACCACGTTCTTCTGGCCAAGGAGAACTATCTGCTTTTGGAACTTCATAAAATGGTAACTTAAATGGGAGAGAGTGACTGAGTATCAAACTTGGGGCTCTAGTACAGCAGCATAAATTAGCACTATTCTGGTGCTGAGCTGGCCAATTATAAGATTTTTCATAGTCAGTATTAGGCAACATTTACTCAAGGACTAACCCAAAGAATAAATATGGACAGAAGAGCAAAGTTGCTTAGTGATATTTAAGAACAGTCCATTAGAAATGCCATTTTTCAATGTTTTGTTACCTACTTTGAAAACATCTAGGTTATAAGAATCATTGCTAACCATTGCACCTTTGGGGGTCTGCCACCTGGTACTCCCCCTGTGGTCTAAACCCACCTCGTTTAAAGCCCCCACCTCACCTCCACTTTCTTGCTTGCCACAACTTCGATGTTAATTTGGTTTGTTGGAGAGGTGGTCCCTGGGGTAGCTTCACCAGTTTGTTCCCAGCTAGGTCCACCTGGGGCCTGTGCTCTACCATTGAGTACTTCCCCTTTAAGGGAGTGCTCCCTCAAATTTCCAAGCACCTGCCATGGCTACAGCTATCACATCATTGGTGTCCTTTTTCTCTGGCCAGGGCCTCAGTCTACTGTCTAAGACCTCGGCTCCCAAGCATAGGTCTCAACTTGGCAGCAGCCCCTCCTAGGGCTCCAGTTTCACCCCACCAGTCTCAGCTCCTCTGCCTTGGGGCTATCTTCTGGTGCATATATAGTGGGGAATGCTACCCAGGCACTACTACACCCTACAACAGAACCATCAGTATTCCTGGATCTTACAGCTGCATGTCCAGAAATGCTTTCTCGCTCATCCAACGCACCAAGTGTCCCAATGAAAAATATGTAGGAGAGACCAGACAATTACGCACTAGAATGAATGCACACTAGAAATCTGTTAAAGACAAGAATGCCCAATTACCAGTGGGGGCACCCATCTTACAAAAAGCCACTCTCTCACCATTCTCTCAGTCCTAATCCTCAAAGGGAACTCATACAAACACTTTTCACAGACGAGCCTATGAACTTCACTTGATCAACATCCTGGATATAAAAAAAAAAAAAAAAAAAGTAATGGACTATATATAAACATTGGATTTATAACACATTATAAGCTGCTGACTTTCGACTCCCCAGGTACCTCTCCATTATTACCCAATACATTCATCTTTATCCTCCCCCACCCTGTCTCTCACACACTAATGCCTCAATTTACATCTTTACTGCATACCAGCTTTCTTACATACATACCAGCCTCTGGCTTCTTTATTATTCATTCCATCCAGGAAGAGCACACACCAAATGCAGATACTTCCTCAGCCTGATGAGGGTTTTTAAACCCCAAAAGCTTCCCAAGAAAGTGCTTTCCAACTATTTAGTTGCTTTGGTTAAATCTAGTATCTTTTATTAAAACATCTCATCTACCCAGACACCCCCCCCCCCCGCGACCCATGGCCACCTTCTCTCCTGTAGCCACAATGGCCCTCTGGTCTCAAATTCAAAATGGAATAGAAATGAAAGCATGCTGCTCTAAAATAAAGAAGAGTCTTGTTCACTCAGGGCTTGCGTTGCCCCCAGGCCATACCCTCCCTTGAAGCTCTCTCACCCCAGCTCCCCTGGGTAGCTGGCCTGCCTTCAGCAGCCCTTCTCTCCTGGGAACTCACCTCCCTACCACTTGCAGGGGCAGATTGCCCCTTGTATGATCAGAAACTGGGTTTATGCCCAAGGCCAGCCTTCTTCCACCCATGTGACCAGATCTCCTGCACCCAGGAACCAGATGCAGTTAATTGCCTTGTTAACCACCTGGCTTATTTAATCCTTAGCTCAGTTCATCTGCCTCACTCCTTGCTGCCCTTCCTAGCCCCAGGTTTCCTACCTCCCCCTGGTTACACTAAAATTGGACATATTTACCATATACACCAAATGTTATATTTAAAGACTATTAAACAGGTTTCAAAATTAAGTACTAAATAGTTAGGAAATAGCAAAATTAAGATACCTGTGCAACTTTCATTTGGCAATTCAGTGGGCTGAAGCCCCAACAGGTGCTTGGAAGCGTGAGGGAGCACTCCCTTAAAAGGGAAACGTTAGGGTTTCCTTTTAATCACACAACCAAAAACAAAATTTTCTACAGGACCTTCTTGGGAAGGGGTGAGACCTTAAGAAGAACTGAGCTTCAGAGAGATAGCATGATGATGTGAAACCTGCTTTGGTTTAGTCTTTTTGCCTCATTTACTAGTTAACTTTATAGATGATTACTAATAGTTATCTTTTCATCGTGTGTTAGCTTTTCTATCTTCTGTATCTAGAAAGTGAAATAAACACATTGGGATTTTATTTTATACTTACCCAGTCAACAATTAAGGGTTCTTAAAAGCAGCACTGTCACTTTGAATACATGGTGGCGAGCTTTTAAAGCCAGTTTTCTATTACATGACCAATTTTTTGGATGGTTCTGGGGAGATTTCTATATACAATTTATTGCTGAAAAAGAAAAGTTTGTCAGCAATCTGAGCAATTAGGCTTGGAGTTCTAGAAAAAATTGTGAATCAAGAATGCTATGGTAGCACAGATCATCAACCACTTAAGTCAAAGATGATCCAGCTTTTAGCTATGTAGGAAAACCTTATTCCAAACTTGCTATATGAAAAGTGACAGCCTTTGGAAGTAAGCTGAACACAGCACTTAATGATTCAGCTAAATAAAGCTCTCTCAATGCCTACCAGGACCACAAGTATTCTCATTCTAATTTCAGCTATAATCTTGAGGAGGATGTTTGCACATAATGAAGGAAACCACTGAATGGGAGTTCTATTAATCAAATCTCTTCCAGTCCGTTAACTGGTAGACAAGATACCTACTACCAGTATAAAATGTAAAGTTGATCCAAGATGGTAAACCAAACAGGACACATGACAAAGAGAGGGAACCACCTCCACTTAAAAAAAAAAAAAAAAGGGTTAGAAAGAATGCATTCTAAGCAGCTAAATGTGTGTCATGAATACCTTCATTCTATTCGCTGGTTATTCATTTCCTGCTCTCCATATTTTAAGCCCTGAGAGATTAAACAATTGTCATTGCAAGGTAGAAAGGTATTTTCTGAGTTATTGCAAGATAACAGGATTTCATTCCTGCAGGCCAGTACATGTTGTCATTTTCAGTTGCCATTGTTTAATAGAAAGAATAGCTCCTGGGAATCTGCAGGCTGACATAATGCTCCCTGTCATGGCAGTCTGGAAGAAGAGGGCTGTCAACAGCATACTATAACTCAGTGCTTTGTGGAAGTATTCAGACAATGCTATTCTAAACAATTCTGCCTCTGATTGCTTCTCCATGAATGATGATGGGTTTTATTTGCAAACATGACAAATGTGTTTATTCATAAGTGGATCACAAGAAGCCTAGCTGTATAAAACCTGATTTTTCTGAATTCGCTTACATACTCAGTAGAGCAAACAAGAGGTCAAAGAATGCACATATTTTCCAAATCTATCATGCTTTGTTTTGTTTGGTGGTAAAAAAAAGGTGTTTCTGGGTGTATTTTGTATCTAAATAGTTTTTATATGCAGTGAAGCTTTAGAATAGTTTTAAAGGCAGTAGTCATAATGAACCTTATGCAAAAGCTAAAAAAAAAAAAAGTCATTCATAGAAAACATATTGCCCAGCAGCTCTTCCAGGCAGATTTGATCCTACAGTGATGTTGAAGATAATTGCTTAGGCTGCTTGCCTGCTGCCCTCTCAGCCTGTCCTTTTGTATAACTTATTTTTCTCTGTCATATGAAGGCTCTTCTATTTTTTTTTTTATTTTGCCATTTGATTATCCTGTAGATTTCCCACTAAGTCATAACTGCAAGTTGGAATGAACCTAGCCAAGGAAATCAACTTTAATTTTGCCATGGGAAGTACATCTGAAGCAATGTTGTATTTTCCTCCAAATGTCAGTGATGTTACAAAAGATGAATAACCTAATATTTTACCAACTGCTATTCTCCTTTGGTATTTAAGTTTAATTACTAGTATGTTCTACTATAAAAGAAACATTCCTATCTAATCCTGATCTCCTGAACTTATATTCATCAACTTGATGTCTTAATAACAATAATGCTCCTCCCTCCCTCTCTGAGAAATAACTCAGGTTGGAGTTGCTGGCAAAGTATAAAGGAAACAGGCTCACCTGCAAGCCGAGGTAAGAGCTTAAAATATTTTGATTAAATGGAGAGCTATCAGATCATATTCATTAAAGGAGAGAAACATTTTGGAGGCAGATAGTCTGGAAACCTCATCAGCTAAGAAATACTTGGATTTTCAGTGTATTTATCAATAGAAAATCATGTTTAGCTGTACTTTGGTAAACTAAGCTTCACCCCTGACCTCTCCCCCTCCTCCCCCAAATCACTGCAGTATGTATTTTTAGTTCTTTTACAGATTGAGGCACTGAACTGGGACACGCAGAAGTTATGAAATTGCTCAGGATTCTGAAAAATGGGAAAGAATTCAGTAAACCAAATTCCATCCCTGTATCAATGAAAATTAAGTGAAACAAAGTCAGTGTACATAACTGAGTTTCACTTCTCCAGAATTCATCCTGTGAGCCAATACTGATTATATGAGTGTGAATGTGAAAAACATGTTTTGTTCAGCTTCAGGTCCATCATTAAAAGCATCCCAAGCAGCACAGAAGGCTTTACAGTATAAATGTGCTAAAGATTTATTAAAGTGATGAATCCTTTGTGGGATCTTTCCCACTGTGTAGTCTTCAGCTGCTACAGCAACAATGGAAATATTTTTCTCTAAGAGATATACAAAGACCTCTGATGAGAGATGAAGGAGGAACAACAACAGCCAACATGGTTTTTAAAATAATAGAACAAATTATGCCTTGGCTGGACACTGCTAGCATCTGTTTATTTTCCTCTGGGCATGACCCAGCTGTAATTTTCTTTGCAGCTTTAGAAACTCCCCTGTTCTACTAGATAAAGCTCAAAAGAGCAAACAGGAGGACAAATGGCAAAATTATTTTCAAAATGTACAGTAATTGCTTTTATTTCTGGAGGTAAAAGCATGTTGCCACCCCTCCCTCCCCTCATCACCATTACCACCACCCTGTATTCAATAATTTAATTCTGTTTCTGCAGGCAGCAAAGCTCATAGTAGGTCCCGAAGGTCCACACAATAGCTGGTGTAGTCTATACTGCTCTGAGTACACACAAGAAATATCTTGTTTCTGGATCCAAATGGTCTTAAGTGCAAGACAGGCACTCTGATTTCATGGAAGCATTTTCCTTCCTCAGTGACACACATGCATAACTGCAGAGTGCTTTAAAAGTGGCCATTCGCATGACAAACTAACCCTCATCTAATGAGGAATCAGATGAAGGAGCTCCAAAGTGGAGCGCTGTAAGGAACTTCTGTCAATCCCTGTGCATGACCAGGGTTGGGCTGATGCAGCCCAGCCTTGCCCCTGGTGCTGTCTGCAGGAAAGGAGGGAGGAGAAGGGAGCTGCAGGCTGCAGTTTGCCCAGCCTACACTGGAGTAAGGGTGGGTTGATTGGAATCTCCCCACCTTACACTGCCCCCTCTACCCCCCACCCCCCAGTGTCCTCCCCCTTCAGCTCAGGCTGGGCAAACTCCAATGCACAGCTCCTTTCCTGCCCTTCCAGCAGACAGCACTGGAGCTGGGAGGGGAAGTGGGGCTAGGGAAGGGGTTGCAGGCAGGCAGCTGCTCTGCTAGATCAGCTCCAAAGTAGAGTTTAATCCCAGCCCAACAGCAAACATCTGTTGGGCCGCGGGGTCACTAACTCATTGTGCTTCACAGAAAGTGGGGAGCTAAACTTCTGTCAGTGCCCAAAATGATTTCTTATCTGAGGCTGTGAAGAATGTAACATTATGACTTCTGTGGAAGCTTCCTTTTTTTTTTTTTTTTTTTTTTGGACTGTAAGTGAGGTGCATACATAGAAAAACCTAAGGGTTAACTCAGGCCTTATCTACATTTATCCTGTTCATTATTCTGGCAGTATATGGTGGGTACTGCCAGCAGGATTCTTCAAATCAAAATACGACTTAAGGCTTCATGTAGCACCAGTGCAACAGAGCACAAAGTGCACGCTGTGCCAGCAAAGTATGAAGTGCACCCTGGGAAGCCACGAGCTGCTGAAAGAACTGCAGCAGCTGGCAGAAGATATTGGCACATGCCTTCAGACAGCTCCTGGATAACCACCGAAGCTGATAGAATCATAGACAAGCAGCCTTTGATGCACTATAGTTACAGTGTGTCAAAGCAGACTCGATTAATCAAGTCTGCTGAAGCATGGTAATTACAATGCTCCAGCAGCCTCCAGTGTCTTGTGTATCAGTGTCCCCATGCTTAGAAATGGTGGCAGGGACACTATCTAAGTTTTGTTTGAACAGCTTTAGACAAAGTGCTTCCACCGCCATTTTTAAGCATGGGGCTGCTGATACACAAGACGCTTGGGGCACTTTAATTACAACAGCTCTCCAAGAGCTGCTATATATGAAGTGCCCTCCCCTCAGCCATTCCTGGAGCACGTATATAAATGCCTATAGCACTGAAAGGAACCTCAGGAGTCACTGGTCCAACCCCCTACATGAATACAATTGCTAAACTGTCCTGTCAAATGCTTTTCCAGCCTTCTTGTGAAAACCTCTAATGAAGGAGATCCCACAACTTCCCTGGGCAGTCTATTCCACTTCCTTACTGTTCCTAGTTTTGGCCCCTACAGCCATAGAAAAAAAATCAAAGTCTCTATCATAATCATTTTAACCACCCTTCATGTATTTAAAGACTTATCAAACTTCCTGTCAGTCTTCTCTTCTCCAAAGTAAATAATCCTAGTTCTTTCAGCCTTGCTCATAACCCATGTTTCCCAGGCATGTGCATCTAATCATTTTTGTGGCAGGTTGCAAAGGTTCGTCCTGCTTTGCCTAGTAACACTGCTTGGAATCTGCTTGGACTAAGTGGAATCTACTTAATCCATGAAGTAAGGCTAAGTTTAGGGAGGATTACATGCTTTAGGTTTTTGTTACTTAAACCCATTTCTCTCGATTGTTAAGTTCTACGAATAAATGAATTACTATACTCACTTGCTGTTTTCTGCATTTAACCAGCAGTTTAGAACACTCCCAGAAAATATTATTGAGCATGAATCAAATCCAGGTGGACCTGCTAGAGAAACTGGGTTTGGTAAACCAAAGGTGCTATAACTTGATTCTACTGTCAAATGTGTTGTGAAAGCAGTGCAGATGGAACTGACCACTGGTCACTTATGAAGGCAATCACAGATGCAGTTCAGCTTGTCCCTAAACTGCTACACAAGCCTTTATGAATCTTACAATATTCAGTTTTTGTGCAAGTTGAGGCAGCCCAAGCAGTAGTAACCTGCCATTTGAAATCTGAAGAGGGATTCGTGTGCTCCAGAGATCACCCATTTAAAAATGCATTATTTTGATTTAGGGTTACAGGTTAGATACACAAGGAAACAGTTAATGTACCACTGAAGTGCAGCCATCTGTTTTACAGGAAACAGTAACTCTACAGAACAGCTTGAGATGAGAAGTAAAAGATTTACCAAATTAAGATTGTATTTTTCAATTTCATCAGTGCAAAAAACATTGAGATTGTCCCTAACCTAGAGACTGAGCACTATATTTTCTGCTATGTATCTGGGTCAATGTACAGGAGGCTAGATGTATACCTTGCTGGGGTCATTTGACCCCAGTACTCTTTCCTGCCATGGCAGGGGGTGGGACTCTGTGAGGGAGTGGAGCCTAGGAGCGGCCATGTACTCCCTAGTGCCCCCCCCTACCATCACTTCAGATATTTCAGCACCCTCTGATTCTCGCCCACCATGACTTTGATGATAATTAAGTTTATATGGGAGGCTGCCTTTATCCCCGGGTGGACAGTATGCGTGTTCCTACCCTTACTCCAGATGGGGTGCCTCTGCACACCCCTGCCTTAAGGGCTACGCGTGCCTCCTACCTCCCCTTTAGCATGCCCCAAGCCTCGCAGCTGCTCCTTGGACGTTGTTTGGGTCCCCTGCCCTTCGGTCCCTTCTCTGGCGCCCCTGAGGCTTGTCATACCCTGGCGCCCCTCTCTGGCACCCTGGGCTTGTCACCCACTTGGCGCCCCTGGGGCTTGTCATGCCCTGGCGCCCCTCTCCTATCTCCCTGGGCCTGGTAGTCCCTCTACCAGCGCCCTTGGGTCAGTTACGCACCTAACGCCCCTTCACCGGCACCCCCAGGCTGGTTAAGCAACTTGCACCCCGATACCTGCACCCTTAGGCCGCTGCTGCAACCTGTACCCCGATACCGGCACCCTTGGACCTGCCGTGCCCAGGCCTCACCCCACTGGGCCTGTCACGCGGTTCTTCCACCACTTCTTGCCTTCTCTGGAGCCTCTCGCCCCCTCCCGGGCCTTTGCCACACTTCTCGGGCTTCTCGCCCCTCCGGAACCTTGCGCTGCCCCACTCTGGGGCCTGTGCCGCGCCCGCTGCCCCACTCTGGGGCTACATCCCCACACCCTGAGCGCCTTTCTGGCACTTCTTGTGCCATGCCCACAGTGGCACTATGCACTATGCCCCTGCTGGGCACCAGGAACCCCCAAGCTACTGGGGAGCCCCCGTGAGGCCTCTTCACACCCCTGCAGCCTCACCCAGTCCTCCAGTGTAACCATAACACAAACCGAGCCCAAACGGCTGTAACGGAACCAACAAAGAGCTTCCCGGCTCATAAGGCAACTTCAAGCCCCCCACCAGGGCTCCTAACCATACCTCCTTTCAGGGTTCTCTCCTCCCTAGCATCATTACAGCCGGTCAGCAAGGTAAGGCTGCAACTACCAACTCAGGCCACTCAGCTCTGCTACAGAGCTCCTGCTCCTACAGTTGCCAGAAGGGATCTGCTTTTCTGGCTCCGGCCTGGGCAGTTTATAAAGGCCCAGCCCTGCCCCCTTCTGGTCACCTGACCTATCTGGTTGCTGCAGCAACCTGCACCTGAGCTGCCCCTGGTGATTGGCAGCTCCTTAACCCTATATTAGTCAGAGGACATCTCCTTGATCCTATGACAGACTCGATGATCTGCTCAGGTCCCTTCTGACCCTAGAAACTATGAAACATTATCAAGCTTCGGTACGTCAGGTTAGGCACCCATATTTCATACCTCAGTGACCTGATTTTTAGAGGTCCTGGTCAATAACTCTCAAAAACAGAGTTTTTATGTAGGTTCCTATATAAAGATTTAAATGGTTTGACTTATTTACAAAAGCTTAAAATTTTCAACTGTGATCTTTATTGGCGTTTGCTACAGAAATCCCAATGAAGCATGCAAATTGCTGCTTTTCTGCTATTAGTGTGGCCCATAACTTTCCTGTTTGTTGAAAACATCACTTGTACCCTGTCTGTCATAGATCTAGTATGCCATTTCCCATTATGTCAATCACATAATATTATGGATGCAAACAGACATCATATGTTGTAGAGGTAACCTAAAATATTTGGAGATGTGCTTTTTTTTGCATTTTCTATTTAAAAAGTAGGGTTTTAAAAAATAACTACACAGTATATTTTTTCTTTAGATAGGACTTTGTTTATCCCATATTTGATTTTTAAAACATGCTGTGATTGAGTTAAAAATTAACTTTTTTTTTTGGAACCAGCTGCTTTGTATAAAAAATGGACAAAAATATCCATAAATAAACCAAACGTATTTCTGAACATAATAAGTACCTGAAGTGTGTTACTGATTGTATATTAGAAATTATGAGTGAAATTTTGACCTCACTGAAGTCAATGGGCATTTTACTTAACACCCAGAATTTCACCTGATATCCTTAAACTTGGTCATTTTTGCTTTAGGAAAAAAAAGATTCTAATTATTAACTCAAGAGTTCTCTATTCCTTCTCTCTACTATACATTATTTGGGATTCATCAAAAATGCCTTTGAGATACCAAACCTCTATATATGTATTGCCTGTTGTAAATCCCCCTCTCAAGAAAAACATATGCAATTCTGTAAACTGTGTTAGAAATGGACTGTCATGAATGGTACCATAATCAGTGCTGTTACAGAATCATAAAAAAGTTAAACCATTTTTTGTTTGATCTACTATTTGTGGTCTTTGTGTGCATGTCTGCATGCACACACAGAAAAGAGAGAGAGAATACTTTTCAGTGGCTGCTTTTATGAGTATATCATCCAGTTTTACCATTCAAACAAGAATTTTTTGCATGTTTTGTACACTTAAGGTTATACAGTCCTTCTTCAGGTATATAGGAAGCAAAAACAAGGTGCAGGGCAGGATAGGACCCCTATAGGATAGACTAGAGCAGTTGGTGATAGATAGGAGGGACAAAGGAGAGCTCTTCAATGAATTATTTGCCTCTGTATTCTTGAATAAGGAACTAAGCAAATCTTCCAAATGCATTACTGACATAGGCAGGAAGAACACCAGCCCACCAATTGTCAGCATTGATCCAGTAAAGAGACACTTAGAGAGGCTGGATGTGTTTAAGTCAGCGGGACTGTATGAGCTCCATTCAAGAGTGCTGAAAGAATTAGCCAGTGTCATAGCAGAGCCACTGGCACAACTGTATGAGCACTCATGGTGGTCAGGTGAGGTCCCAGAGGATAGGAAAAGGGCCAATGTGGCCCCTATTTTCAAGAAGGAGAGGAAGGAGGATCTGGGTAACTATAGACTGGTTAGTCTCACCTCTATCCTTGGGAAAACCCTTGAAAAAATTATCAAGGGTCACATTTGTAGGAGTCCAGCAGGTAATATAATGCTGAAGGGCAACCAGCACAGGTCCAGCAGGTAGATCCTGCCTAACCTGGTTTCTTTGTATGACCAGGTCATTAAATGCTTAGATGCAGGAGTTCAGGTAGATGTCATCTACTTGGACCCTAGGAAGGTCTTCAACACAGAATCCCATCCTATTCTCATAAACAAATTGAATGGCTGTGCCATGGGGTAAAGTAAACACTGATGAGAAGAAACTGAATCCTGGCAGATCTGGACAGATTAGAGAAGTGGGCAGAGAACAATAGGATGCAGTTGAACAAGGACTAGTGCAAGGTGCTGCACCCAGGGAGAGGGAATCACCAGCACACCTTTAGGCTGGGAGATGACCTTCTCAGCGCACAGCAGCAGAAAGAGATCTTGGAGTCATCGTCAACTCCAAGATGAATATAAGTCATCAAAGCATCAAAGGGATGAAGTAATTAGCAGAGCTAACTGCACTTCATTATGCATTAGTAGGTGCATCATGAATAGGTCCAGGGAGTTGATGCTTCCACTCTATGCAGCACTGTCAGGCCACAGCTGGAGTACTGCATCCAATTCTGGGCATCACAATTCAAGAGGGATGTGGACAATCTTGAGAGGGTCCAAAGGGGGGCCACTCATATGGTTAGAGGTCTACACGGAAGGCCCTGTGAGGAAAGGCTGTGGGACCTGAACCTTTTCAGCCTCTGCAAGAGAAGGCTGGGGGGGAATCTTGTGGCAGTATACAAAATTCACCAGGAGGGGCCAGCAGGGAATAGGAGATGCTCCAGGGGTGATGCATAAGGAGTGAACTCAGGTGCATGTACAACCTCTGGGCATGGTGGAGCACCCCCTACAAAAAGACACCACCAACCCTGTTGACAGTGCCTGTGGGCAGTCACCGCTAGCCACCCCCCTCCGCTGCCAACACTGCGGGAGGCATCTGCAGGTGGTCAGTGATCCCCACTGGCCACTGCTGCCACTGTTGGCAGTGTCTGCGGGTGGTCACTGACCCCTGTTCAGCACTTGCCACCCCTCCCCCACCATCACCGACAGCACCGGCAGCATCTTTGAGAGCTCCCGCTTACTGCTGCCATGCTCCTGCCGCTGCCACCACGCTCCCACCACCACTGTGCCCCACCTGCTGCCGGGGGCATGCATCATTCATGAGGTACTCTGTTTACCAGAGCAGCCCTTGGAATAACCAGGAACAATGGCCACAAGCTGAGAGACTAGATTTAGGTTGGACATCAGAAAAAAGTTCTTCATGATTAGGGTTGCCAGAATCTGGAATGGGCTTCCAAAGGAGGTAGTGCTCTACCCTACCTTGGGGATCTTCAAGCAGAAACTGGACAAGCACCTGGATTGGGTCACATGACCCCAGCACTTTTTTCTGTCACTGGTAAGGGGTTGGACTCGATAATCCATTGAGGTCCCTTCCGACCCTAGCATCTATGAATCTATGAAAGTAACCAGACATCTAACCTCGTGGGGGAAATGTAGATAAAGAAATGCTAGCATGTTAGCCATGTTATACACCTAGAAGCAGGATGGAACTGAAGCATAATGTTTATCCCACCTTGATGTGTTTCTCATTTGTTTTGATCAACTTTAAAAAAAATGTTTTTAAATAGAAATCCTAAGATCCTATTATATCTCATTTGCTATGACTGTCATCACTTTCAGTATCAAACTATGTCCTCACTGAGACCTTTAAAGCAGCTGTGTGTTAGAAAGAAAAATCTTGAAATTATAGGCCACTTTACATTAAAAGTAATTAGACACACTCCTTTTGTCTATTTATCCAAACTCATTTTCCACTAGGAAAGCAGTAACAATGTAACATAATTTTGCTCAGAACCTTTATGCAGGCAATTTGGCAATAGCATAGAATAAGAAATAATTATATATACATATCCTTTTGCAAATAAAATGAAAACAAACTGTCATCTTTGCCATTTTGTAAGCTCCGTCACTTTGTGTGGACATGATCGGAAAGTGTGAGCAGATCCTTTTACTGTCTTTCCTATATCATGCTATAGCAACTTTACATAACATACAATGTGATTATTCTGCAGGCTTCCTCTACCAACCCACACCTTGCCCACCATAGATAGGACATATGCTATCGAGCAAAAGAAAGCACTTTTCTCCTACTACCTCCCACTATCCACCTCCTCCATAGCAGCCTAACTTGGGAACTGAAAGACTTTTCTTACGCTTGCATCTTAATCCTAATGAGCACGTTAGGAACAATTAATTCCTTTAAATTTAATGGCACTACATTGGCATAAAAGTGGTGTAAGCACAAGAAAAACTGGTTCCTTTGTCTGGTAGTGCAGAACCCTAAGCATAAAATCACAATTTAGCATCTAAGTCTTTTCTAACTTCATAGATTTCATAGATTACATAGACATTAGGGATGGAAGGGACTTGTAAGATCATCGGGTCCACCCTCTGCCCAAGGGGCAGGAAGTCAGCTGGGGTCATAGGATCCCAGCAAGATAAGCATCCAAATGTTCCTTGAAAGTGTCCAGAGTAGGTGCTTGCACCAGCTTTTGGGGGGAGTTTGTTCCAGGCCTTGGGGGCTCAGACAGTAAAGAAGATTTTCCTTATGTCCAGCCTAAAACAGTCTTGCAGGAGTTAGTGACTGTTGGACCTTGTCATCCCCTGGGGTGCTCTGGTGAACAGGTGTTCCCCCAGATCCTGATGCACACCCCTTATGTACTTATAGGCTACCACCAGATCACCCCTGAGCCTATGCTTCTCCAGGCTGAAGAGTCTCATAGCTCACAGCCTCTCTTCATAAGGCCTGTTCTCTTGCTCTCCAATCATGCATGTGGCTCTCCTCTGGACTCTTTCAAGCTTCTCCATGTACTTCCTAAATTGTGGATCCCAGAATTGGATGCAGTACTCCAGCTACAACCTCAACAAGACCGAGTACAATGGGAGGATGACATCCTGGGTCTTGCTCAAGATGCATCGGCAGATGCAAGCCAGATTTTTGTTCACTTTGCCAGCTGTGGTATCGCATTGGTGGGTCATATTCATCTTGTGGTAAATCATGACCCCCAAGTCTCTTTTGGTCATAGTGCTAGTGAGTTATGTAAGTGGATATTAGTGTGATGTCGGTTTCTATTCCTTAGGTGGAGCACCTTGCATTTCTCTGTATTGAATACCATCAGATTTTCATCCACTCACCTCGCAAGCCTAGGTTGATCAAGGTCAACCTGGATCACCAGCCTATCCTCAAGTGTGGACACTCTTCCCCAAAGTTTGGTATCATCAGCGAACTTGGCCAGTCTGCTTTTGACACCAGTGTCCAGATCATTTATGAAGACATTAAAGAGTACGGGTCCAAGAACGGAGCCTTGGAGGATGCCACTAGTCACCAAGTGCCATGTTAATTCAGTTCCATCAACTACCACTCTCTGGGTCTGACCTCAGAGCCAGTTCCCCACCATCAGACTATGGAGTAGCCAAGGCCACAATTGTCCAATTTTTCCTTGAAGACATCATGGGACACCAAGTTAAAGGCTTTTTTCAAGTCCAAATATATGACATCAACCTTTTCCCTTTTTTCCAGGTGATATGTCACCTGGTCATAAAACCTGTCCATGCCTTGCAACATGGTAAGAAAAAATACACATCACAATAACAAAAAAGTGTGTAGCACAGGAGATGCTTATGCAATGTGATCTTCAATGATATACAAGTTAGGTCCAACCATTTAGTAATCTTAAATATTATTTTTTAATTAACCCCATATGGTAATTTGTAGATACAAAAGAAGTTACATTGACTTTGAACCGTTGGTTCAAATTACTCTCATTTATATTCAGAGAATTTTACAAATACCTCAAGTTTGACCTTTCTGCATCAGTCCCTTTAAATTAAAATAAACACAAAAATTCATAGATATAAATATACTATACAGATATATACCAAACAAATGCCTTCAGTATCTCATATAGTTAATATTAATCATCTTTGAATTGCAAACCTACTTCCTGGAAGGTCAGATGCATTTCACAAGAGACTTACTAATTTAGTGCTGAGAAATTGTATTTAAGCATAACTGCCTGTTCTGAATCAGACTCAGCTGGGAAATGAATGCATGTTTGGGCAAGCATATTTTTAAAAAGCTTAATTTTTTAAAATGCAGTTGTTTCTTTCTGTATATTAGGAAAGCAAAGATGTACTGCAATAACACGTTAAGGGTATTTTAATTGACCTGAAGAGGATAAATTATATTTTATCAGCTTAAAGAAAGAGGACTGTTTAAAAAGTCTGTGCGAATAGTTTATAGTAATTTTACACACAGTTAGGCACATCTTTTCTGCTCAAGTCTGGAAGGACGGTGCTCAAATCTGCTGAAGGACACTGGACTCCTTATCACTTTGTATTAACGAATGAGCATCATATGTTGTAGGATGATTTTCAGAGCACCTGACTTCTTTTTGCTCCTATTGAATGTAATGGGAGCTGCATTAAAATCAAACTATTACTCATAGACTTGCACTCAATATCACACTGATGGAATCAATCTAAGAAGCCATATAGAGGGATTTTCATCATACCAGTATGTCTGCATGAGTGATCAGTTTCTAGCTTATCCTGCTCTACTGACATCCTATGATGCTTCTTTTTGCAAGAATGGGAAGGCAACCATAAGGTATTTTAATAGGAAGCCAGGGAAAGCATTTTGACTTCTAACATCCCATTTTTTTCTGATTTTTCTGACTTAAGCAAAAGTTACCCAGTTCTGAAAATCAGGGTCTTGATTAGGATCATAAACAATATTTCTGTATTTGCTGAAATCCAGAGTTAGACTCCCCTTTCCACAACCCAGGCCACATCTACACTACAGTTGCTATTGAGCAGTCATTTAGTACTTACATATATACAAGTACTAAATGTCTGCACATTAACCAGAGTTACTGCACAGTAGCATCACCGAATGGCTTTTAAGTGATGTTGACTGAGCAGTAGTTCACATCACACTTCAGGCCACACAATGCTACTGTGCAGTAGTATCAAGCTACTGAGCAGTCAGCACCTTATGTAGACACAGCCCCAGGCCAATATGGAGAAAAAGAAACTTCCTCTTAGACTTGAGTGCCAGCTGAGGCAGATGGCTACTGTGGCCCCAGCTCCAGGGGTGACTTGTGCTGCAGGGGAAGGGACATGTGGTTGGGAGCACAGGGAAGACCATGCAGTAGGAAGAAGTATGGTGGAGACTCATGATGTGTGGCTTGCGGGGCAGGCTGGAAGAAACAAGGCAGCTTGCCTCCCTTGCTACCTGCCCCCACCCCCAGCTTACCTTCTGTTCTGATTCTAGCTGTGGCTGCAGCTCCAGCTCTGGATCCAACCCAGTCAGACCAGAGCTGCCGCCACTGCTTCTGCCTTGCTGGGATGGGACCCCAGCCACTGCTACTCACTGCCCTAGATCCAGAGCTGCTACAAAAGATAAGCAGCTGGGACAGTAACCAGCGTGGAGAGTAGCCGGGGGGAAGACAGCAGGAGGGAGGGCAAGCGGCTTGCGGGACAAACAGTTGGAAGGCAAACAGCTGGGTAAGGCAAGCAGCAGGAAAGCAGGTGCAGGTTTAGGAAGAGTAAATGGTGGGAGCCTAGCCAACTGCCTCTCCACTTTTTTGCCTGCCACAGCAGTGGGTGGGTAGGGAGAATTTAAGACAACCCCCTTCATATGGTATTAGATTCTATATGTGGAAAATTATAATAAAGCATAACTAGTGTATAATTGTCCATGTACAGAATCTAATTACTGGGGAGTTGTCTTATAGTCAATGTCTTATTGGATTTGAATAAATATGGTATCTTTCCTTTCAGACCCCCACCAAATTTAATTTTAGATCTAGGAGAGCCGTTAATCTATTGAGCTGGATTCTGGTGAAAACATGTCAAAGTATGGAGATACCAAGCAAATTTTAGGTTTTGTTCCAGTCACTGTTGTTGACCCTTCACTTTCCAAAACACAAAATATACAAGAGTTAGACTGAGTAGGAACAACTATTGGCCCTTGGGAAACAATTAGGAAACCACCTTCTTTTTAAGTTATAGTGACAGAACCAAGTATTTTATTAGCTATACTGATAGGACCTCTCCTCTACCCACTATGAAGAAGCTTGTTGTTGTTCTTTTGTGACTTATACCCATGCTGTTTGTATGCTGCCTTTTAGCAAGCATCTTTTCATATATTTCATAGGTTTGAAACAGTTGCCACATAAATAGAAGCAGTGTAATCATCAGGTCCAATGGTCTTCTATATTAGCCTCTTGATGCTGTAGTGCTATTGATGCTGAAGGGGTTTAGTTGATTCTACTATTCTTCAGCAAGCTTATTTAAGGCAATCTTCCTCTATTATTGGAATAATGGCTTTACTCAAAAGGACCTCTTATATAGCTCCTTATGTTTAGCTTCCTGCAGCTGCTGGGACTGAATAGATTTTAGTTAGCGCAGAGAGTCAAATCACATATATTGAGTTATATTTTCTTTGCCTCTCATTGGGTTTATAATGCGTATTTCTATTGTATATTTATTTAGATGTGCCATGTGTCCATATTACAAAATGTAGGCATATTACAGATCAAACCTGAAAGCTTTAAACAAAGATGTATGTGCACTTTAGAAAACGTGTTATTAAAAAAAATCTAGATGCTGAATTAGCCTACCATAAATACTCAAGTAGCCTCTCCAAAAGCTCAACTCAAAACAGAGGCAAACTTTAAGAACAGATAAGTTTTTCAAACTAAGCTCTGGCAAACAAAAGTGGGAAGTATTCTTGAACCATAGACTTGCTACCACAAGCACTTAATTACTATAGCCAAAGTAAGCAGTTGGTGGAATTTCAATATAGTTTTTCCACTTAAGCCAAGTTGTATAATTAGTTAAATTGTTTCTAAGCTCAGGTCACTTAAAATAAAACTGTCAAGAAAAAAGCAAATAGTTTCCTCAGTAAACTATAAACCTTTGCTTGTGATTTAATAGTTAGTGTGATTAACACCCCCCCCCCAAATAACATAATTGAAAATGAAAATATACATAATAATAATGCCACTTCATTATTATTAACAGATTCACAGAATTTTAGGGCTAGAAGGGACCTCGTGAGATCATTGGGTCCAGCCCCCACCCCCTGCTCTGGGCAGGAAATACTGCTGCAGTCAAATAGCTCCAGAAGGTGTACATCCAGTCATCTTTTGAAGATCTCCAGGGTAGGTGCCTGCACCACCCTCACTGGGAATCTCTTCCAGAGTCTGATCACATAAACTGTGAAGAAGTTTTTCCTTATATTCATTCTGAAACCTTCTTCTAGGAGTTTATGATTGTTGCTCCTGGTTTTCCCCTGGGGTACTTTGGTGAATAGTTGTTTGCCTGGCCCCAGATACTCTCTCCTGATATATTTGTAAACTGCCATCAAATTTCCCCAAAGTCCTCTCTTTTCTAGGCTGAACAGTCCCATATCTGCCAGCCTTTCTTTTATGGTTTGCTTTTTAGGCTCCTAATCATAAGAGCTGCTTTTCTCTGGACTCTTTCAAGCTTCTTGATATACCTCTTGAAGTGTGGAACCCAGAACTGGATGCAGTACTCCAGCTGTGTCCTCACCAGTGCTGAGTAGAGTGGGAAAATAACTTCCTTAGGTTTGCTTGAGATGCATCAGTTGATGCATGCTAGTGTATTGTTTGCTCTGCTAACTGTAACATCTCACTGGCAGCTCATATTCATTTTATGCTCAGTTATGACTCCCAACTCCCATTCGGACATGGTGCTAGCTAGCATAGCACCACCAAACCTGTACATTTGTTTCAGACTTTTCCTCCTCAAATGGAGCATTTTACACTTCTCAGTGTTGAACACCACCTGGTTCTGGCCCACACATCTAATTATCTAGGGCTGCCAAATTTTCCAAAGGATTGGCAGCTATAGCCACAAGGAGAATGCATTTTAGTAACACCTCAAAGTGACCTGTGATGATTCATCTTATCATGATGACATGCAGAAGAATAGAACTATAAAGCCTCTCAGTCAAGCGCAGTGTTTGGGTAATTGCTGCTACTTGAACATTGTCAAGTACTTTTAAGATCCAAACTGCTTAGAAAGATCACTTAACTGGCCCTATATACAAATCAGTGGAACTTTGGTTTTACTCTAGATGAGAATTTGGCCCAGTTTCATTAGGCAATGCTTAATAAAGTTAACTAAAACAGACTTTGTTGAAAATAGTACAACTTCGTGGTTTGTTTCTAATGAACCCTGAAACAGCATACTCATTAGCACCATGGAGAGTTCCAGGACATGTCCTGTAATGCTCTGTTCGTCTTTTCCAATCTGTTTTCTTTTTCCTTTCCATCAGTGATTAGCCTATGTTCTCCTTAGAAAATAAAATAAAAGTATAATCTACTCTTGTTATACTTAAAATATAGGTGTCATCACTTTACAAATGAGCCACTCTTATTGGCCAGAGTAGGATTTATAGGTATGCACAAAAAACTTAGGTTCATCTTCCATTCATTCAAAGTGGCAGCAGTGGTTTTCAATATAATATGTACCTCCTTTTATTTTAAGCTTATACCTAAAATTGCATATGTAATTGTAACATTTAAATTCACCTGCTCAATTATCTCCCATTGATAGAATCCTACTGATTTTATAAAGAGTTGTTGGTCTTACATATTCTTCCCTGTGTCATTCCTCTTTGTTTTAATTAGAAGGAAATCTTGGATTTACCATTTTTCAGTGACAACAATGACATAGTAATAGCAACTTTTTCCAGGCAATTTACAAAATATTTCCTGTAAATATTATATTGCCAACATTTTAACCCAACCGTTCACGAAAAAATTGCTACCTGTAACATACGGTATCAGCAGTTTGTGTGCCTGCCCACAAAGGTGGAAGAAACATAAAAATCTTGAAAGAGTTGCCAACCTTGCTAATAGTTACCTTGATTGAATTTTCTGGAATGTTGCTTTATTCAACTTTATACTATAATTTTAAAATATTTACATAGAACAGAAGGAAATAAGGTATTGTAGAAGCTCTGCAGCTCCATTCCAATGGAAAAGCACCCAGTGACTGTTTAAAAGCCAGGATTTTTTGTCAAAGCTTCCTTTGACATATTCATTATTGGTATTATTTTTACCAGAGGCACTATCATCCCAGATAAAATTTCTGCCATCAGCTGGTAGGAAAGATAAAAAAATGAATTTACAAGCCTAGATGTTCGAGGGGACTCAAAAAAAGTCTTTGATTTCAGAGAACGTTCATGAATCATGTTTAAAAAGCATATTTTCATAATACATAACTTGTAATGCTTTTATCCAGTACGTTACTCCAAAACTTTGGTTTTGGGAACATTTTTGTAGAACTGTGACTTTTTATACTACATATGAAAGTTTCAATTTTTTTTTTTTTTTTTGGTCTTTGATCCAAAACCTCATGTCTATCCCAATGAAATATAAACACTACCCTAACTTAGAAGATATAACTCTTGCCTTAAATATTTATAACCATGGCTTAAAGCAAGTTACAACATGTTGGTAAGCCTAAGGCTCTCTGTCACTTTAAGAGAGGAAGAGTCCAGGCAGAGCCCTGCAGGGGATGCAGGGCACAGCTGCAAGCTGGGTTGCCTTGGAGACTGCTTGATGAAATTAAGAGGCACCTGCAGGCAACCCTAGAAGGTCACCTGACTGGAAGGGTGAAATGGCCTGGGAGAAATATAAGGCAGCCCCTATAGCAGGTCTGGCAGTCCGGCTGTAGAACCTGAACAGGAAGAGTTCTGCAGAGGTGCCTGTGAACCAAATGGGGAGCAGACTAGGCCTGGAGGCAACATGAAAAGAAGCTGAGAGCTAGACATTGCTTACAGACACAGGATTGGGGTAGGACTGCGTTATAGCCAGAAGGGCTTGTGTTTTGATTCCAGTTTGGTCCAGTGCCTGGGGAGGACTAGGAGGATCCGGTGCCCAGGTGGGGCTAGGTACTTGAAAAGGACAACCCAGTGGTTTGAGGGGACTAAGGTTTGGAGATCCCAGAGTGCCCAAGACAGGCAAGCACGGCAGAGCACCCAAGAAAGACAAGCACAGCAGAGCACAGAGCAGGGCAGAGTTCAGGGCCATAGGTCCCAGAGCCTGAGAAGGGCAGAGCTTGGAGCCAAGAAGCCCAGAAACAACCCAAGAAGCTCAGTATCTTCAGTGGATAGCCCTAAGGGGCTCAGCAAGAACAGAAGGGTGGAGACTGAGAAGGCCAAAGCCCAATACAAGAACAACTGCACACTCATCCTTGGTCTCTCAGGCAGCCTCCCTTCTTTCCAAACAGTAACATCAAATGTGTGAAGGGGGAGTAAAGGAGGTGAGGGCCCCTAGAGTTGAAACTGGGACAGGAATTGCATGGTCACCCAGGGGTGTCACAGCCACTCGTGGGACCCAAACCTGTCATAATAACATAGAATGAAAAGTATGAAAACTTCAAGCCCTGAGACTTCTCTAATTGCTTTTTATTTTACTTTAAATGACTAAAGTTTAGCTTGTGTTGTATCTGCTTTTCTCCTAAACCTGAGGAGGGGTATTTTGTGCTATAAGCTTTTTTAACACCTGTCCCAACTATTGATCCAAATAAAAAGTTATTACCAAACAAACCTTGCTTCTCACATATTCCCTAGACTGGTTCTCAACCTTTTTGGTCTAAAGGCAACCCTCATTAAATTCAAGGCACCCTTGCTAGACTCAAGGAGACTTCCTAGAACATGCCAGCTCTTAGTTTTCACTCTTTTTTTTTCCTGAAGGAAAATAATAAAGCAATTCTTCTGTAGCAAAGACCTCAGAAAGACCACAATAGGTCAGTATGTTTTTAACATTATAGATTCCTGTTTGAAATCTCTTGGTTTATCTTGTGAATTGTGTTTGTACATTGTGTAATACTAACAATGTGTGACATGCCTTGACACCCTTGAAAGGATCTCAAGGCATCCCAGGATGCTGTGGCACTCCAGTTCCGAATCACTACCCTGAACTGTAACAGCTACAACAACTCTGACCCTATAACCTTACATAATCTTAACGTTTTCACAACCTTTTCTAGACTGTAGGAAATAATATTCCTAAGAGCCCTCATGTTAGAATGACTGGGTTTCTGAAACAAGAGGGAAAAAAAATACAGGCCACGAAATGTCACCTTCGCATAGTAGGAATTCCCTGCAGTGGTGGCAGGCCTATTCAGCTCAGCCTGATCATGACAACAATCATGCTAAAGACTCATTCAAATTATTGGAGGGCATCCAACCCATTTAACTGTGTGACCACAGAGAGTACTCAGCTGCAATGCTGTCTGTGTCCCACTGCAATGCAGCATAACTAGATCATTCTTTCATTTCATTGTTTAAAAACATATTCAAGTGGTAATCCACATACCTACCATTAATCTTCCTGTAATAGAGTTGCTAGATTTGTTTCTGAAGATGTACCTACAATTTTTTTTCTTTCTGGAAGAGATAATCATCTTGATAAACCTTGTGGTGTAAAGTGGTTTAAAAAACATTTTTATGATAAATAGATATGGTCATTAATATCCTAAAGAGAAGGTGCTCAGGGGAAGAGATGTATGCAGGAGACTGTTAAAATGATAAAAGGAATCTGTTCCCAAGAGGGCTGTTGACAAGACCATAATACAAAGCGAATCCTTCATCCAGGATTGCCAGTAATGAGATTATCCACTGGCCACTGTATGCTGTATCAGGGATAATTCTTGAAGAATTAAGTGTGAGGTGACTTAAGGTTTTTATGGTTTATAGCAATATTATTTCTTATCACCAGGGATCCTCATTTTCTTCTAATAATAAAAAAAATATATCCCCAATTTTCAGATTTAAAAAACTAACCCAAAATCCACATATGCATATACATATGTGTATATTACTGTTGTTTCATTTTAATCATGGACAAATGTGGATTTTGGGTTACTTTTTTAATCCAAAAATTGGGAAAAAAATTAATCAGCAAAAACCAGGATCCTTGCTTATCACCTTATGATGTCTCCTCCCAGGTTCATTCACCTGCAAGGTTCCTTTACCAGCAGCTCTACCAATATCATATATAAGATCACCTGCTTAGAATTCCCTTCTACTGTCTACATCACACAGATAGCATGGCGATTGCTACATTCAAGAAGAAATGAACATAGCTCTGATGTCAGTTGAAGACAGGCACAAAAACCCAAGGCAGAACACTTCCATCTCCCTGAACATCCCATCACTGACCTCAGGATTGCTGTTTTCAGGCAGAAAATTTTAAAAACCAGTTGGAATGGGAAACTGCAGAACAAAAAATCACCCACAAAAGGGACAGTATTATGGTTTAAGCAGGAACTGCATATTCTTATCCCATTACCTGGATACGCTTTTGGGACCCCTTTGTTCCAGTAGGATTTTTCCTCATATGCCTCTCACAGCACTGCCCCTCCCTCCTGCTTTTCCACCTCTTGTATTCTAATCACTCACTGTGCTTTATACTCTGTTCTAAGCTGTCCTTTCAGAGCATCTGATCAAGTCAAGTTAGGGTCACAAAAGCTTGTTCTCTCTGTCTCTCTGTCTCTCATTTATTTAGTCAATAAAGGTACATATACACCCTGCCTTCTGACTTCAAACTAACATAGCTAACTACTCTCAATATCCTCCCCAAGTCACAACTAGGAATTTCATTACCCTGGGCAAAGACGCTGCCAGCAAGGTAGGGGAATATTGAGTGTTAGAAAGTGGGGGTACAGAGCACTGCAAGATGATGCTGGCACCTCCTCTAAATCAGTGCCTAGGGCTAGTGCCCTGTTCACCCTGCCCTAGTTACACTGCTATATCTTCCAACTTTTCAACTTAACACTGGCTTATGTGTACACACTTCACAGCCCCATGCAAGAGAAAGACAGAAGCATTTAACTTTGCTCACAGGCTCCTGGTTAATAACAGGTAACAGAAGGCAAGCATGAAGGTGAGCAGGAGGTAGATGAGAAATTCCCCTTCCCAACACTGTTTGGCTGAAGGTGGGAATAGAAGTTTCTTTCCCTTCTCTTAAAATACAGTGTCTAGATGCTGTCCCTACATATTCAGTGATTCCTGGAACAGGCACCCTCCTGTGACAGTGGAGTTCATGCAAGTGGCACTTGAGGTGAGATGGCCAGAAATCAGAAGGGTCAAAGCAAGTCATGCAAACTTCTGTCTTCCAGTAAGGTTCTCTGGGCCATATAAAAAGAGAAAACTCTGCATGGGTTAAAAGACATCAGAAGGTAAAGGAAGTGGGAGATCATGGGGAGAGATTGAAGACAGGAATTTTAAGAAGGGAGGGGGAGGAGAGTCTGCAAAGGGAACAGAAGGAGCGAAGGAAGAAAGAGCTTGGGGGGTAGATGGGAACAAAAGGGAAAGAGTGATAACGTGTGAGAGAATGCAAATGGGAGTGGGAAGGACAGCCCAAATGAGCATCTGGGATGGGAAGGCAACAGTAGGGACAAAAGAAAACAACAGGACCAGAAACCAGGAATACTTTCCTCCCAATCCTTTACTCAGCAGTATATAGATTGCCCTAGTTCATAAGGAAAGGGCTTGAAACAAATAGCTGTTAAGAAAATAATTGTTTAATTGCACAGAATTGTCATCAGAAACAGTATTTCCAGGTAGGTTTCTGTTTAGTTTACCTCTTAAAGCAGTGCTTCCCAAACTTTGGTATTTGGGGCACACTTTTATGGATTAAAGCTGGCAGTACAATTCACTCCTACACCCAAAAAGGTGCATGGGTGTGTGTGGATTTTAGAAAATATAGGGAAAGGGTCTTTGAGGCTGGTTATTCTCAAAATTTTAATCAAGCTGGTACCACTTATGGGTGGCAGAGGCAGGACATCATCCTGCTGTGCCCTACTCTTTCCACTGTCTGCCCCTTCCAGCTCCTGATCTGTGCCTCAAGGGGCATGGGCAGTTCCTACTGATGAGGCTGTTTCTGCAGGGCCTCACATGCTGGCAACCATCTCTGTGGCCCCTCTTGCTGGCCATGGGAGTACGAGAAGAGTGCAGAGGCTGAGCTGGGCTGCAAAGTATGGCCATCTGTGCTTCCATCTGCCCACCCACCCACTTGCAGCAGAACCCACTGCTGGAAACACAAGGAAACTGGCACTGGGGCTTCGTGGGGGTGGGGAAGGTGGCAGCAGCAGTGGCAGCAGTCTCCAGCCAAAGGCACTACTGGAGCTGCTGGGCCAGATGGAAGAGGAAAGCATTTACCCTCCTCACACAGGGGAGATCCAATGGCACACTTCCATTGCACTCACAGCACACTAGTGTGCCACAGCACACTCTTTGGGAATCAGTGTCTTAAAGAGACTAAGCCAAATCAGAGTCATAATTAATCACTGACTTTTAGACATTACAAAGCAGAAGAAAGAAAAAGGAACTGTGCCCTGAGCGCTGCTTTTCTGAAAAGGTTAGTGTTCACTAGTGCTATGCTGTAGAATCCTTTAATTAGGAAAGAATAGGAAAAAGCAACAAGATCATTGAAGCTAGGCAAATACCTTTTAATAAATGGAATTACTTTACCGTGTTTTCTTTGCTTTATGATGGACTCTCAGTATCTGGCTCAAACTTGCATATCAATTTAATATTGTAAGTCTGTCAGATCTGTAGCATGTCCCATTACAGCATGGGGGAGATTTAAAGCAAATTTCTAAATATTAAATAGGCCCCCATAGTATTATTTTATACTGTAAAAACTGAAATATAGAGAACAATGTTGACTATGTTAAAAAGCATGTGAAAATGTGTGTCCTTTCCCAATGTCCAATGTCCATTTCTCAACTGGTGTGTACCTGTACAAATCCCTTACTGCACATATGCATTTAACATATGATGCAAGCCAAGAACACAGAAAAGCATGCATTTATTTTAGCAATGCTAAGTCTAAATTACTTCTTGATGTCTATTAATGAGTTAGTTGCAGTCATAAATACAGAACCAAGATTTCTCTCTCTGATACAGCAATAATCTGTACCTTTCATAGTTATCTACATTAATACAAGATGAGATCCTCAGAGGCTCTCATTGTATGCTCACATAGATCTGTCACCAATGAGAAGTCTCACTGACCTCACATGCTCCTGCTATAGACTTAGGAAAGTAAAACAGAAAATGCAATGATAGTATATAGCATCCCAATGGGTAAGATATGAAAAATAGATGAGAGATGAAGAGTGAAAAGAATTAAGCATAAAGGAAAAAAGACTAAAAGGATAAGTGTGGAAACAGGAAAATGCATACTCCAAACTGCCCTCGTCCATTGCGTTAAGTTGATTAAGTAACTAATTCTAAGCAGTGGCACAAATGTCAGCATGTTTGGGTTACAAACTGGTAAATGCTCCAGTTAGCACTGCCCAAAATAGCACAAAAAAAGTGGCACATCTCTCCTCATGAGAACACAGCATCACACTCTAAGCAGTGAAGTAAACTAGGTTACAAAGGCTTTTTGCTATTAGAACAAGAAGATTTTAATTAACTTCATGAAGATACTATAGCACTGAAGCAGATCATTGGAGTGCATTTCACAGTCAAGTCTTCTCTCAGTGAAACTGGAAAAATGTTCTGCTGCTGTGAGGGTTGTTAAAATATTCTCAGCAAATCCAATGAAGAGTACCATGCACTCTGCTACAGAGGAAGGCAACCCCCTCTCCCCCCCCATCTGTACCAACCTGACCATGGGTTAAAGGTTAAAATTCCTTCCTGGCCCTAAATACAGCAATCAGTCTAACCCTGAAAAGAGAGGCAAGACCCTCTAGTCAGGACGCTTTGGGTTAAACTTTCAGCAAGAGTTACAGGCTACAGCCAACATCCAGCACTTCCAAGGGAAGTAAAAAAAAAAAAAGAACAACCCTAACATGTAGCAGTAGGTTTTCATATCAGTTATGTGACACAGCTTAGTGGATAAAGAAGGTTTGAAGTGTATATAGAACCTGAATAATATTCTTTAGCTTCAGTGCTCCTGCCTATATAAAGCCATATGGTCTCAAAATATTTTTGTCCACATGGAACACAGCAAAACCAAGCTAGCCATTAAGCCCGTATCAACTTATTACTGATTTGGGTGGAAGTTTACTTATTAGTGAGTTGCCTAATCACAAAGACTCTCTAAACAGAACTCTGAGCTGGATGGAAGGGTTACTCCTCTCCCCTGATGGAAGTGGAAGTGGATCTGGTCCTGAACTAGTTCACCTGAAACCTGTAGAAATATCATGGAATCCTCTTGAGCTGGTCTCTTCCCAACCTTGACTATCTTCTTTCCATCACAGCATAACACTGGTCCCTCCTTTTTTTCAGTATCAATACTTTCAGTAATACCATATCCTTCATTCCCCATTTTCTGAATCTGACTGATACTTGACTCTTATAATAAGTTTAGATGGGCACAATAGAGCGTGCATACTCACACCATGTGGGTTCTGGCATAGTGTACCCTGGAATTTACTGTGCAGTAAATGTAATCCCTAGTGAGGTATAAACGTCTGGATGTTTATGACTAGCTCTCCAAACCTGGCCTCTGGAAGCAGGTAGTCCTACAGTGCTTGGCTATTAGGCAGCCAATGTAAAATTAACAATGGCTGTAGACACATGCCATATATACAGGAGGTGCTTCTCTGGAATAGAATTACTTGTTTCTTCTCTGGAAAGGAATTACTTCTTTCTTCAGAAGTAGAAACTTTACACCAGCTAACATCATTCTTTCCAGATGAAGTTTTGTGAATTATAGGCCAACTCCACTTTTCCTCTGGAACAAACAGAAAACAAATGGGTTGTGTGCCTTTACACAAAGAAAAGCTGAGCCCAGTTGACAACAGAAAAGAAAAATTAATTTCTAATTTCCCTTTGATTGTTAGAATTTTATTTCCTTTTGCTTTTTAGCCTTAAATATTCATGTGAACCTGTTGGATCATGAGAAAAAAATAAAGCGTTAGAATTATCCAAGACTAATGTTTCTTAGGTTATTTTAATAATGCTGGACAGCTTTATATATTCTTAGAATATATATAGAGAAAGAATTTTTATAACCATCCAGTCACATTGTCCTCAGTTATTCCTGCATCCAAGCCATTAATCTATGATTGAATTAGGCTATATATTTTAAGAAGAAATCCTTTTTTTCATTTAAAGATACAGGTGATGGAGAAGTTATCCAAAGCTACAAACAAATGCCACATTTGTCCTGAAAGAAAGCACTTTATTCTAGGACTAGGTGCAAACAATTTCAGACATCCATGTTTGCTGTCCTGTGACAAACCCTAAAAGGGCTCACGGAATAAGAAGTGATTATAATCACCCTGAAAAATGACTATAAAGAAGATGGAGATGGGCTTTTCTCTGTAGTTCTGTAGGGGACAAGACTAGGAGCAATGGCCTCAAGCTGTAGCAGAGGAAATTTAGGTTGGAGATTAAGAGGAGCTTTCTGACTATGAGGTTGGTCAGGCTTTGGAACAGGCTACCTGGAGAAGTTGTGGAATCTCCATGCTTGGAAACTTTCAAAAGCAGGTTAGACAGACACTTGTTTGGGATGGTTTACTCAGGAATGAGCCTGCCTCTACTCAGGGATGATCCAGAGCAGGGGACTGGACTAGATGTCCTTGTGAGGTACCTTCAGGCCTACGTTCCTGTGATCTTATGATCTATTCTGGTAGCTCTTTTCTGAACCCTCATCTGTTCAGTTAACTTTAACTAGCATAATGATCTCACCAATGCTGTACATAGAGTCAGTACCACTAATTCTATCCCCAAACAGTTACTTCCACTCCTTATACATCTATGAATTGTATTTGTCCTCTCTGCCGCATATTACACCTCTAGCATAAAGGCCAAATCCTACTCCACCTGTTACGTGATTCAGTCCATGCTGCTCCTGGCCCTGAAAAATCATTAACATGCCCAATTTTGCAATATGCCATCATTTTAGCCTCAAGAGAAAGTCATAACAAATAGCAGCCATGAGGAAAACCAATCCTCTATTTCACTGACTGTGTTTCAGAGGTTTGAACAACATGGAGTGGAATTGCACTTTAGGCACCCAATAGATAAAGCAGAAGCTGGACTTAAGTTCAGCTGGTTATTTATCATGCTTTTAAGTCCTTTTGATGTTTCCCAGGATACAGTCTCCCATCCCTTGAGGGTGACCTACATTCTTTTTCCTGTGATCTAACCTTTCAGCTGTATTAAAATGCATGTTGTGTGATTGCATCCAGTTTATGAAGCAATTAAGATCATTGTTTCTAAGTGATCTGTCTTCATCGTTTTTTACCACTTAATCAGTTTTGGTGTCACCTGCAAACTTGTTTAGAGCAAGCATTCTGGTGCTCCGTTTTTTATGGGACAGTTTTAAACCACTCTACATATAACTACTTGCATTTCTACATCTTGAACAACAATATAGATTTAAGTAATATGAATTTGTTATTGCATAATAGACTTTTCATGTGTTGCTATATGTTTTTCACTTAGTTTTTCTTTGCACATATTTTGAGTGCTTGGCATATCCCTGAAACTAAACAAAAATGTAAGGAACACAGAAACAAAAATCTGGAAGGGCCTTTCTGGACTACCAAATCTTGTCCCCTGCATTCACAGAGAATCATTTACCTGAGGAATTTTCAAATCCACCAATTTAACACCCACACACAACTACAAACCGCAAAATCACCCTATAATAAGCCATCAGTAAAAGCAGGGAAACAACAGCGCTGTCTATGCCCTCACACTGCAATGACATGGACACAGTTGGTAAATACATGCTCAGAAGATTGCAAAAAAGAGATCTATCCCATGCTACGAAGGAAGTTAATCTAACCCAAGAGGAAAATTTCTTCCTGATCCCAAATTTGGCATTTTACTACAATCCTGAAGAGAAGATCTAGACCCTCTAGCCAAAATGAGTTTTTTTAAGTAGTGGCAGGAGCACCAGTGCATCCTAATGAGAAACTTGCAGCTTTAGCTGTAGCCAATGTCCTACTGATTCAGGTAAAGGGGAAAAATAAAAACAACCATAATCCAGATGGTAGAGGGGTAAGCAAAGGCCCTAAGGTATGGGATTACCAGACACATTCCACATTACAAAAGCATTATACTCCAACCTGGGGCCCTCAAACAAGAGCTGTACAAGGAAACAAGAATATGCTGCAGTTCCTGGGTCCATGGCCTTAGGAGTACAGGCAGAGAAGTTGATGTCTATTCAATTAACAAGAGGGCACTTGTTCCAGGTCTCTCCTGGAAGCCTCTGAGCAGGAGCAGGCCTTCATACATAATATCATATATCAGACACACTTACTGTTGAACCAGTGGTCCTTGTTCAACCATACCAAGCCTTCCATAACATTTATCCAATCTTAAAGCGATTCAAGTCCCTTGCTCCCACCACTTTGCTTAGAAGATCATTCCAATATTGCACTCCTGAGAGTTAGAAATCTTTTTCTAATTTCTATACTAAATTTCTCTTTACTCAGTTCATAGCCATTTGATTTTGGGGCAGTGCTTTGTCATCAGCCTAAAGCTGCTTTGACCCTAATGTTCAACTCGCCTCTCTCAGTTTTGCTAAACTAAACAAGCCAAGCTCCTTTAATCTTCTTTAATCTTATTTTCCTTAAAATCATTTTAGTGGCCTTTCTTTGAATTTATTAGTTTAAGTTTATCTCTTAGAAAGAATGGGCACAAGCTGAGTGAGGATTGCTTCAGTCCAGTTTGGCTCAGACATGCCCTAATGAACTGAATGCTGGCCCATGAGGGCGTAAGCTGGACACCCAGCTGGATTCAGAGGCATTCTGTTTACCTTTGTGCTTGTGTCTGACTGCAGTTCATTGTTACCTGAATGAACTGATTCCTGGCATACGGGTGTCAGCCTGTCCATGCTGATCAACCCAGCCGGGTCAGGTGCGGGGGGGGAGGGTGCGTGCGTGTATGCATGCGTGCATATTTGACTGATTTGGTGGCTGGAGGAACCCAGCCCCATTGAAATTGAGTCCTGCAAGATAGCTCCACTGGGGGTGAGGACTTGCATATACAACTCCGTATAAAAACACAAGTAACACAAGCAGCACATTGACAGAATTACAGAGACCCTAGAAACGTATCCCTAATAAATGAGCACACCCCAAAGAGATGGGCAAATCTGGTAACACCGATGATCTGGAAGTTCCCTTCCAGCCCCTAACAATCATGAAACTATGAAACTATGAACACCGAAGACCAAAACTGCACTCAATATTCTAAAATAGGCTTCTTACTAAAGCCATGTACAATGGAATTAGTACCTCCTTGTCCCTACTGTTTATAGCCCACCTAATACACCTATAATTGTGTTAACCTTTTTCACAACTGTTGCACACTGGATGCTCATGATCTACTTGCATTACATCCAGGTTCCCCTCATATCAGTTCTTTCCAGGTCTATTTAATGCCATTGTATAGCTTAAGCTCTGATTGTTGGTCCCTAAGTGCATTACTCTGCATTGTTGTACTGTTAAACCTGATTGCATTTCTATATTCCACAAGATTATCTAAATCTTCCTGTATTGTATAATAATCCAGGCCTCTTCTATACTGGCAAAACTTCCTAGCTTAGCATCATCTGCATATTATGTGAGATGCATCTAGTTCCATTACCAAGGTTACTGATAAAAATCTTAAACAGGATAGGTCCTAAGTCCAATCCCTGAAGAACACCACACTGCTAACCACTCTCCAGACAGATGACTTGCATTTCAATATTACCTGCTACAGTCTCCCTTGGGACCAATTTCTTATCCACTTTACAACTGTGACACTGATCTCCATCCTCTCCAATTGGCCGATACATTTTCATGGGCTTGGTAGTAACAGCTTTCCTAAGATCTGGAGTTCTCCTTTATCTAAATAGTCAGATATCTTGTCATAAAAGGATTTTAAATTGGTCTGAAATGCCCTCTGATGAACACATTTTGTCTTTTGTCCTATTTTTCAATTCCTCCTGTATCTGTAACTATTCTTTCCTTCAGTATCTGTTCTTTACTACTATTGAAGTCAAGTACCAGGCCTATAGGTCTTTTTTTCCCTTTTTTAAAAGTAGACACTATGTTTGCTACTATCCAGTCAGTTATAAGGTACTATCCCCAAGTTGATATGGGAATAGTACCCTATATCTGTGGTCTCTTCGTGTCATGAATTAAGATAATTTCTTTTATCAGTGATAGCTGTATACTTTTGTTTCTGATTTTAAAAAAAATCATTTAGAAATAAAAGGTTATTTATGAGCAATGAACAATGAAAACTCAAATGAGCTAAAACAGGAACACATTATATATATTGAAGATGGGTTGAAGCAGCTTAGGTTTAATTTGATTTCCAGATCATTAGGACATGAGAAAATGAACAATTTACCATGAGTACACAACACATAAATTACATGATGGTAAAAAGAGTATTCATGTGCCATCTGTGGTAAGAAACGAGGAGCAACACCAGGGGTTGGATTTCAATTACTCTGGAGTAAAATTACAGACAGTTACCAGGGGTGTGTCTACATGAGATGCTGACTGTGCGGTAGGCAAAAAAACACTGTGGAGTAGCACATCACAGCATGGACAATGTTAATTTGCCACTGTGCAATATTGTTAATATGCCACTGTGCAGTATTGTTAGATACAGTAGTGTAACTAAATCATGTTCACCAGCACTACGGCACAGTAATTCCTGTTACTGTGCATTTATTAAGTACTTGTTAATATGACTATGCAGTAACGACTATGCAGTAGCATCTCATAGAGACACGTCCAGGGAGTAGCTGATGCTGAAACCTGCCTTTGTTTAACCTGTGATACTTTGTTCATATGCCAATGCACTTAGTCTTTGATTATCTAACCCCAGTGGTTCTCAACCTTTTTAGACTCAAGGCACCCTGCAAAAAATGCAAACTCTTAGGATGGAAACAGATGCCACATTTCATCACTTTTGTGCAACCATAAAAAAAAATATGGCAGCACAAAGCAAAAGCAAATAGACATTCATACTCTTTGTCATGCCACAAATGCCTGAATTTGTGGCTGTGACAAAAGGTAGTAATAATTTGTACTGCTTTATTGCAGCAGACATTTGTTTTATGGTAGGAAAGCACGGCAGCCCAAAGCTGTCTGTAGTCTCCAGCTCCCACAAGAGTGAGTGCTTGGCTTCTTCTGCTTCCAGAGATATTCCCCTGAGATCCCTGGGGTGCACTTCTGAAAGAGGGGAAAGTTGAAATATCCCATTTCCATTGGCATGCCCCCAGAGGTCTCCAGGGTATGTCTCTAGAACCAGGAAAAGACTTTCACAACTTCCAGAGACATGCCCTGAAGACTGCCAGTGGGGCATCTCTGGAAGCAAAGAAATACTTTCCCTACTTCTAGAGAGATGCCCAGATATTGCTAGTTGTCCCTGTGGAAGCAGGGAACACATCCCCCATCATCCCACAAAATCAATGGGCAAGACAACAAGTGATGTGCATTTCACCTGTTTCATTTGGTGACATCTATTTCTAGGCTTGGTTTTTACTCATTTTTGACTACTGAAAAATAGTAGAACAATTCATTGCAAGAGAAGAATTCAGAAAGCTCACAAAAGGTCAGAATTAGAGGTGCACCAATACATCAGTCCAATATCAGATTGGCATCAATATAAAAAAAACTGTCTACTTCAGAAATCGGCCTGATGTGGCCAATAAATGGCTCATGCATGCACAGCACAGCACGTAACCAGTGAGGAACACAGCTTGCACTGTGGAGAGATGCATGCAGCTGATATGTCTGGTGTGGTAGAAGGGAAGGGAGAGGGATATAGGGAGGTAGATCAAGGCCCCCCGCAGTCAGGGAGGGAGTGGGCCTGGGGCAGGCATTGCCCAGCCGGGGGGGTACACAGCATGGAGCTCCAGCTCACTGGGAGATGCAGGGAGGGGAGGTGGCTCCCGCTGCTATGCACCACTCGTCCAGGAGCCACTCATCTGGCTCTGTGTGGGGCAAGCCAGGGCCAGGGCTGGGCCATGCTGTGCTCAAGGTGGGCAGCAGCAGCACTGGGAGGAGAGACTATGGAGGGGCTATGTTGAATTTTGGGGTGACTGCAGTGCCCCTTCCGCCCTTTAGCCACCTCTCAGTGCTGCCGCTGAGTGCCCTGAGCACTGCCCCGGTCCCAGCCCACAGCTGCAGCCCACCTCACCCCATGCAGATCCAGGGGACACATGCACCCCCATTCTTTTGTGTCTCCATCCCATGCCCCCCACCCTGGCTGAGCAGTGCCTGCCCCATCCCCAATCCCTCCCTTACCACAGGGGCCTTGATCTGGCTCCCCCATCCCCCTTCCCTCCCCCTTCGCTTTCACCACAGACTTATGAGCTGCATGCAGCTGTATCAGAAATCAGACCAGTAATGGCCAATGTGCCTACTTAAAAATTGGCTATTGGTATCAGCCCCAAAAATCTCTATCAGTGTACTTCTAGTCAGAATGATTTTGATGGTATGGATTTCTACTTGAAACCTCTGGGTTTATCTTGATTCATGTTTGCATACCTAACAGCATAACATTATGTGACAGCTCATGGCACCCTTGAAGAATCTCAAGGCACCGCAGTGCCACAGCAACTTGGTTGAGAATCATTGGTTTTGGTTTCACAGTCTGTTCATACTGAGTACAAAAAAATAGCTAACAAATTTCATCCACACTAAGAAGTAAATCCAAAGACCAAAAGTAAGCTTACTCCAGATAGAGACAGTGCATAGGGTAAGGGAAAACAGAAAAGCACTGAAGGTTTGCAAATACACATAGCAAATGTACAAGTCAAGAGACTTAATCCATCCTACTTCTCATCAACCTCCCACTTGCACAGTTGTCAAAGTATGCTACACTATCAGAAAAACAGGTACATGGAAACAGACTTAATGTTCTGAAACCAGTTAAGGTTGCTAAGTGGTAATAATGTCCTTACTTATCATTGTCATTTACAAAATTAATGCCCTTGAAAGTAAAGAAAGGCATAAGCAAGAAGATAACTAAATTTATACTGTCCTCATTAAAAATCCCTAACATTATTCTTATCAAACAAAACATGTTTAAATTTGAGAGATAAATGCTTTTTTTCATTCAGCAGTCTTAACAGGTTTAGAAACCATTTTTTATTTTATTGCTGACATGTGCACCAGGTTGTTAAATTAAAAGGAGGCATGGTAACCAAACTAATGGCTCCCAAAACTTTTTGACTCATTCAAAGCACACCTAAAGTAGTCATACTTAAACGCAGTCAATACAGTAGTAACTAATTTACTTCAAAAGTTAATGAAAACTAAGGAAGACTCTTATCTTTGAATAAGATCAACAAGCATACAGTCTTCATAGATTTCATGGACATTAAGTCTAGAAGGCATCTCACAAGATCATCAGGCGCAGCCCCCTGTCCAAGAGGCAGGAAGTCAGCTGGGGTCAAATGATCCTAGCAAGATTAGGGATCCAAGTGTTTCTTAGAAGTGTCCAGAGTACATGTGTATACTACTTCTGTGGAGAGTCTATTCCAGGCCCTGGGGAAATGGACAGTAAAGAAGTTTTCCTTACATCCAGAACTTCGTGATGGTTAGACCTTGTCTTCTGTTGGGGTGCCCTGGTGAACACACATTCTCCAAGTTCCTGATTGTAACAGGGGACCATCCCGGGGCCAGTTAGATGCTTCTGGGCCAACCACCTGCCTCTCTCATCTGCCACGCCTTGATGATAAATGATTAAAATGTTACTCAGGCAGAGGCTGCCCCTTTAAAACCCCGATGACAAGGGGCGATATCCCCAGCTCCGAACCTCCCCCTACACTGGGCGCCATGCCTCACAGATAGCATCCCAAACAGCTAAGCTCACCTGTAACCCTTCTCCCTCTCAAGCTGTAGTCCCCTCTCTGGGACCTTTGGCCTCCCCATATGCCCTGGCCTCACCCTCAGTTCAGTCAGAATCTTGAGCTTCTTGCTCTGGGCATCCCTTATGGTGGGCCCCTGGCCCTTTTGACCCCACATTGGGTCCTGGCCCCAGCACAGACCAGTTTGAGGGTCCATCCAGTCAAGTCTGAGCAGCTTGCTTTCTCTCCCTCACAACTCCACTGGATCATGTGAGCCTCAGGCACCCCCCACCCACCTTTCACCAGAGAAGTTCACAGCCCTGGTATTTCCTGGGACTGCTGTGCCACTGTCAGTCCCACTAGGCCTCCCTACTCTGGCAGGGTGCAGCTTTAGGTCCAGGACCTGGGGCCTCCTCCATCCCCATAGCCCCAGCTCATATACCTCCAAGTTATTCCTGGCCCAAGGAGCTCAGCAGGGACATGTTCTTCCCCTGCTGGCTTGTCTCAAACTGTTCCCCTCCCAGCACAGAGAGCTGAACATTAAATGGCCACCCTCATCAAGCACCTGCCATCTCCCTGGCCTAGCCCTTAAAGTGGCAGGCACCACGCTGATGCATACCCCTTATTATACTTATAGGCTGCCACCAAGTCACCCCTGAGCTTTCAATTCTCCAGGCTGAAGAGTTCCATGGCTCTCAGCCTCTCCTCATAAGGCCTGCTCTCTTGACCTCTAATCATGCATGTGGCTCTCCTATGGACACTCTCAAGCTTCTTCACATCCTTTCTAAAATGCAGAGCCCAGAATTGGATGCAGTATTCAAACTGCAGCCTCACCAAGGTCAAGTAATGTGGGAGGATAACTTCCTGGGTCTTGCCTGAGATGCATTGGTAGCTGTAGGTGTTGTAGGGCTTGCTGCCACTGCCCTGAGCTCATTTTCCTACAGGCAGTGACAGGGTGGACCTCAGCTTCAGATCACCTGGTCTGCCAGGAAGCTGGTCTTATGTTTCCTGCCATGACTTTGATGATGTTATATTGCTAGGAGGCAATGCCCAAGGTGATCCTACCAGGTCTCAATCCCTGCTTTCTTCTGTGGGGCTCCAAACCTCTCCTTTATCTCACCCTAGCTTCTCCAGGTGGCACTTGTAGTTCTCTGCAGCCAGATCTTAATGCTGCCTGTTGGTCTACTATTCTGCCCTCAGCAACCAGGGTGACCATTGGCTTTAGTTAGGTGCACATCCTTTCAGGGGCTGGCCTTGGCCTGCACTCAAATATCCCCAAAAAAAGAAAGCAAAACCCGACTGCTCTCAGTCTCTTTGTCAGACTCAGTCCATGTCCCCTTCACCTGGAATCAGGCTCTCATGTCCAAATCACAACAAAAAAAATCAGTTAATCCAGTCACTGCTCTGCATAGGCCTAACCCGGTTTACTCATGAGCATTCACAGTCCCAATAGGATCTCTCCCATGGGCAGCAAGGCTCTAACCTAAAAACAGCAATTCTTTTGGCCTCTGCCCCGAAGCCTCAACTGTCACTCTGCTCCAGGGACTATCAAAAGCCCTGGTGGGCAGACCTCCACCTGCCTCCTTCTCTGGGTCACATCCACAGCATTTCTCCAGCAAAATTTGCAACACTTGCCTGCTGGGACGTTTAGCTGCTCTTCTCTCTGAGGCTCACAGAAAATCAGTCCCACTCTGCCTCTCTCCAGGGCTGGAAGTAACTCTGAGCAGCCTCCCTCCTTCAATCTGGAGTGAGGTGCTGCTCCAGAAGTGTGGTGATTGCTTCTCTTCCCTTCCAGTCTCCAGCTTCAGCCTCGCTGGCCACACTGTAAGTGTTGCTTGCTTTCATTTTCCCTGTCTGTTGCTGCCAACTGCTTTTCTTCTCCTGACCTCCCCTGCCCCACATGTAAGGCACCTCAGGACTTTTGTTTACTCTCACTCCTTCACAAGATGCAAGCCAGAGTTTTGTTTGCTTCACCAGCTGTGGCATCACATTGGTGACTCATGTTCATCTTGTGGTCAATCATAACTCCCAAGACTCTTTCAGTCATGGTGCTAGCGAGTGTTGCACTGCCGAGCCTATAACGTGGGTTTTTTCTCTTCAGGTGGAGCACCTTGCATTTCTCCGTGCTGAATGCCATCAGGTTTTGATCCGCCTACCTTGCGAGTCTACCAAGGTCAGCCTGAAGCACCAGCCTATCCTCTAGTGTGATGACATTTCCCCATAATTTGGTGCCGTCAGTGAACTTAGCCAGTCTGCTTCTGACACCAGAGTCCAGATCATTTATAAGTATATTATAAATATATTAAAGATTACAGAGCCCTGGGGGACACCACTGGTCACCATGCAGCATGTTGATTCGGTTCCATTGACTATAACTCTCAGGGTCCAACCACAGAACCAGCTCCCCAGCCATCAGACTGTATGGTTGTCAAGGCCACTGTTCCCCAATTTTACCATGAGGACATCATGGGGACATCAGATCAAAGGCTTTTTTTGAAGTCCAAATATATGCTATCAACCTCTTCTCCTTTGTCCAAGTGATGTGTTGCCTGGTCATAGAAGAAAATGAGATTGGTCAGGCAAGACCTACCCACAGTGAAGCCATGTTGGCTATCCCTCAGAATGTTGCCTTCTGTTAGCCTGTTATTAATGGTTTCTTTGATGATTTTTTCCAGGATCTTTCCAGGGATTGAGAACAAACTGATTGACCTGTAGTTCCCTGGGTCTTCCTTCCTTCCTTTCTTGAATATAAGCACCATATTGGCCCTCTTCCAATCTGCAGAAACTTCTCCCAAGCACCATGAGTTCTCAAATATCCTCGCCATTGGCTGTGCTATGATGTCATCCATTTCCTTTAATATTCTTGGGTGCATTCCATCCAGGCCAGCTGACTTGTGGATGTCCCACCTCTCAAGGTGTTCCCTCACAAGATCTTTGCCAATGACGGGTGTGTGTTTGCCCTGACCCTGATAATCCTGCATCTTGTCAGGCAGAGGCCATCCTTAACAGACTAGCTGAAGGCAATATCCTGAGGGATATCCAGCATGGGTTTATTGTGGGTAGGACTTGCTTGACCAATCTCATTTCCTTTTATGACCAGGTGACTTATCACCTGGACAAGGGGGAAGAGATCAACGTTGTATATCTTGACTTTAAAAAAGCCTTCAATCTGGTATCCTATGATCACCTCTTGGCTAAACTGGCTAACTGTGGCCTCGACCTCACCATGATCCGCTGGCTGGGGAATTGGCTCTGCAGTAGGACCCAGAGGGTGGTGGTTAATGGGAGCCAATCATCTTGGTACACATTCACCAGTGGGGTCCCTCAAGGCTCTGTCCTAGGGCCTGTACTATTTAACATCTTCATCAATGATGTGGACATTGGTGTCAGAAGTGGACTGGCCAAGTTTGCTGACAACACCAAACTCTGGGGTTAAGCATCCACAGCTGAGGACAGGAGGGTGATCCAGGTGGATCCGGACAGGCTCATGAAATGGGCAGATGAGAACCTGATGGTATTCAACACCAAAAAATGCAAGGTTCCCCACCTGGGGAGGGAAAACCTGCAGCATGTTTATAGGCTCAGTAGTGCCATGCTGGTTAGCAATACAGATGAAAGGGACTTGGGGGTCATGGTTGACCACAAGATGAACATGAGCCTTCAGTGTGATGCTGCAGCTAGTAAAGTGAGCAAAACACTGGCTTGCATCCATAGATGCTTCTCAAGCAAATCCCGGAACAGCATTCTTCCACTGTACTGTGTCTAGTTTTGGGCTCTGCAATTCAAAAAGGATGTGGAGAAGCCTGAGAGGGTGCAGAGGAGAGCCACGCGACTGATTAGAGGTCAGAAAACAGACCTTATGATAGAGGCTGAGAGCCATGGGGCTCTTCAGCCTGGAAAAGCGCAGGCTTAGGGGTAATCTGGTGGCCACCTATACATTTATCAGAGGTGCTCATCTGTTCACCAGAGCACCCCAAGGGATGACAAGATTGAATGGTCACAATCTCCTCCACAACCGATTCAGGCTGGACATAAGAAAGAACTTCTTTACTGTCCAAGCCCCCAGGTTTTGGAATAGACTGCCGCCGGAGGCGCTTCAGGCACCCACTTTGAACACCTTCAAGACATATTTGTATGCTTATTTTGCTGGGATCCCATGATCCCTGCTGACTTCCTGTCCCTGGGGCAGGGGGCTGGACTCGATGATCCTCCGGGGTCCCTTCCAGCCCAAGGGTCTATGAAATAGCTCTTGTTCCCCTGCACCTTGGCTACCATTTCCAAAAAATTGGCTACAGTGTTGCCTTTTCATACATGCATTACATAAAGCAATTTACAAAGTTTAGTAAGTATTGTTAACTCATGTTTACATGTATACAGAGAGTTGAAGTCATTTGTAGAAGAAACACTGAAGCTCAATGAGTAAGGAGAGGAATGCACCATAAGTATGAAATAATGTGGTTTTGGCATTCTACCAAATTGTTCTTGTGTGAACTTGGGCACAACAGCTCATTTCAATTCATGTGTAAAATGAGAATACCACTTTTCTAAGATAGACAGGTTATAAAGGAGCATTATGATAGACCAAGAGCAACTCAACGTGTACTCTGTTTCCCCTTCTGCTTCATCTAGGTAAAGGATCTATGCACATTACCCTAATGCAATGATTTTATTAGTAGTAGTAGGAATAGTAGTAGTAGTAGTAGTAAAAGGAGGAGAAGGCGAAGGAGGAGGAGGAGGGAGCAAATGTAAAATGAAAAATGTCACGAAACAATTGAAGATTTCTTATCAGGAAGCAACTTCAGTTTGCACAGCTCTTCAAGATTTCTTTAAACTTTTCCTTCCAAGGGGCAGAATTAATTTACTCAGGTTTCTGACAGTCCAAAGATATATTTACTTGCAGTCAGATTCCTGTTGCAGGAAGCCAACAATGGAAAGAAATTAAAGTGTGTTGGGGGATACGGAGGCAGAGACACAAAGATGTGTTATACAATCTTTCCCCTATCCAAGAGGGTATGAAGTGTTAACAGATAAGACTGAGTTAGTTTATTATAAAAGGGCAATTGGCAATGAAATGGGAAAATTAAAAAAAATTAGTCATCAAATAATCAGATATTGCAAAGCTAGGCAAGGCATAAGAGCCTAGGGAGATGAGACACTTGTCTATGTGATAGGTAAGAACGTGAAAAAGTATGAGTTAATAAAATTGTGTGCATGTATGTATAGTGTGTTATACACGTGTTATGTATATATGTATGGATGTGTTACATTTTCTTTCCTACATATTAGTTTTCTATTCCTTATGTCCATCCTACTTGGTATAAATATTTCAAAGTGTGTTACATAATCATAATTTACCTATGGATTTGAAATTCAAATTAATAGCTTTATAAATTCAGCTCAGCTACCAAACTAAAAATATGTAATTCAGAAAGACAGCATCATTTTACAAACATTTTACAATCAGCAAGTATGCCATGAAAAAATTGCTTCTCAGGGGCAGCTCTTGCATTAATGATGCATAATCAGCTTGGGTCTCATCCCATCAAACAGAGCTGTTCATTCTAAAGCCTGGAAAAAAACACCTCATAAGACTATAAATAAAGTTTTCTTTACAGTTTCAACAAAGGAACCAGGTAAACAACAACAGATGCTTCAAACCTTGCTGTACCACAATCAAAAACTGGTCATGAGGTAAGTGCATCTCTCTCAGGCTGATGCAAGATTCAGCCAGAACCAAATTACCTAGACAAATTTACCTCTAAAAGGAAGCTTGCTTTAAAACCTCTGCATCCTCCATAAGTAATTAGTACACAACCTGGAAGTGATGCCTACGGAGTATCATGGCAACTAGAGCTGTGGATATTTTGTAGAATTTAAGAAAAACAGCATGAATTGTACAAAGTTTTTCATGAAGAATTCTTTTTTTTTTTTTTAGCTCCACTTGAGTCTTCACCCAGGAAGATTAAATGCCTATTTTCTACAAACTTGTTCCTTTTACTAGCCATTAATTAATAGAGTTAGATTTTTTAATATGTCAAAGACAAAGTGATGATGATATATATCTTGTTCCATAGAAGCAAATGACTACACTAGGTTCAAGGCAGTGGGGATCAGTCTGTAATATAAGTAAAGAATAATAGATAATTGCAGCAATGGTATGCTAAGTAAATTGACTAATTACAGAATGATACATGAATAATTCTAGGCAATTCTTTGATGTGTAATATCATTCTTTAATTTAGACAACCATAGCAGCCTTAGAGCCTGGCCTTCTACATTTTGTGTTGTAGGACAGAGATAGATCAACCAATAAACGAATAGTAGTGCCTGCCTAACTGTGGAAGCATGACCTCCTCCTTTCATTTGTAAAAGGAAAACACCAGATAGGAACACATGTATGGCAGTAAAAGATATATCATTATACGCTACCAGTCAGATCAAATGGAAGCTATCAAAATGTTAAAACATAGAACATACTAGAAGGAAATATCTATAAAAGGAGGAACATAACTCTCCCCATTTCTTTGAGGCCCAAACAGACTGAGTGCAAGGGTTACATGAGGTTACGGTCATGGTTAGTACTACAGTGTCTTGAACACTGAACTGCAGATTCAGTGACCTGATACAGAATGAACAGCAACTACACCTGCTGCAAGAGTTTAATGTAGTGGATCAGTTGCGCATTATAGAGTACTGGATAAACATACAGCATCATCAGCACTCAAGATGACAGTAAAACTACAAATATTTTTTTTAATAATTCAAAACTTTGAGAGCACTTATATCATCTAGTTTCTCTCTGAGACCCATAAAAATTTTCAAAGGATGAATATAGACCGTCTCAGAGAGGACAGGTGCTGCAACACTCTAGTAGGCCCATGCATGCTTTTTAGTAGATAGGTTAAGGTAAGCCAAGTTAATATGAGCTAGGCTAAGAAACAGTTTTGGTAAGGGAAGCCAAATTCAAGGAAATGATAAGAGATAAGAAAACATCATAGGCAAAAGAACTTTAGAAGTACTTCAGAGATGAAGAATATTTTAAGTTTAGGGGATTTCTTAGCTCTAAGCTAGTTTGTACTACTTTAACCATAACATGATAAAATTAAGTATTATTAGCAAATCCACTTGCAACATATTATTTGTAAGTTAATAAAAAAACATCTCTCCCCTCTGATGTCATGAACTTTTGTTCATCCAGGGGAACACAGATGCAAATATAAGGAACTCTTGCATTCAGGACTTAAGTTTCTGAAACAGGTAAAGATATCCCTACCAGGCTGGCCACCTGCTTGTGACTTCAGATTTAGAATAAGTTTAGGTATTAAGATAACATTCTTTCTGTTTCAGGTTTTGTAAGGTTCTTTCTTTCTGGTTGGTAACTATTTTATCATTTGTAATCATAATTCTGTTATACATTTCTTGCAGTATATTGTTCTGTATTTCCTTACTGTACTCTTAAGTTAACATAGTTATTTGACTATTTCTTCTAACCATTCCTTTAAAGTAATAGGCTTTGCTGGAACACAGCTCTCAAACCTACCTTGGTCTCCCAGACTATGTCTGGGATCAACAAATGTTAATGTTCCTTAAAACTATAGAAATATATATGTACATATATCAGGGAAGCAGAAAGAGATATATCACTCTTCACTTCCCTTTCTGTCTCTCATGCATTAATCTGATCCAGATAAGAAAAAAAAGCAGGTAGTTATGTTATATTAATGTTACTGCTTGGAACCACTGTTATCCAGTCAGAACCATTCAACATCCAAATCCATTTTATAACTATTCTTATAAATCAGCATTGTAAGAGTTGAACATTTTCAAATTCTTTCAAATTGAATGTCAGAATTTTTTTGCTATTAAGTTGATTAAATCAGTGTCATCTTTTTCTGTGTGGGATGTATTTATAGTAGGAATGTCTCTCTCTGCACAATTCAAACATAAGCCTAAGAAATATTTGTCAAAGGGTGAGTATTTATGCACAAGGATTGATTCTCCACTCTATTTTAGGTTTGTACCATTGTAATTCCTCTAGCTTGCACTGATGAAAGTAGAAGGAATCAGACTCTATTACATTTATTCCAAAAGAAGATTTGATATGTTATGGACTAATAGGCTGGCTTCTGTTGGCAGACATTGAAGCACTCCTGGGAGGTGCTAGCATTTATGGCAGGCACATTGTATTAACCCACCCGGATAGAAGGGACAGAGGAGTCTTATTGGTCAAGGGAATCTTGAATTTTGGGATGAACAGCCCTAAATATGGATGTTTTAAAACTTCTAAGTTCAGGGAGAAATCTTGGATTTCGTTTTGATTTTTTGGGCCTGAAGAAGAACAATTTATGCCTGAAAGCTTATCTAACATCTCTCCAAAGTATACAGTTGATCCAATAAAAGATAGCACAAAAACCCCTTGTCTTCCTCCCTTATTGTTCTATCACGGTGGGATGGATGGGATGGGCGATTCCCCCTTTTCTTCGAGGCTGGGGAAGAGAGGAAAGTAATACATTCTGAACACCCGGTGCCTTTAAATGAAGGAAACAAGAAAATCTAATCAGTGCCCATGGAGAATCCATCCCTTCCAGTTTTGCTCTCATGGGAAGGATCAAATAAATATCACCTGTTACCTTCATCCTACACAAACTAACACTCCACTAACTCTGCTTTCCCTTTTTTTTTTTTTGTGGAAGAAGAAAAAAAAAATCAGTGTCCTGCTTGCCTCTCTATTTTAATTCCTCCAGAATATTATAGGTGGCTCCTCTTGCTATTCCAGATACTATGGGACAAGGAAATAGTCTGTCTCCTGTCTACTAAAAGTCCTAGATATATTTGGGATAGGAGGATGAGGACTAAAAGCTCTTCATAAAGAGGCACAGTGATCCTGGGCCTTTCCCCACTTGATACCATGACCTGTACTGGACTACAAGGCAGTAGCAATATCAGTAAAGGGAGCCTGTACTGGTAGTCCTGACAAAGACAAGGAAGAATCCGTTCCTGCAAATACATTTGAACAGTCAGTGGACAGTCTTAAGGAACTAAGAGGCCAGGCCTTTTCCAGCCTACAACAACAGAAAGGCTAGGATTTTTTTGTCAGTGCTGTCACAGTAAAAGAATCATTTGCTGCTCTATAGAGCTAATAGCCAATTACAAATACAATATAATCCTATTAAATTCCTTCCAATACTCCTCAGAGTATCAGAAAATATGGTACAGTCCATCAGCATGCCTGCCCACCTGCTCCCCCAGTCCCCCATTTCTATACCAACAAAGTAATGGCATGGTGCTACTGGATCAACACTGAAATTCACTGAGTAAAAACAGCCTGACATTGAAACATACCCTTTAAAAGCAAAAACCACACACACTGCAAGTCATGGATGGATGCACAGACAGGCAGATGGAAAACTCTAATGAGTGTTTTATTGGCCTCCTGTCATTTGTAGAATAGTGACTGATAAAAAACAGCAACACTGGAAAGGTTAGAGCTGTTGATATTCTTCAATACTGTACGCATCTTTAGCCACTTCTGAAGAAAAAGATCTCTTTGTTCCTTGGTCGATGTATTAACTTTCTGGCATTTAGCGCTCGAGAGCTGCCCTAAAGATTTTGTCAAATAAATTTTTCATCTGTTGGATTTGCTGAAAAGAGAAGAAAGCATCAGATTGGAAAATGGGATTCTTTGCATCCCTCAGGAGAAAGAATATCTCAGTGGTGAAGAGAACAGTGGCTTCCCCTCACCTGCCACCCAACCCCCCAGCTCCTTGTATGATCCTGGACAAGCCACCTACTCTCTGTGACTCAGTTCCCCATTTGAGAAATCAAGACAACAATGATTTCCACCCAGGCTTTGTGGGAGTTACTTGGATCTTTGGACTGTAAGCATTTCAAAGCTGCACTTTTGACTAAAAGTGGAAATTTTTGCAGAAATTAAGGAACCTCAACAACCATATAGATCAGTAGTCTTTTTTCCTCCTCTTATCCTTTCAAGCCGCTTAGTAAAATTTGTTGGGCTTGATCATCATATGGATTTTTCACAGTCTAAAAAAAAAAGCATAGGAGCTATTAGAGCACAGTGAAGCAATTCTTGAAAAGGAGAGACTTAATTTAATTCAGTACTAATTTCATCTAGGCTGCTGCCAAGACTGAGAACCTTGTCATCAGCCCTACATTTGTGACACTGGAATTGATGTTTGCAAGAAAATATGTTAAATGCTCTCTCTGCTTTGTGTACACCCACTGCTGTCAATACCAAATGCCACATTATAATAGCTAGCCCTCCTCTTCCTCTCAAGATCCCAGAGGTGATATTCACAGAAGTGAATTGGGAAGGTGTCAAAGGTTTCTCTGTCTTCTGTGAATTTTTTTTAATTAAAGCAACAACAACAAAAAGAATAATTTATTCCTCTCTTGTCCCTTAAGGGACATTTTCTTGCAGGTGTCATTATGGGAATATGACCACTGAGTGGATTTATAAATGTCTTTTATACCTCAGTCTGTTCAGAGATATTCTTCATTAACTAACAGAACAAAGAAATTATGCAATTAAACTCCCGTTTAAGAATGGTTCTTCAGGGTATGAGGAGTTCGTTACAATTCACTTAGCATTCAGCACGTACCGCTACCACCCTAAAAGACAGTAAGGAGATGTTTTGATGCATCATTTTTGCTTGAATACAAGACAATGTTTCTCCCCCCAGTTGGCATGGGAAAAAGCTCCTTGTCTTATAATTGCATATAATGAATTCTCACTAAAGATATTTACTAACATTAGACAGCTGCCAAAAGCAGCATGTTCTCAGCAATGGAAACCAACTATTAAGTTGATTAAATGGAGCCAACAATAAAACTCATGGCCCACACTGGGCAAACATGCTGATGGGAATCTATCACAAGGATAGGTTTCTGCAGCCCACCTAAATAAGACATATGGTAGTAGCCATTAAGTGTAGCCCCCCCTCAACACTGACATATTTTCAAATCATGGTAAGCCATGACATTGCATACAGTTCACTCAGAACCCCTCTGACATCTCCTTTCTCAGCCTGGCACATATATGATTAGTGTGGCCCTGCCGTGGCTAGGGACAGACATTACACATAAACCAGTTTAAGTGATCAGAAACTGGTCTAAACCTGTAACAGAAAAGATGTTCAGTGCACATAAACCAGTTTGAAAGTGGCTAAAACCAGTTTGTGATAAACTTGCTTGAATGTGGTATCAAACTTAACTGATTTGGCTGAAACTGGTTTATGTAATGTCTGTCCCAGACTCCTTGCTGGTTTAAGATAAATCAGACATCCCCAGCATCATGGCACGCTCTCTAGCTTGGCAGGGTTCGCTGCACCACAGCAGGGCTGGCTCCTCCCCTCTGTTCCCTGCCTACAGCTCTGCAATCTCTGCAGGAATCTGCCTGGCTTCTGCTTCCCTCCCCTTCCCACCCTGTGCTAAGCAGGCATTCTCCCATCCCTCACAGACACCTCAGCATTAGCTAACAGACCACATGCTGGCTACTGTCTGTATTGTGGGAGAGGACAGAGGCAGACAGGCTTTTAGGAGCTAATTAACATGTAGGTTAATGTCCTTTCTTGGCAACGCTGTTTAAAAGCTGTTTGTTCCCCCCCCCTCCCCCTCACCACTCCTTGCTAAGCAGGAATTCTCCCCTCCCCTCTGCTTTGCTGAGGAGGTGTCTGTGTATTAGCTAACGGACCACATGCTGGATCCATGCTGAATTAACAGGTAAGTCTTAACGGGGCAATAAACACTGAGATAAGGGTGATAAACTCAGGTATCAGCTTCCCCTACCCTAGCTTGCTTGCCTGTCAGTTTGCTGCAGACAGTATACAGAAGCAGGGAGGGAAAGTGAAAAACTCTGTATCATCAACAGATGCATGCATTGCACACACACCCTTGCCTCAGAGCGCTACCCCAGGACTGCAAGCTGGCAACACTCCTGCCCCTTGAGCAGAGATCAGGGACTGCAGGCAGGCTGGGGTTTTACACCCCTCCCTAATCAGAGCCCTGTTGGAACTTGGCCATACCCTGCTCAGCTCAGGTCTGCAAGGGCATGGAGGGCTGCTCTAGCACCCTCTGGCTTCCAGCCTGAGCCACTGCAGGCATCTGCCTGAATATCCTCAGTCCAAAGGGATTGTTTGTATGGTTGGAAACTGGTTCAGCGTAACCAGGTTAGACTAACCTGAAAAGACTAAATCAATTTAGGTTCAGGCTTTTTGAATGTCTTCTAGCCCATAAGGTGAAGCCAAACCAGGTTACCCTGAGCCTCATCTGCATACAAATTTTTGGAGCATCCCAGGACTTGTGACAAGAACACCTGGTTGTTCCAATTATAAGTGGAGGTTAATTAGTACTGGATCATTTGTGGGAGGAAACCGGAGTACACACACATACTGAGCAGTGCTGATTTGTGGGGTCACCATGCCCTGAAACACTGTTGACTCTGGTGAGGCTCAACCCAATGAACTATGTAGTAAATCATGAGCCTTTGGACTATATCATACATAGTTTGTATTACAGATAAGTAAAGTGCTAACGTGCTGCTCAAAACTGTGTTTATGGAGTACGTGTGCTAAACCTTGCAGCAGTTTCAAAAAAAGGTGATATGCATCAATTCTGGATAAATAAGTGCATGAGTGCTATGTGAAAAATGCTATAGCCATGTTTAATTTCAAGGTGATTGTTTTTAAAAGTCAATGCTTACTTCCATGTGCTCAGGGACAGCAGTGTCTGACAGGAGAGAGTAAAAGGGTTTCAAGGGGGAAAAGTTGGGATGAAGCAGAAAGTAAAAAGTTATCTGACCCTCTCCCCATGTTTTCTTCCCTGCTGTAGCAATGGGTAGAGGACAAATTCAAGGCAAAAATCCCATAACTATATTCTGTACCTGGAAAATTATAACAAATTTATTGAGGGGTTGTGTTATAATCAGAGTCATCTTCTATTCTAGTCAATACAGTAATTAAGGGAGTGGATATATCAAAAGTCTCCTTTGTGCTTAATGCTTCCTTTTTTTCAATAGTTTTTGGGTTTGAGCAAAGGTGTAAAATACTGGCAAGAAACAAGGTAGAATTTTAAAGACGAGACTATCAAATTACAGACCCCAGAAAAACACATAATGAAACACAAGTTTTACCGAAGTGAAAAGGAGTTTTAGATTTCAGTGGAACTCATGTTTTGATAAGTGCCATAATTAACAATAGTGTTAACAACAAATTTTGCCACTTACAAATTTCAGAACCCTTAGGATCCACGGAGTCCTAGAAGAAATGGAACTTGGTTATATAGTTTTCAAGGAACTTTTAAGTTGATACTATCTTTTCATATGCTAAAGAAATTAAATGTAAGAAGTATTTTGCCTTTATCTGACTTCTATTTCTAAAATTATAAACACTACACTCATTGTGGGACTTGGGACAAATTGTGTCAACTATTAAAAAAAGAAAGGAAATTTTAAGTTTCAGGAAAAAAAGAATTTTACATTTTAAGCACAGGGAGAATTGCCACTAGACCACTGTGCAAAATCTTTGTCACTGTCCCCCTCATCAGACCTCTTTCCAAAGCTTTTCTTAACTAAGCATAGGAAAGACAAAAGGCAGTAATTCTAAAGCAATTTTTGCTAGTATGAACTAGTAAAAATATTGGTTTGTTCACTGAGGAAGAACAGATCATTTCGGTGATGAAGTATTATTTATTGGCTAACTGATTGTGAATAATTTTATACAAAAGGCAGTTGGGAAATGTAGTATTTTACATTAAAAAACTGAAACAAGGGAATTTTTTTAAGGTTATGTTTTTTCCTTCTATTTCTCTCCTCTTCTTTCCATAATGATCAATGGAGTCCATTATGAGGAGGTTTGCTTTTATTTCTGGATAAAAGAATGAGAGTAAAGGCCAAATCTTCCCTCCTAATTAATCCAGGTAGTTGTCTATTACAATACTTATTGCACCTTCTTCTCAAGAAACAGAAGGAAGCCACTGTCAGAAACATGATATGTGGCTAAATAGCTCATTGGTCTTATTCACTGCAGACATCTATTTTAAACTCAGTGTTCCTTATCACACTGTTACAGCTTTGTTGGCCTGTCATCCTCCCTCTCCGAGTCCTTAATCCAGCAATACAATGAAGTTTGTGTTTTACTTTAAACAAGCAAATACTCCAATTTATTCCAGAAACAACTTTATAGGTGTATGTTTAAATGCTTTTATTGGATCCTGGCCTAAGTCCCTTCATTGGTTCCTAAGAATTTTGCTTCACCCTCAAAGAGCCTTCACAGTTTCATGTTTACCCACTTTGGCTGAGTCTGCATGAGTGGTAATATGCAGTTTGCAGCACCTCAAAGCCTTTTGAGGTGCCTTGAAATGCATGCAGTGCATGTGGATCTATTTGCTATGCTGCATATTTTCAATGCAGTGGCAAAATTAGATATCAGAAAATCCCAATAAATAAGAAAAACCTCAGGGAAAAAAAGTAGCGCAGTGCATGTGGCTGCAATGTGCAACACCCAAAACCAACACCCAAAACCAGAGCCTGGCCAACCAGATCCATGTTCCAGCTATTGGCCAGGTTCCACATGCCTGGATTGCCACCGCTGCAGCCCTGGAAGTCTGTCAGGGCCAGCCCAGGTGCTAGCCTCAGCTTCCCCTACCTCACCTGGGGCAATTTGCCATGTGCCAGTCCACATGCAGAGACATACCTGGGGACAAGTAGCTGCTGCTATTTTTCTCCAGAGAAAATGCACATTCCTGCTCATGGGGATGCACCCTTTGTGTCTAAGTACATTGCACCCTATTTGGTCTACTATGTTAGTGATACCCATCTTGAATGCCCATCTCTTTTATGAATAACTGTGCTTTTTTCTTATTCTACTCCTTAGGTCTTCATAGTGATAGACTCCAATGCTTTATTTTACATAGCTGAGATGCAGATAAAAGTTTCAGGTGGCAGTTTACTAATTGAATAGTTTTCCAATAGAAAATACAGTTTCCACAAAACTGAAATTGGCCACTGGAAAATTTTGATTTTGCTCAGGTAGTGGTACTATTTTTGATTGAGCAGGCTTCAAGAAAGTATTTCAGTTCAGTTCAAATTATATTTAATTTTTTGAACTGACACAAAATATCTCATTTCAAATCAATTCAACCGAACATGGAATGACATTCCCATCTCAGTCACTAGAGTTAAAGATCAGTCTCCATTTCGTCTGATGAGCTAAGCTCTCCCTAAAGGATTACATATCCAACAATGCAATGTGAAGTTCCTTTAGACAAGACTGCATGGTACATCATTTAATTTCCTTGACTCTGCTTATTATGGGCAATTTAATCCAGCTGGGAGCCTAGCCTGTACAGAGTGGGAACTTTATGTTCTAAATGAGAATTCCCATGATGCAATGGGACAGGAGGAAATGTAGTTTAATATTGAAGTTATTCAAATCAAAGTATTGCAAGACAATTTCTAAAAAAATAACGTAAACATTCACTTTTCAGAATATTAAAAAAAATCTCTGTTGGAAAATGACACAATGAATAGTTTTGTCTTTTTTACTTGAAACATGTCAGATTGTCTATTCAACATTTTCATATGATTTGGGATTAAAAGCTAATTTTGAAATGTGAGAATTTGCCATAGGATGGAAAATCCAAGTTTCACTCAGCTCTGCTAGTCATACTGGAGCATGCCTGCCAGTCTGGAGATTACTTTGTAAAGATAATATGCAAGATATCCATATGCTATCATTTGACTCAAATTAAGTCTGCACTGCTGAAGCATTCTGGTAGGCCTTGCAAATTAGCTCCTCTTTGTTGCAACCAACACCAGCTATGTTTTCTCCACAAAAAGGAAAGATTGAAGCTCATAGAGAACAGGAAAATTAGTAACAAAGTCCTGAGGACCTTGTAATAACTTATCAATAAATACATTTGTAATAGTAGGGGGAAAAGGAGGCTTGGGGGTATTAGAAATGGTCAAAACCTTGTGCAAAAGTTCCTCACCCTCACTTCAGCTTTATCTTTTACAATTCTCCCAAAGAAAGCCATCTAATTAATGCCCTTATGTCATTTACTTTTATATTAGTGCTAACAACAGAGGTATTAATAACAGGAAATTATCTTTCCCAGGTGGCTTCAGGTATTTAAATATTTGGTATTCAATATTCATACAATTTTAGAAATCAAAATCCCTTTTATTCTAAATCTAAGGCCCTGTGACATATGTTAATTTAAGACATGATTAACAGGTTAAATAGTAATCAGCAACTTATGCAACTCAATTTAAGGTTTGATAATGCAGTAAATGAGCCACAAAGCTGTTTTACATATAATGTGTAATAACTTTGTGACTTGTTTGTATCATGCCTTAAACTGAATTTCTGGCCAGGACCTGTGAAAACCCTGTGTGCTGCCCAGCTGGGTGGCATTGGTGGTTCTATAGCTCCCAGTATACAGAGCCTGGCACTGGGTAATGGCAGCCCAATGCCAAGCTCCTCATGAACCGGGACCTATCAAAACAAAGTGTGCCTCTCAGTTTGGCAACACACATGGTTTTATAGTTCCAAGCACACAGGGAGCTCAGCACCAGGATCTCACCCAGCTGACTGTTGGCTGGGGCTGGGGCTGGGGCTAGTTTGGTTCCTGGCTGCAGTTGACAATTAGATGATTAATCTTGCTGGTGTGGGGAAAACTTGGCCTCCCCCTGCAACCAGCAAGTAAGATGCAATTGGGATCTAATCCCTGATACCAAAATTGCAAATCCTGTCATGCACATGTGACATGGTAGGGGACACAATTGTTGGAATCAGGATGTCCCAGGGACATAAGAATGGGCGAGTGGGAAACCATGCCTGCAGAGAAGCCCGAGACAAACAAAAAAGCGAAAAACTCACTGCTTGGAAGATGCTGGAGAAGCAACAGGGCACACTGGGAAGATACGCCAGCACGGTTTGTCAGCCACGCTTACCTACAGCCGCAGCTGGGTGATGTCAACTGGAGACACTGCTTGGCAAAGATAAAAGCCGGCCCCAAAAGCATGGGAACAGCAACGCTGGGAACAGAAGTGACAGGGAATCGCTGCACCGGAGGCTCCCAAACACCAGCAAGGAGCCAAAGAGCAGACACAGAGATAAGTGGCTGTGGCAGGAGGGGCTGCAAGAGTTCCTCATGCTGGGAGTAACCTGCACCAGAGCGGGATGGAGGAACCAGCAGAGAGACCCACGACGGCAGCAGCAGGAGCCACCATCAGAGCTCATATCAGTGCTGGCCGGTGCAGAGACACTGAGCTAGAGGCAGCTGTGGCGGGAGCTGAAGAAGCATAGGCCCCAGTCCAAGGGATGTGCTCGCCTACGGCACTTGATGTGGAGGGGGTGGGGGGACAGTGAAGAGCCTGTGGATCTACAGTTTCCCCTCTTTACCTACTCTTTTTTTTCCTTCTGATCCTTTTTTCTTCCTTGTTGGGTTCCGCTTTGGTTTGTTTGTCCTGTGTTGTTGGTCTGGGCTTTTTGTCCTTCCTTTTGTCCTATTTTCTTTCCTTGCCTAGCACGGGCTTACTCAGTGCTCCCTAACTGAGTCCCAGAAAACAAACACCCTGATGGGAGATCCCATGTGACACGGGAATGTGGCAAAAATTGGCTGCAACCATTTGAGAATACCCAGAACATCAGAGGGGACTCCTCCAAAGACAAAGCATCTTAACCCCCCCAAGTCAATTTGGAGCCCCAGACGCCCATCCACAAAGGAGGAAGCATGGGAACCAAAGAAGATATCATCTGAGGGCTAGCCGCATAAGATCCTGAGACTTGTCTCAAAGGTTGGTACATGGCCGGGGTGTAGGGGAGGTTGGAGCCCTGTGGACATCCTCCAAGGGACGTGACAACTCTGAAGCATCCTCAATGCCCCCCACCCTCCCCTGAAGATCTATCCGAAGTCATGGCAGGTGAGTTCAGGGGCATCCCCGAAGGTGATTGAGAAACCCTCCGGGGTTTACACAAAGCTACTTGGTGCTCAAGACCAGCCACCCATGCCAAGGCAGCATGAGAATGGATCACTGGAAAGAGATGGGCACACAGGGATTCGGTCCCATCATGGTCTTAAAGTAAACATCTGTCAGGGGGCTAGAAAACCAATATAGGAGTTGCTATACTGGATAAGTCAAAAAACCCATTTAGTCTAGTATGCCAACTCCTTAACCAGAGACTTAAAGGAAGGGAAAAGGAACTTGGCAGCAGGGAATCAAACTAACTTCCTTCCCCATTGTTTATTCCTGGCCCCCATCATTAGAATCTGGCATATATCTTACAGCAAGAAAAACTGTATCCCTTTCAAGCTACACTGTACCTTGAGATTTTTCTCATTATTCATATGGTAAATGATATATAAATCTGTAGAATAAATTACAATACCTAGACAGATTGGGGGTTCTAAAAAAAAATGCTCTCTCAAAAGAACTTTCCCAAGAAAGGATGCAATAAACCTAGATGAAGTTGCATTTTTCTAGAAAAGTTTACTCTTTATTCCTTTAGTAACATAGATCCCATCCTCCATGCACTGGTTCTCAGGCTTAATTTCATACACTTGCAGTCCTTTGAGTGAAAGGGGACTGTTCACAGTGTCTATTTAAGCACACATATATGCATCTGAAAGAACAAGTTGATACACTAACAATATATGTAGTATCTTCCTAGAGATTTTTAACGCCTGTCTTTTACTATTAAAACAATTATCCAAAGGGTGTCTGTTCAGGCTGTGCGAAGCTTCAGTCACTGATTCAATTCGGCAGAGATTTGGTTCCGTTCAGTGGCTGAATCTCTGAACCTGAATTCAATCAAGAGACCCTTTAATCTGTCCAAAGCAAATCAGATCCCTCTGAATCGATTTGGAGAGATTAGAAAATTTTCGAAGATTTGGAGATAGACACAGCTTTAAATGTTTTTTCTACATACCTCAGGGTAGCAGGCAGCTTGTAAATGCTCTGATGCTGGGGCAGATGGAGCATCACACAGGAGTGTGGGGGGGTCCCCAGCATGCTAGGCAGCAGACCTGGAACTAGACCAGAAGTACTTCTGGTCCACTTATGGGTCCGCCAGGGAGCACACAGCCCCCGCCACCCGTGCTCCCCCTGGCTGAGCAACTGGTGCCTCCTGGGTTTGAGGGGGCACGTGGGATCCCCCCATGGCTGATTGCCATGCCTGGAGGTGCGGGGGGGTGGAAGGGAGTACTTCCAGTCCACTTCTGGGTTTGCCACTGAGCATACGCCCCTACCCCCATGCTCCTGTGGGACGCTCCATCCACCCCAGTATCACAGCATTCATGAGCAGCACCTGTTACTTCAAGGTATGTAAAAAAAGAATTAAAGCTGTGTCTATGGACAAATCACTGATTCTCTGAATCAGCACTGAATCATCAGATTCAGCCAAATACAAATCTGAATTGAACAGGGCCTGTTTCACACACCCCTAGTATCTGTGAATAGTGAGCTACAGGCAGTCCTCGACTTACGCTTTGCCCTTACAGCACTTATAAACTGACACCCTGTTTCAACTTTCTGACATCAGTTTCAACTTTACAACACTTGATCCAATGCAATGCCACACTAGCAAACGTGTTTGCAGCATCGCCCATCTCCTTGGTGAACATCTGTCCAAACTTCCTTGGACACTTTCTTCAAGAAAGCAGACAAGGCTCCAGAAAAACCTGCAGCCAAGACTCCTGAGAAGACTGCAGCCAAGAACCTTCAAAAAGTCCAACTAAGAGCTCTTCAAAAAGTCCAGCAAAGTTACCTCAAAGAAGTCCTTCCAAATCAATATGACTGCTATTTACAATATAAATACATTAATGTAGCTATACTGATCTATAATTGATTGAGTACAAAATTCTGGGTTATTTTTGCTGAAAATAGGGTATTAGGCCTTGGTTCAGGAACCAATCCCACATTTATAACATTATTTCCTATGGGAAAATAGATCCCAAGTTACAACATTTCGACTTAAGGCATGGTTTTCAGGAACCGTTTGTGTCATAAGTCTGAAGACTGCCTGTATACATAATCAAAGGCAGAGAAATTCCCACAATCATTCTCTCAGCTGGATGGGAAAAAACAAAAATCAAAACAAAAGAGCTCCAAAAACACCACTGAAAAATGAGTATTATTCATGGAATAATTCTTACTCTGGTAGGGAGAACTGGGAATGCTTATTTCAAAAATGATTTTCAGAATCTTATGCCAAGCAAGCAATGAATAAGGACTGGCAGCTAAAATATTTGCTTTTATGCACCCATATGGAAAAAAACCCCCATAAATGCTGCTGTCCATACTGAAAGCTCTGTGAAGTTCTGGCACTATGGACGCATCTTTGAGAATTGAAATGTCATGTTCATACTGGGTAAGAAAAGAATCCTCAGGTGCTCATTACTACTAAAAAGCGCTCCTGTAGAAGCCAAACCCTAGGCTTTCCCTACATGAGCAGCTTTTAAAGGTTAATTAACAACTGTGAGTGATAAAAATTTATAACCTACTGCTTATAATTTTTTAATGGTGTGATTTCCAACCTTTTATCATAGAGATGATGTCTGCCAGCCAAGCCCCAGCTGTTCATGGCTTAGCAAACCCTTGGAGAAAAATATATATTTAATATTCTAAAGCTTTTGCCCCATGCTGGAGATGTAATACTTGTACAGTTTTCATCTCCCAAGACACAACTTCTTTACAGCTTTGAAATAAACATCTTTAAATATATTAAGGCATCAATTTGACTACAATTTCTGAAAAGAATCTAATAATTTAAATATAATACTGTACAATACACTCTTTATTAACTCTGGTTTTGTAATGCTAGGGTTAGATTTCCAGTAGGATGTTTATTCTATTATAGAAAACCTCTTGAACGTAATTACCTCTCTTCTTTATGTTGCTATGAAGTGAAGAAAGCCTAAGAAATAATAAAAAAAAATCACTCAGGGTTAGGGGACTTAGCATTTATATTGTGTTCAAGGGAAGCATATTTCCTCTATAGTTCTTCATTTAAAATTTCTAGTCATGCTTGTTCTGGTTTTGCAAGCTCTGCAAAGTGGTGTTTGCATTATAATAGCCTCTTGTGCCAAAATGGATTTTTGCACTAATATACAAGATCTCAAGCACAGCTATAGTCTCCTGAGCTTGTTATATTTAGAATTGGCAAATAGCCAAAATCTGTTGTTCCCTTGAGTAGTCAAGAAAACTTACAACTGTTGCAAAAGAACAATTCCCTCAGTTTCCACATCAGAAGTTAGTTAGACTTCATATCTCAAATCCACTTGCTCGCACCCAGCCCTGGAGTGGGATCTGGACCATGGGAAAATATGTAAAGGATAAGTAAAGTATCCCCTCTCTCCACTCTACAAAGGAATAATAATAAATACAGCACAATTCTAGTGAGCCTTCTCTACAGGGAGTCAGGAGATTTGAGTCTCATTTCCTTTCCAGCTGTTGCACACACTTAGGAAGACTAATTCTAAGTCTAAATGGTTCCTAGTTTTCAAAGCCCTAGGGTTACTTGCAATTAAACATGATTGCACATGCAAATTAGATACATTAAGTATTTGCAAGTGAAAATACAACTACTACATTTTAACACATCAGGGTCCCAGGGGTGGCCATGATGGCCCCTGGTGGCTCCACGACTGTGCCCCATTTTACCCCTAGGGCACCCTCCTGTCTCACCTGCCACACCTTGATGGAAATATAAATGAATAGGGAGGCTTCCCACAGAGCTTTGTGTAGCTCCAATCCCACAGAACCCCGGCACCCTACTGGTTCCCACTGGCCTCGGGCGCCTGGCTGGGCCTCTGTAGTCAGCTGTGCCTAGTGGGGCACCCAAAGCCTTTAGGGCTAATTGTGTGGCTCCAAGTCTTCCCCTTTACCACGTCCCATGCCTAACGGGTGTTATGGTAACATTGTTCCCTCTGTGTGACTTCAGCCTCCTCACCCTCTGTTTCTTTAATCTAGCTAGGCTTTCTAGCCAGAGCCCACTAAATCGGACCTGGCTTTAAGGCTCCAGCTCTTGCTTGTCCCTTCTGGCGTAGGCCCCTGGCCCTCATGTGGCTGCGCCCTCTCTCTCTGCCCACTCTGAGCTCAATAACTGCTTGATTCTTGACCCTGCCTCCTTACCTCCCCTTCTGGCCTCATCCCAAACCACCAGTAAAAACAGCAACGTAAATCATAAGCCCTTGGGCTGTAACATAAACACCAATGGAAGCAGCCCTCTGCCCCTTTAATAAGGTAAACCCTTACCCAAAGTTTAGCATGCCTCTCTGCCAGCTCCTGTAGGCCTCCCTATTCCTGTAGGGAAATGCCCTGAGCCTCTCTATTCCTGTAGGCAGCAAAACTGTCAGCCCAGCATCCCTGAGTGGCTCCCCTGAGTGGCTGGGATATCTTTACCTCAAAGTAACATGTAATAATATTGTGTCCTTTGAACATGACTTGTCCTTCCAAGGTTTTAAAAAAATCAAGCACAACTTCCTCATCTGTGCCTCAAATTCGTGATTTTGAGAAAGTGGCTCCTTCCTCAGGGTTTGGGGGGGCTAAATGAATGATGCTTTTGGTTGGCTGGGGGGGGGGAGGGGGCACATTATACTCTCATTTGGAAAGTACAGTAAAATCATTTGGACGCCTGAACAAGTCTGGAGTATAATAACCCAAAGCACTGCCAATGAATACAATTCTAAACCTATTAGGGTCGGATAACATCTCACTATGTAATCACCCAGGTTTTGGATCCAACCCCAGACTGATCCGGCATCTGCTTCTACCCCCAGACTGCCAGGCTGGCTTCTCGCAACCCACACTACACAGTGGTCACAGGGAACAGAAGGAATTTGTCTTGTTTATAGACACATTTGCAAATATTAACATTGTATTGAAAAGTCTTTTACTAAACTGTCTCTTCTCAGTGGATTACAGAATGTTCTGGAATTACTTTCAACTGTACTCAGTGGCAACTGCCAATATGCCTAGGAAACTGACAAAAAAGATCAATTCTGACCATAGTGTAATGAAATTCAGGATAATTGATATCGACTCATAATTTACAAACAGGATTCTAGAATGCCTGAATTCTCTTAACTTTAAAAATTCTATTAATTTCTATGCATGTCTCTTTCCAAATGAATCAGGTTGGACACAAACACACACACACAGCCATGCACACAGCTAGAAAGTGGCTTGATGTAATACAAGGAGTCCTGGAATGGTTTTGGTTCCTGGATTCATAAGGCCTAAGACATAACATGTTAATATGAAATATTTGGACTCTGGAGATTTGAGATTGAGTCAGACAAGAGTATAGAGCTGGAGTGCCTTTCCACTATGCTAATTAATGCACAGGGACCCACAGTCCCACAGCTCTGGATGCTGGGTACTGGGACCCAGCTGGGTTCTGACAGATGAGGAGAAGGGCCGCTCCAGGAGTATGTGAAACCCCCAGGATTGGGGGATCAGAGCTGCCATAATCCCCCCAGTCTTGGGGATGTGGCAGCCATGATCCCCCAGCCAGGGGCTCCCCCTGTACCAGCAATAGGGTGCCAGGGGATCTGGTACTGGATCCCACAATCACACTGCCTGCCATGCACACGTGGCATGGTAGGAGCAGCAAGTGCATGAATCGTGCATTAAATCCCATTGCACCTTTACTGCACATGTAGAGGGGCTCTCAGTTCTAATTTACTTAAATATATGCATCTCAATTTGAAATCATTCCAGCACACTGAGATGGACGTCAAGCACTGTAAAATCAAACTTTTAGTACAGCTTTTAGAGCAGTAGGGTAGAGGCAGAAAGAAAAGGAAGAACTGGGTCCAGAAACCCTAGAAACAGCAGAAGTAGCCCAGACAAAGCAGATCTACTTATCTGGAAAGTTACTTATATTCTAATAAAATACAGTGTTTGTCCCTCAAAGCTTCAGAAAAATCAATATATTCATGCAACTCATGGGTGATAATTCACAGAGCATTATTACATGGCAAATAAAAATGTCATACATATCAATCCTTCAATAATAGCAGTTCCCATATTGTGCTATAATCAAATCTTCAACCTTGACAGGAATTTTATTCAGACCCATTCCAAATGTAGCATAATTTACAGTTAATAATTCTGACTCTTTGAATCCTCAAGCACTAACTTTCAACAATGTATACATATATATTACATAAATGTGTATACATATGAAAGAGAGTGTCACAGGTTTAACAGAGACATCCACACTTCCACTTAGCCCTCAGGGGATGATGTATTTTTCTGGTTCAGTACATATAATTTAAAGTTGTCTGCTTGCATGTGGCTTAAAAATATATTTGTCTGTTTTGCAATATTCTGACTAAAGGTCTATCAAGGACATACTGTGACAATATCCTTGTTGATTTTGCCATCCTATCAAAAAAAATCCATGTTGCTATATATCCCAAACACCTTTCAACAGGCATCACTGCCTATATTACATTATTATATCACCACTGATTTTTCATTGGTAATGCTGGTAGTAGTTAAGGAGTTTACCATGGAATGAAAACATCATTTTAAGCTTACTTTGTTTATCTGCAAAGAAAGATTTGTCAAATCAACCTTATAGCGAAGTTTAATCCAAAATCTGTTGTACTCATTGGATAATAAAGATTAAATTTAATGTTTAGATTCATATCATCAGAAAGGACTTTCAAGCGTCTAGTCCAATCCCCTACAAAGAAGTAGCATGTGCTACACTTAAACAATCCAGTCTGTTCTTGAAAGCCTCCAGTGGAGCTGATTCCTAAAGCAGCATGTTCCATTTCTTATGCTTAAGAAATTTTCCTGATATTGCTTTCTGAAGGTTTATATTTTAAAAATCTCACAATTTTGTAACAAGATGAAAATGTTAATTATATTGATATTTGAAAGACAATGAAATACTGAAAAGGGCTGTGAACACGTTGGAGGATGGGAGCATAATTCAGAAGAATCTCAACAGATTAGAAAGCTGAGCTAGGGCTACAGCTAACAAGATAAAGTTCAGCACAGACAAATACAAGGTGCTACACCTTGGGAGGAATAATCAAAATACAAAATGGGTGACACCTGGCTGGATGGCAGCACTATGGAAAAGGACTTGGGAATCTTGATAGATCACAGACTCAATATGATTCTGCAGCATGATGCAGCTGCACATAAGGCAAATATGGCTTTGGGATGCATCAATAGATACATTAGATGCAAGACAAGGGTGGTGATAGTGCCTCTCTACTTGACACTGGTTAGGTCTCATGTGGAGTACTATGTACATTTCTGGACTCCACATTTTAAAAAACAACATGGAGAAGTTAAAAAGGATCCAGAGGCAGGCAACAGAGATGATGAAGGGCGTGGAAGGCAAATCATATGAGTAGCTAGGCATGTTCAGCTTGTAAAAAAGACATTTAAGAGGAAACATGATAGCAGTCTTCAAATACTGGAAGGGATACCAAAAAGAAGAAAAGCAACTTTTCTCCTTTGCTGCAGAGAGGAGGACATGGACCAATGGCGTTAAGTTTCAGCAAAGTAAGTTTAGGTTGGATATACAGAAAAACTTCTTCACTGTTAAAACAGAAACAGTGGAACAGACTGCCAGGGAAATTGTGGAGGTGTTCAGGAAGAGGCTGGACAACCACCAGTCAGGATGCTTCTGGGCTTTGCTGTTTGCCCCCATCCCCCACTTTTTGCTACATCCGTCAGGGTATTTTTAAGCCTACCCAGAGGCATTGAGTATTGGCTGCAACCAAGGCTGGGGATTTTGACTGGTTGTTCTTGCTGGGAACAAAGCTGGAGGTTCCTGGCTAGAGGGTCTTGCCCTGCCACTCAGACCGATTGCCATATTTAAGATCAGGAAGAACTTTTGCCCATAGTCAAATTGGAATGGACTGTGGGGATTTTGGCCTTCCTCTGTAGTGAGGGACATGGCTCTCTATCCAGGATGTCTTGAGAGGATACTGACAACATTTCATAGAACCAAGACATCCACTGACTGGCACAGTTCCCTTGGTTTCCCTGTGGCAGGTTACGGTGTTAGGCCTGCATGCTGCCAGGGTTCACAGTAGTCCTATGAAGAGTTTAAGTTATGGATTGTATAGGGTGGCTTGGATAGGGATGATCCTGCTTCAAGCAGGAATTTGACTAGATCACCTCTGGAGGTCCATTCTAGCCATACTTGTGTATGATTCCATGAACACATGACTATTAATATATGTTCTTATACGGGGGTAGAGCTAGAGGGTTTAGTGGTGCTCTTGCACCCCACTTCCCTTTGATTCCTGGCCCACCCAAACTTTAAGACCAACTGCCTAAGCAGGTCATCAGCATTTCTATTCAGGCTGTGCTGAAAGAGTGACTTCATGGCTTATTATCACCTCCTTGATTCCTGCTATCTCTCTCTACTCCACAGATGTTAACAACTCTCTATCCTTTTTAATGGTCTTCTTCCACTATTCAGACTACCCTTTTTCTGCATTTTTGGTGTTTGTTAGGCATTCCTGGTAATTCATTTGGGATTGCCTTTCTATGGTAAAATCTCCTGTTTCACAGCCCCACCGAATGTCTTTAGCTCTAGCTAAAAGCCTTATCTCAGATCTGATAATATTACCCTATTTATTCAATTAGAAGAATAAGGTTTTCCCCAATTTTACATGGAGAAAAAAGCCCCTCACTTTACAACTGAGCAAAATGCAACAGGGGGTAGGAGATGGATTTAGCTTCAACCCAGGGTTGGGGTTAGAGTTGCTGTGGATCTGGCCTCAACCCAGGGTTGGGGCTAGAGTTGAAGCTGCAGCCACAGTTGCCCCCTGCTCTCTTGTAGCTCCTGCACACCCCATCACTCCTTCCCCACAGCCCCCAGTCACATCCCCCCGGCACCACTACTCCCTCTCTCCCCCTCTCTCATACTATTACTTATCTTTTTTCTGTGCCAGTAGGGTCCATTCCCACTGCAACCTGAAGCATACAGCATGACTCCAGCCTGGCCCCATAGAAGCAGCAGCAGCAGGGAATTGGTGCTGCTGCTATGGGGCCAGGCTGAAACACTGTGCCAGCTCTGCACCATTTATACAGGGCCAAACTAGAGCCATTCTCCATACCCCAAGCTGCAGCAGGAACAGAGCCTGCTGGCATGGGGAAGAAGGTACGGTGGGGTGGGGCAGGTGGGGAGGAGAGATTTTTGGGGGTGGGGAGGAGATAGGAAGAAGTAGGAAGAGGGACCTGAGACTGCAGGTGGCAGAAGCAGTGTGGAGGCAGGAGAAGGGAGGAAGAGGGGAAGTGGGAATCAGGGCAGCCTGAAGCTGCAGAGGATCAGGCACAGTGGGCAGTAAGTGGGAGCAGGCAGTGATAGAGGAAAACAGCTTGCTCCCTGCTGCCTGCCCCATTACTGCCCCCCAACCTGCCCCATCACAATTTCCCCCTACTGCCTTCCCACTGACTGTCCCCCCACTGCCTACTTCATTACTACCCCCCTCATCACCTCTCCCGTCACCGCTTTCAGTAGTGGGGATGGATGAAATGAAGATGAAACTCCAATAATTACATTCCATACATGGAAAATTATAATAAGTTTATAAAATTTTCATGTGTAGAATCTAAGTGGGTGGGGGCTGTCACATTCAGGTTTATTTTAAATTTGGGTAAATGCAGTAATTCAGGTGAAGAAAAGAATCACTGTGAAGCACTGAAGGTACTGTCAAGATGCTCAAAGCTAAATTTTGTTTTAGGAATTTAACTATACTACAGGACTGACACAATATCTTTTTAGTATTTTGACTATTTTTCCCTAGTTTGTTCTAAAACTTTATATATAGTCTAGCAAATTAGTACACATTCCAATAGTGTACTAATACAGATTTGTTTTCACTTTGATCTTAAACTGACTGTAGAGCTACCCCCAGCCTATTAGTAAAGCTTCTAGCTTCTCTTTAACAGAAGAAAAATATGTATTTTATTACATGTGATGTGGCACACTAGCTACACTCCCTTTTTTAAATCCTAAATCCACTCATGTTCTTATGTACCTCTCCACTGCTACACAGGGAAGGATAGTTGATTTACCTCTTCATGTCAGCCTTTCAAACATTTAAAAACTGCTAATATGTCTCCTTTTCTCCCAACTAAACATACCTAGGATCTCTCAATCTTTCCTCCTATGGCTTCATACTGAGTCAACAGCAAGTATTTAGGAGATTACTGCAGGGTTTATACTAGAAAACAGGGAAATAAAACTCCCAATTCTATTCCTGGCTCTGCCAGCATGTCATTAGGAAAACAACTCAGTCTGGTCATCCTTATGTTTGTCTACAGAATGTGCATAAAATACCTCTCACGGGTACTATGGGAGCTATTCTGAGTCTTTTGAGATGGAGCAAATTTGCCTGTCAAAATCACCAAAAATGTATTTATTTTTAACTCAGATGTTACTATGTTTAGTAGTCTGTGAATAGTGCCTTTGACTTCTTGAACTTACTCCTGGTTTGTAAACTATGTATCTGAGAATGGAACAACTCAGGGAGTAAGATATTAAGCATCATAAATAAGGTGGCAAAAACTACATTTGCCACTATTGTTTACAAATAATAATGTGTATTGTGATACGAATAGTAAGCACTTTTCCTAAAGTGGCCATTTTGTTATTTCTAACCAAATAGATCATACAGACTTCCTCCTTGGACTGTGAAATCCTGACCCAAATGGTTTTCAGTAGATTTTTCCTTTGACCTCAGTGAAGACATCTTCAACCTTCAAATCTGTACACACCCAAGACCTCGAACCAACACCATTACTCTTTGGCCAAAGGTGTTGTTTGAAACTTCTGTTAAGAAGGATTACAGGTTTCCCAAAACATGAACCCCTGAAAACTAGGAAATACAGATTTACAGTGTTCATATAAGGCCCTCCCCAAAACCTTAACTTTGACATATTTGAATTATGCACCAACCCACTGCTGAAAGACATCATAACATACTATCCTTCCAGATGACAAGAGGTGGAGTGATATTACATCCATTTCAGGAATAACATTGAAATTGAATCTTTGCTTCCTATAGATTAAACACTATTGCACAATTCCCTTAGTTATTTTTATAACAAACAATTTTTCTTTCAGTTATCCAGGCTTTGTCTCAGTCAATGTTGATCTTACATGAAGCTTTACAGTAGAACATTATTTTGGATTCACTGCCTGATGTTTAGCAACCTTTTTGATCATACTGACATTAATGAGACTTGCACCTATTGGCTTTTCTTGGATCCTACTCAATTGTCTTCTTCAGGAGAAGATGAAAAACTATTGGTCTGATTATATTAATTGAATGTGTCTAATACCGCAAATCTTGTCTCTTGTCTTTATTTAAGTACATTTCTTTTTCTTGATAATACTTCTAAAATCTGGGTTGCATTTGCACTTTCAAAAATTGGCTCTTAAATCAGAAGCTGTGTTATAAAGGCATGATTTCCAGAAACAGCCCCTTGCAGGCAGAGAGCAACTAATGACACATGTTCTGAAAAAGCTGCCAAGAGCAGGACTCAGATTCACTGTAAATGGGTGATGCACAGGTTCAGTGGTCACAGCATGTCATTTTGAGTCACCCATTTAATCTGCAATCAGGCTGCCAGCAAACATTCTGGCTTGCAACAGAGGCCTGTCCGGGCTGAACATGCACAAATGATTTTTCCTGGCTCATCAGGTTGGCTTGAGCCACATGGTAGATCCAGCTTACTCTGAATAGGTTTTAAATACTGTTTTCCCAAAAGGGCCACAGATACTGGACACTGGGCACAGATACTAGACACAATTCACACATGAATTGTGTGAATTGCATTGCAAAGCTGAGGCAGGGAAAGGGGAAACAGGAGGGAAGAAGTGCAATAAAGCAATAAATAAATAGATGAAATAAGCACAGACATTCGGAGGCCCCACCATTATTCTGGGAGGCAGGAATGATTTATCCCATAATCAGAAAAAAAAAAAAACCCTCTTGGTCAAACCATGTTTTGAATGTGGCTATACAAGAGATTGCTATAAGGCACTGCAACTTTCATGATAATCCAAGCAAGCATACTAGTTTTGAAGCAGATAAAAAAAACGAGTTGGCACTACCAGCCCACTATAATTTGTTGGTACAAAAAATGCCATGAAACAATGCCTAAGGACATCCAGTGCTCTTAAGTCAGAAAATAAGTGATTCAAGTACTTACCAAGAGAAATGAAAAATGTTACATAGGAAATCTTCGGTGACCTACAGTAAAATGAAAAAAGTTACACAAAATTCAATTCCCAAGAAATGCTTATCTTTCTAACAGTTGCCATATTCTACCACCTTTGGCTTTAAAAATACATAAAGTTTCAGGTGTTGGAGAATGATAGGAAAAGTGAAAACTGCAAATAGTATTGAGAACCATTTGAAAGGTAAAGAAGGAACTATATAAAAAATTATCAAGTCCGTCAATTTAAAGTTTATGGGTACAAAACTATTTTCACAGCTAACAGTAAGTGACAAAAAAGTAAGAACTTCCTCATATTTATTCTGACAAGAATAATTTTTTCACTGAGGAGAAAAAAACCTCAAATGCATCATCAGAGATAAAATATCAGCTCTTATCTGTATAAACCTAAATGTATTTCCTTGAGCCGTAGGCACTTGTGGCTGGAATGGTAGTGAATGACTGTGGAAGTTGTTAGGATAACAATAATTTGAATTATTGAGGAGCATTGGATTTGCAGCTGAATACGAGGCTTTAACCTGTTGCCTAGCAAAGGCTGCTGACCACAAGGCAGAATGGTAGCTAAGCCAGCCATTTGCTTATGCTAAGTAACCATCTTAACTGTGTTAACCATTTTTCTAAGAAAAAGCAGCAAGTGAATCTGTGTAAGTCTGTGCACTGTGAACCAGTTACAGCAAGGAACGAGATAAGATACAGAAGCCCCCAAAAAGGGGTGGAAGATGGTACGACCTAAGACAGAAAAACAGGCTGGAATGTGAAAAACAACACGTAATTGGTAACAGAATCCGAGATGAACACATGCAAAAAGGTGAATGGTGATTGGTGAAGAAGCCTCCAGAAGTTTCCAGGTTTTAATCAAAGTCCACCCACTGACAGAAGAAAAGGAGTCAAGGTCTTAGACATGCACTTATAGCAAGAAGTCATGTAAATGAATTAAATACATAGGCAACTACATGCTAATGAAGCAAACAGTAAACAGAGGCGGAGCTTGAGATGGGAGGAGAAACGGGTGGAACATAGGAGAAGTGAGGGTAGAATGAATAGTAATAAGCAGAAACTAAAGTGCATAAATATGGGAAAAAACTATTGTTCATTGCAGGACCCCGTCTCTTATGGCGTGAGGCGCCTTATCCAAACCTGTCTCCATTCTGATTAAAGCTGTTGCGAGCAATGTGTGCTGGTGTTTGCTCCCTGCTCTGCTCTGGCTAATGAGTAACAGGATCCACAGGTTACTGGACCATCGTCTCCTTAGTCGTTGGGTGCCGCATGGAGTCAAGGTCTAACAGAAGCAGGTTGAGCAAAATATAAGCAAGTGAATAGAATTAATCTGCCATTAAAGTCTTTCTGCTTCTTGGATTTACTATATATTCTCATATGCCATATGTCCCCACATAAGGCACACACTTTGTTTTGGGAAGATAGAATGAAGAAATAAAGATGTTTCCAGAATCATGACTTTAAAACTAGAGTTTTAACCCTGTCATAAGCACTGCTGAGTTGGCAGCAGATTTAGGCTGCACACTGCCAATTCAGCAGTGGCTGTGACAGATTTAAAATGCTAGCCCTGACACTGAAGAGTGGACTTTGCCCGGTACCATGGCAAGAAAGTTTAGTGCCTGGACAAAACCCACAGCGGCAGCCCACCCTTGCCCTGCACACAGATCCAGGGGGAACACACCCTGCTCATGCTTGCCCAGGAATGCACGCAATGGCGAAAGCCACCCTGCCCCTGACCCCACTCCCCCACCAAATGAGTTGCTTGTGGCTCGGTCCCATGCCCTACCCTAGCTGGGCAGCGCCTGTTGGTGCCCCTTCACTTCAGTGCCAAGGGTAGTCACCCTGCTCGCCCTGCCCCACCTTGCTACGGTACTGACTCTACTCCACTGCATGATCACCAGGAGAGAAGCACAGCCCTCAGCAGCCATTCCAGCATCTCCATACTTCCATTCCAGAGCAGAAATCAGCTTCTCCACTTAAGAAATTGATCCCAGTTTTGGAAGTCTAGTTTTTGGGGAAAAGTTCATGTGGCATGGAAGAAAATGCAGTATGTTTTCATGTGTCTTGTATCATTCACATTTTTATGGAGGGAAGTAATAGAAGGTTCCAAAAATGTCCATATTTGAACAAAACTCTAAATATTCTTCAAACTAAAAATTTAAACCAATCTGACACTACATGGTCACTAGATCACATGAGTTTTCTGGATTTTATTCATTTTTAATATCAGCTGATAATATTAGCATCAAAAGGTGCCTAAGTAATTACATATTATTTTTAAAACATTAAGGGTTAAGGGAATAGCTTTCTTCTACTTGCTTAATTACAGTAAGTTTTCTGTGGTTCTTTATCCTTCCCGCTAATGTAGCTACTTACATATATGTCATGCTATCTGCCAGAGCAAACTTTTAAGATAAAAGAAGCTGTATGATTTTGGAATCCTTTATATGTTTCTTTTTAAAACTCCCCAAATCAGGATTGCTTCTTAGAATCATGTACACACACTCTCTCATTTTGCTAAGTAGTTTAGATTCCTGATTTTAAAATTAAAATAGGATTTATTTCATGATCACTATTACCTATGTTCCCCAATAAACCTCTCAATTGACTTTTTGGCCCTTACAAATTACAGCTTCCATAAGTCCAAGCTGGCAGTGCTGACACATGACATTCTAAATAAAGCCACGTTCATACTCATAAAATAACTTTGCAGCTGCAAAGTACTCTGAAATGAAGATGTTTATACACAGCGACTGCACATGTCACTTTCTGTTCATCATGATGCTGATATCAGGAAAACTAAATTGCAGACCAATATTCACTGTCCCAGAAATACTGAGTTTCCACTGATCATAAGGTCAGAAGAAAGCCATAGCAAACGTGTCTAACAGCATGGCTTCTCCAAGCCATGGTGGCACAATATGACAATGATCTGGGCAAATAACCTGGTATAGTTTTTTATTTGGTACACAAACTTCTGTATATCTTGTATGGGATAACTTTAAGTGAACTAAATGTCCGTCTTAAAAAGAACATAATAAATAGTTTTCATGGAAACTGATGCCTATCTCTGTTCTTTGCAGGCCCGGTCGCCCACTGTACAGCCCCCACAGGAGATGCATCCAACGCAGGAGCGGCAGAAGGTGTCCAAATTCAGAGCTGCTAGGCCTAGAGTGGTGGAAGCTCCGCAGGTTAACCTAGGAAACAGGTCTGATGCCCTGGCAGCTGTGACAGAGAAAGACAGAGAAATTGCCGCCACCAGGGACGATGCCATTCCCCACGTGACAAGGAATTGGCAGACAGCAAACACCGGGTCCTCGTCATTGGAGACTCCATCCTACGAGGACTGTAAGGTCCCATCTGCTGGCCTGACCCCATGAAGCGAGAGGTCTGCTTCATGCCTGGGGCTCGTGAGAGGATCCCAGCCTACATCCAACCTGCAGATCAGTACCCCATGGTTGTCATCCATGTGGGAACGAATGACGCGGCCAGGGGCAACCCTGACCACATTATGAAGGAATTCAAGGCTCTAAATATTCTTAGGGACAAGCTTAAGGACACAGGGCACAGGTGGTATTCTCCTCTCTTCTTCCAGTGAGTAGGCAGGGATGGCGACACGAGGCCTGCATTGGCAAGGTCAACTGGCGCTTACGCAGTGCTGCCAGGCAGGCTTTGGGTTTCTAGATAATGACCCATGCTTTCAGGCAGGGGACTTGCTGGGCTTCACCTCTCCCTAAAGGCAAGCGTGTCTTCTCTTCCAAGTTGGCTGATCTCGTATGGCGAGCTTTAAACTAACCTCGCCGGGGGAGGGGGCCTCAGGAAAATGTGGAGACACCACACGAGTAAGACAGGTGACAAACGCAAGGAGTGCCCAGGTAAGAAACAGGGGTCCAGACAGTCTCCCAAATCGGAGGGTGGCAGATATATATATCACAGTGTAGATATTTGAAAAGTTATTTTTTAAATTTGCCTCATATTTGAGGGCAAGAAATCAGCTAGTCAGTTTACATCAGATAATGGTTAGATTGTGACAATGTACAAAATGGGTGCACTTGTATTGAAACTGCAGTCTTGAAGAGAAAGAGTAGAGATTTGTGTTAGAATAGAAAAAACATGGCATCCAACAGAGATCAGAATCATAGAATAATAGAAGTAGGCTTGGAAGGGACCTTGTAGAACTTCAAATCCGACCCCCTGCCTGGGCAGGAGAAAAAACTGGGCTCAAATGTTCCCAGCTAGGTAGGCATCAAGCCTCCTCTTAAAGACCCCCAGGGTAGAAGCCAGCACCTCTTCCCTTGGAAGTTGGTTCCAGATCCTAGCCGCCCTAACTGTGAAGTA
>NW_017728948.1:43492951-43511253 GCF_001723895.1 Crocodylus porosus
CTATCACCCAGGTGGTCAAGAACCTGGAAGCCCCTTACCAGGTCATCACCTGTGGCCAGGACCAGGTCCAACAGGGCATTTCCTCTGGTGGGACTGTGCACCTCCTGAATTAAGTGGAGGTCCTATATCTTGGCCAGGAACCTCCTGGAATGGTTCGACCTGGCTGACTGTTCCCCCCAGCAGATGTCTGGGTAATTTAAATCACCCATGACAACTACATCCCTTGCCTTAAGTGCCTCTGCAAGCCGGCCCAAAAATTCCCAGTCCAGCTCCTCCCCTTGGTTGGGGGGTCTGTAGTAGACCCCCACCGTTAAATCCCTCTCCCCGTGGCCCCCTTGTATCTTGACCCAGAGCACTTCAGCTTGCCCCTCCTCTGACCCCATTCTGCTGGCAGAGGATGTGTATTGCTCCTTGACATAGAGCACCACACCCCCACCTTTCCTTCCTTCTCTATCCCGCCTGTAAAGCCTATAGCCCTAATGCTAACTGCCCAGTTGTAGGATGAATCCCACCACGTTTCTGTAAGCCCTATTATGTCTGGGTTTGAACTGGCTATTCTGAGGGAAAATTCCTCCTGTTTGTTCCCCATACTATGAGCATTGGTATATAGGCATTTAAGGCCTTGCATAGCCTGTGATATAAATTGATATAAACACTGTGAAATAAACTGATAAACAACAAGATTAGTGCATTCCTTGTTTGTTGCATAAAACAAAAGTAAAAGCATTAAAATTAAAAGGGCTCAAATATCAAATTGAGTACAGGCAGTCCTTTGACTTACAGCACAATTGGTTCCTGAAAACCACGTCTTAAGTCGAAAAGTAACTCTGAACCAATTTTCTTTTAAGAAACAATGTTTTAAATGGGGGATTCGTTCCTGAACCAAGGCCTGATCACCTACTTTCACTAAAAATACCCCAGAATTTTGTACTCAATCAGTTATAGATGAGTAATATAGCTACATTAATGTATTTATATTGTAAATAGCAATCATATTGATTTGGAAGGACTTCTTTGAGGTGGCTTTGCTGGATTTTTGAAAGGCTCTTAGTTGGACTTTTTGAAGGGTTCTTGGCTGGAGTCTTCTCAGGAGTGTTGGCAGCAGGTTTTTCTGGAGTCTTGTCTGCTTTCTTAAAGAAAGTGTTCAAGGAAGTTCGGAGATATGGGAGATGGGCGACGCAGCAAACTTGTTCACTGGTGCGGCATTGCATCAGATCAAGCATTATAAAGTTGAAACTAATGTCATAAAGTTGAAACAGGGTATCGATTTATAAAGGTTGTAAGTGAGAAATGTTGCAACTTAAAATGTTGTAAGTTGAGGACTGCCTGTAGTCAGCAAATATGGTATTTGATGATAAAAGAATCTGAAACATTCTAAAGACCCTGATGTTTCTGTGTTTTTCCAGGGATCAAGGCTATAGCCCTATTGTTCTAAGCACAAAGGCAGACAAACTCTTTGGGTAGAGGCAATATCTTTTATTAGACCAACTAAATAGTTGCAAAGAAGTTGTTCTTTGCAAGCTTTCAGATACACACATCCTTCTTCAGGCAAAAAATGGAAATTGAAAATGGTGGTCAGAAATTTCTCAAGTATAATTTTCCTTAAACCATTACTTGGGGGCATTAGTTCTGCTGAACAACTGAGGGCCACATTAAGTTATGTAACAGCCTCTGTAAACTTCATCACCAAGTGGGACTGACCAAAAACTACATTAGAATACTTCTTGTAATAATTATATCACAGCACTGAGCAGTGATATAGTTTTCCTCCTATCTTAAGACCATGCCACATTTGGCATCTGGTTAGAGTTTGATTTTCAGTGAAGCAGAGGTGACAGAGAAAACAATTTCTCAAACATAATTGACAAAATCTACAATGTTTATTTAAATGAACAAGCTGGAATATGTATAGACCTGTGCCTGATACTACTATTTGGGTGCCTCTACACATGCATTTTACTGTGAACTTAACTAATTAGCTCTGCAGTAAAGTGTCATTGTCTACACATGCACCAGTATTAAGGTGCATTAAGTTAACTCTGCCATAAGATAGTTCTGTCCCCAACAGTACTATCCTGCAGCTGAGTAATAATGTGCACTGAAATGCATGTGTAGATAGTGACAGGGACTGGCACAAGAGTGGTAAAGTGCAGAGGCTGCCTTCCACCTAACCCCATATTTTAGCACCCTCATGCCCCAGCTAGCCTTGCCCCTACCCAACACTGTTACCAGGAGCCCATGGATGACCCCCTGGGCCTACTTCACCCCAGCTCACAGTGATGTAGTCCAAAATGCATGTGTAAATGCTGCACCTGGGAGCAGTTTTCTCTGGTGTGAAGTGAGGTGGATTTTATCAGCTGCCTTAATGGCACATGTAGATGCACTCCATGGGTGTATCTAGATGAGCAAGAGGCACACTAAGAACAAAAAAAATTGTTCCACAAACTGCATATCTGCAGGTGTGGACTGCATATTTTCAGTGTGGGAAATTGCGGTATCAAAAAAACATTTAGAAAAGAAGCGGTGCCTCTGAGGCTACCAGAGGCTGAGTCATCCAGAGGGACATTCTAACATCAGGCCAGAGCATCTCTATGGCTGCCTCATGCCTCTGCTGCCCCAGCACACTGAATCAGTTTACTGGAGCAAATAGGAGTGGGGCAAGGCTGCAGTGTGCCCCAGACCCAGGCACTGTACCAGGTATGCAGGGATGTCGGGGGGGGGCTGTGTGTTTTTTTTAGGGTGGGTTGTGGGTGTGCAGGGAGTGGCGGGGGGTGTGGGGTTTGTGGGGAGGCCACTACATGCCCACCCCACTCACCCACACCCTGTGGTGCACAGCTCCTGGTGCTGGCAGCAGCATCCATCCAGGCAATCAGGGCCATGGCCTGCTGCAGGCACAGCCCCACAGTGAAGCAGTGCCATCTGACCCCTGGTCTGTATGTGGCGATTGGAGCTGACCTGGCCCAGCCTAGCCTGCCCCACTACCATGTGCCTTTGTACAGGACCAGGATGGCTCCTGACACCACCTGTGGCTCTTGTTCAAAGGTGCATGCTAGCAGGGCAGGACAGGCTGGGCTGGATTTGCTCTGCTCACCATGTACAAACCCTGGGTCAGGCAGCACTGCCTTGGCATGGGGCTGTGCCTGCAGTGAGCTATGGCTCCAAATGACCTAGCTGGCTGTTGCTGCCAGTGCCAGGGGCTTTGTGCTGCAGGGAGTGGGTGGGCATGTGGCAGCCCCCCCCAAACTCCCTCACAAACCCCACCCCCACAACCCTCTCATGTACCCCATACACCCACCCACCAACTCCACACCCACCCACCAACCCCACATCCCCCTATACCCACACCCAACCATGAACCCCACACATCCCCTTATACCCAAACCCCCCAAAACACCCACCCACCCACCCAAGAACCCTACACCCATTCCCTCACCCCCCTCCTGAAAACCCCACATCTCACACACTGCATGGCCAGCTGCCAGACAGGAAGGGACCTGCTGGCAGGAGCTGTTGCTGCAGGTCCTCACATCCTGGTTAGTGAAGGGGCAGGTAGGACTCTGATTTTTCTATGATTCAAAAAAAACAAAAGCAAACACCAAAGCATATAGATATTTAGAGTTTACTTTATTATGATGATGCAGTAGGCTTCCTAATTGTTTTAAAATTGTAAATATATCAATAAAACATTACCCAAATGATCAATCTCTCTCTCTTGTTCTCTCTCTCGCTGTATTCTAATATAATAAAATCCTTTGTCTGTCTGTCTATCCATAATGCCCTGGGCCAACTGTGCATGTGCCACTGAAAGGGAGCATGTTGATTGGCTGCGAGGGCCCAGAACATTCCAGATATATATAGTTACCCACATATAGTGGTGTTTCATATTAATCATGGTTAGTATTTCATTTTAATCATGGAAGAACATGGATTTTTGGGTATTTGAAAGAGCAAATTTGGGCTTTTTTTCTCAGAGATTTTGCCATTTTTAAACAGGGAACACCAAGATCCCTGGTGGTGAGGCAAATAGCAGGACCCCAGCAGAAAAGCCTGCCTAGGGCTGGCATTGGGGATTCAGCTAGAGGGCAAACAAGGTGGCTGATCTCCTGGCCATTTGAGGCCTGGAGGACATGCTTTGACATTTCAAAGTGGGCCACCACACTGAGCACATCTTCCAGGCGATAGCTGCCCAGATGGCAGGGTGGAGACACACCTGGCAGCAGTGCCAAATGAAGGCCAACTGTGCAACCACAGCCCACTGGCAACTGGCCCAGTGGTGCACATGGCTCTACTACAGTACCCATGCCATAGCCCAGGTGGCTGTGTGATCCCCATCTGGGTCCAGTAGGCATGTAGCCATAGGGCCACAGGTCCAAGGAGCCAGATGCTGTTGCAGATGGCAGCAAGTCAGAGCCAGGCAATAGCCCCCACTGCCAAACTGCTGCAGTGGATAGAAGGTATAGCAGCCACTCTAGGTCAGGGCTGCTGCAGCAGTTCAGCTGGCACGGGGGCCTAGTGTTCCCATATGTCAACTGGCTGAGCCTCAGAAGCTCCTGAGAGTAAGTAGCCCTGAGCTGCTCACCAGGGCAGCTTTTTATACTGCTGAGGACAGCATAGGTGCTGGTCCCAGACTTCAGTTCCCCCTGACTGCATATTTGGGATGAGCTGAATGAGTTCAGTTTGACCCAAGTGGCACAACTTTCCCCACACCAAAGTGCATGTTCAGGCATGTGTGCTGAGGCACATGCTTCTGGCACAAATTTGTGCTGCTGCTTTTTGAGCTGTTGCAAGTGCATGTGTGGACATGCCCCCTGGAACCATATGGGGTTTTTTTCCATTTCATTTTCAGTTCAGTGGCCAAATCTCCAAATCCAAATCAAATCAGAGGACCCTTTAATCTCTTTGAATTAAACTGGAACTCTCTGAATTGATTCGGAGACATTCAGAAAGATTCAGAGATTCAGACATAGACACAACTTTAAATGTTTTTTCTACACGTGGCTCATGAGTGCTGCAATGCTGGGGCACACATAGTGTCCCACAGAAGCAAGGGGTGCTCCCCAGTGCACTCGGCTGCAAACTCAGCAGTGGACCAGAAGTACATCCAGTCCACTTCTGGGTCCACCAGGGAGCACACGCCCCCCTCCTTCCCACTTCCTGCTGGCTTGGCAACTGGTGCCTCCTGGGCCTGCGGGAGGCATCCAGGGTCCCCACAGGGGCCAGCCGATCACCAAGCTGGAGGGACACAGGGGGAGGGTTCCCCGCATGCTCCCCAGCAGACCCAGAAGTGGATCAGAAATACTTCTGGTCCACTTCCAGGTTCATTGCCAAGAATGTGGAGGGCTCCCCCACACTCTTGTGGGATGCTCCATCCACCCCAGCATCTTAGTGTTCACAAGCTGTGCTGGTACCTCAAGGTACATAGAAAAAACTTTTAAAGCTGTGTCTATGTCCAAACCACCGATTCTCTGAATCAGCATCAAATCTTCAGATTTGGATTTGGCTGAATCGAATCAGGGACAGTGATACAAATTAACAAATCAAATCACTGTCCCTGTTTTGGGCTCAATCTGAATCAAACAGGGCCCTCTTTGTACCCTCCTAATGGATACTCTAAACTACTGTCATTTTCCATTTTGAACAACAAAATGGAATTTCTTTCCTGAAAAAGGAGTTTCCTGACATAAAATTCTAAATAAACAAAAATTGTGAACATCAAGCTCTTTTTAGTCTGTTGACTTACAGTTTTAAATTCTACTAACCAAATTATTAACACATTTCCTCCTCCTCTTCATATCTGGACTTTCTGTATTTCCTTGCTTCAAAGAAAGAGCATCTTTTAAAAGTATTATGTATAACATAGATGTATTATGTTCAATCAATATCTGCCAAAGAGACGCATTTTGCTAAAATTTCTGTGTAATACATTCATCTGTTCCATTCATAATCAGAGTCCTGTTCCTACTGGGAGCATTAAAGCAAATGTTAGTTTTACTGCTGGTACATGGAAATGATATACATGTTTCATTAACGATTCTTTCTTGCAGGTAATTTAGCAGGGGAAAACTGGTTCCTTATATAAGTTGTTCACTGATTCTGATTATAAATAAAAATAAGATGCAATACCAAATGACTAGCCATCAGATTGAATTATTACTGTGTATACCTCCTACTTAAAAGTCTATACAGTGACAGCAATTAAAAATGTTTTGTTTTAAGTGTAATATCCAATGGTACCTTTCATTTTCTATAGAAAGATGACAATTATGTGGGCTACACTGCTTTATATACCTGTAAGCATTTTGTTTATGTAGCTTGGCTGATTGAATAAGGTCTTCAGGAGATGAACAATATTTCTATTGACACTTCTTGGAACAAACTGTAAATAGACCAAGTATCCAATATCCAAAGTATAAAAGCCTCCCAAAGTCAGACTCCCTCAACCCCTCTAATTTGGCCCTTTCTCCTGAAAGTCCCAAGTGAAAAAAATGAAATGCATAGAGTATGTTTGTACCATGTGTAGCAGAAAGCCCCTTTTGTAAATTACCCTTCTGGACACAGATATAAGGAAGCCCCTTCTTGCCTGTACCCCTCTCCTCCCCACCCTGCAGTTCTGTGCATTTCTTTTCTTTCTAAGTATTGGCAGAGACCTAGCAAATTCATTGCATGGGTGTGGCAAGGCTCAGAGGAAGCCAGAAAGCTGAAGTGGATTTCTGTAGGAGAAACCTAGAAACTACATCTACATATCAATTAAACTCAGTGTCACAAAAGAAAACAAAAGAACTAAAATATCCACTGCAAAGACTGTAAATATATCCTGTGCTAACTTAACTCACTTACTGTCCCCAGTAGCCTTTGATCCTCACTACCTCACATTGCATTTTTATATATTTCTCACAGTGCATTTTCATATTTATTCTGTCTCACCTTTACCATGCCATTTTGTATTTTATACTTTTAAAGTCTTAAGGAATGTATTCCCTGTAGAATGAAATTACATCCTGAACCATTGAACTGCACTGAAATTATAATTGTAAAGTGATAAAATCTGTTGAGTGAATGTGAGTGAATGATGATCATCAGTAGACAATAGCCTAGCCAAAGGAACTCCATTTTAAGCTAATCAAGCTAAAGAACTGATTCCTGAAACTGAGCACTCACCCTATGGACTATTCCTGTAACCCATGACAATTGACTTATTGAGCCATTAAGTCAATAAGTCAAGGGTGGACTCCCAAAACTTCAGATACCAGCAGGCAGAGACCCCTGTGACTAACAGCTGTCAGGTATTACTCAAGACCCATGTGGTACAGCAACGTCCGGATTGGGTAGCCAAGATGATGCTGGGGGGACTCACACAAGTCTGCCAGAAAGGAATAAAAAGTAGTGAAATGTGACCCTCAGTGGCACCCTCTCATCCAGCACCTGACCTACCAAGAAACAAGGACAAAGCAGGCAATCCCCTTCTGGAGAAGGCATCACCTTGAAGGAAGCTGACCATCAACTGCAGATTCCAGGGCCTTGGATAGGTAGATGTACAGTGCTCACAATCACTACAGCATCCACTACACACTAGACTGTGTGAGTGAGTGAGTGTGTGTGTACACTAAGGTGACCAGTACCACCCATAACTCAAAGTTTGCATTTATGATTTTATTGGTAACTTCACATCCTGTCCAATAAACTAGAATTTATTATGATTCCGTGAATTGGCCCCTCTGTAGCCAACACATTCCCCATGCAGGATGTGCTCAAGGATTCCCCACCACCCTGATCACCATCCCAAATCCAAAAAATGAAGTGGTGGAGCAAGTCCAGGTGTATCCCCAGCAAGCCAACCAGAGACAGAAATCTCAAGAGCAAACCACATTTTTAGGTTTGGTGCAAGAAAGCTGAAATAAGTGAATAGAATGTAATCAGGAGCATTCTTCCACAGACATGTGGGGGATGCAATGTAGACATACCCATAACAACCTGAGAATCAGCCATTTAAACTTGGGCAGAGTCCTAGGATGAATTCTGCCATGTATTCAACAGAGCAAACTGAAGATAAGAAAACATGCGGGAAAAATCTTGACTTGCTAATTCCATAGGCTGGTTTGGACAATCCCTAGCAGAAGTTAAAGCAACTTAGAAAAAACTGTAACTTAGCTAAGGATATTCAGAAAGGAGAGAATATTTCCCCACACCTGACACACTTTTATTCTTTCTTCAATTTACTCTCTAGAGATGACTAGTAAAAAATGCAGCACCACCAGCCTGTCAGCAGCAGAGGACTCCTGCACAATTATGCTCCCCTTATTAATAAAGAAGATTTCATGATTGTGCAACCAAATAAATAGGGGTGGGATGTACCTCTCTATGTCAAGGAAAGCTACGCATCCCTGCAAGCTGACATTAGCACCCAGGGAGGATGATTGGAGACCCTCTGGGTTAAAATACATGGGGAACATGGCACAGGGATACAATAGTAAGAATCTACTACAGACCTCCAAACTAGGAACTAGAGTTCAACCAGGAATTTGCCAGGGAACTAGCTGAGGCTGCACACACTCAGTGCACGGCTGTCATGGGAGACTTTAACTACCCATACATCTCATTGGAAGAACAATCAGCCAAATCTGAATGATCACAAAGCTTCCTCACATGCATGGATGAGCTCTACCTGACTCAAGAAGTCTGTGGACCAACAAGAGATAAAGTGCTGCTGGACCTGGTACTGGCTAAAAGGGATAATCTAGTCAACCACCTAAGAACTGAAGGAAAGTTGGGAGACAGTGACCACAAGCTGATCACTTCTACCATCCATTGCAAAGCTGGCAAGTCAGTCAGCAATGCAGAAATCCTCAATTTTAGAAAAGCTGACTTTGATAAGCTCAGGAGGTTTATTGTCAAGGCCCTAAGGGGTCATGACTCGACAGGGAGGGGAGTCCAAGAGGAGTGGTGGCTCCTTAAGGGAGCAATCCTGAAAGCACAAGGCATGTCCATCCCCTCTCAGAGGAAAGGTAGTAAAAGGGCACAATAACCCCCTTGGCCCAGCAGGGAACTTGTGGACCTCCTACACCTAAAAAAAGAGAGGCCTATAAAGGATGGAAGACAGGAATCACCACAAAGGAGGAGTATTCTGCACTGGTCCATACGTACGGAGTGAACCAGGAAAGCCAAGGCTACAACCAAACTCCAACTGGCTACACGTATCAAGGACATTAAAAAGTCCTTTTTCAGATATTCGGGGAGTTGGAAGAAAAGCAAGGGTAACATTGGACCACTGCTAAACCAAATGGGACAACTGACACCCAGGAAAAAGCCAACCTGCTTAATGGGTACTTTGCATCGGTTTTTCATCAGCCCAAAGGGACTACCCTGCCTAGCATGATGCAGGCTGGCCAGGATGAAAGTGAATATATACCCAAGCATTGGTGTAGACCTTGTAAAGGAACACATTGAGAGGCTGGATACCTTCATATCAGCAGGCCCTGACATATTGCACCCCAGAGTACTTGAGGACCTGGCAGGCGTCATAGCCCAGCAACTGGCAAAGATATTCAAAAATTTATGGCACTCAGGTGAAGTACCTGAAGATTGGAAGAAAGCCAATGTGGTGTCCATCTTCAAGAAAGGGAGGAAAGTAGATCTAGGGAACTACAGGCCAATCAGCTTGACCTTGATCCCTGGAAAGATTCTGGAAAAAAAAAAAAAAAAAATCAAAGAAACCATTCTTGACAAGCTGGTAGGAACATCCTGAGGGACAGTCAGCATGGGTTTGTTGCAGGTAGGTCTTGCCTGACCAATCTCATCAGCTTCTATGACCAGGTAACATATCACCTGGACAAGAGAGAAGAAACTGACATCATATAGCTGGACTTTAAAAAAAGCCTTTGATCGGGTGTCCCCATGATCTCCTCATAGAAAAATCAGCCAACTGTGGCCTCAGCTACATCACAGTCTGATGGCTGGAGAATTGGCTCCAAGGTTGGACACGGAGAGTGGTAGTCGATGGAAGTGAATCATCATGGTACTCCATACCAGTGGTGTCCCCCAAGGCTCTGTCCTTGGACCCGTTCTCTTTAAAATCTTTATTAATGATGTGGACACTAGCGTCAGAAGTGGACTGGCCAAGTTCACCAATGAACTAGAGTGTCCACACCTGAGGACAGGCCAGTGATCCAGGCTGACCTGGATAGGCTTAGAAAGTGGGCAGATATAAACCTGATGGCATTCAATACCAACAAATGCAAGGTGCTCCACCTCAGGGGGAAAAAATACACAGCACACCTATAGGCTCGCACCATATATACCCTTGCTAGCACCATAGCCAAAAAAAGATTTGGGGGTCCTTGCTGACCACAAGATGAACATGAGCCATCAATGCGATGTTGCAATTGGTAAAGCAAACAAAACTCTGGCTTGCATCCATAGATACTTCTCAAGTAAATCTCAGGATGTCATTCTTCCACTGTACTTGGACTTGGTGAAGCCACAGCTGGAGTACTGCATCCAATTCTGGGCTCCACAATTCAAGAAGGATGTGGAGAAGCTTGAAAGAGTCCAGAGGAGAACCATGCGCATGATCAGAGGGCAAGAAAATAGGCCTTATGAAGAAAGGCTGAGAGCCATTGCACTCTTCAGCTTGGAAAAGAGCCAGCTCAGGGGTGACCTGGTGGCAGCCTATAAGTACATAAGGGGTATGCATCAGGATCTGGGGGAATGCCTGTTCACCAGAGCACCCCAAGGGATGACAGGAACCAACAGCCACAAGCTCCTCCAAGACCAGTTTAGGCTGGACATAAGAAAAAACTTATTTACTGTCCAAGCCCCCAAGGCCTGGAATAGACTCCCTCTAAAGGTGGTGCAAGCACCTACTCTGGACTCTTTTAAGAAATGTTTGGACACTTATCTTGCTGGGATCCTTTTACCCTAGCTGACTTCCTGCCTTTGGGACATTGAGTCCGGACTCAATGATCTTGTGAGGTCCCTTCCAGCCCTAATGTCTATGAAATCTATTAAATACATCATCTCTCAAGTCTATCAGGCACTCACTTACATCAAACTAGTTTCCTTTAGCTGTGAAAATATGTATTAATTTAAAAGATCAGTTACATTTTAGAGAGAATATAGTACATATTCAAAATGGAAAAGCCACCCACTTCTCTAAAAGATATATATGAAGATTTTTATGCCATTTCATTGCTATGTGAATACTAACATGAGGAGCATTAAAAAAATACAGTTATACCGCAGTGTGGAGGTAAAAGTCTATTCAAGAATGAAAAGATATAAGACATAGTACTGTCCTCCTCCTGAGCAAAACCCAATGGAGAGTGACTTTGACAGAAATCACTGAAACATTTATGTAGATAATCACAGCTTGTACTCCAAAATGTGTTTTTAATTGTACTGTTCTCTCTCTCTCTCCATATATGGATTGGTACACACACACACACACACACACGTCTAGAGGAGAACAACATGGTCAGGAACAGCCAGCATGGATTCATCAAGAGCAAGTCATGCCTGACCAACTTGATTACTTTCTATGACAAGGCTGTGTGGATAAAGGGAGCACAGTGGATGTGATACATTTTGATTTTAGCAAAGCTTTTGACACTGACTCCTACAACATCCTCATTAGCAAGCTAAGGAAATACAGACTACTAGACCAAGGGTTTCAAACATACAGCCCATGGGCTGGACTTAGCTTGTGGAGCCATATTATCTGGCCTGTGCTAACCTTACCTGCTCCATACACCAAAGGAGTCTAGCATTCAGGCAAGAACTGGTGTCACAGGCACCGCATGCAGCCCAGGAGACCAGCATGGGTTGCATGCTGTGCACCGCACCCTGCTAGACCAGCCCTGAGCACAGGGTCTGGGCTGATCCAGATTGGGCCATGCCAGAGCCAGCACAAAGGGTCAGTCCTGCAGGGTGCTTCATGCAGCATGTGCCCCATGCCAGCCCCCTGGGCCATGTGCAGTGTTCATGGCCAATGCAGCCCCATGCACTGCTTACAGCACACGCTGGCCTTGCTCTGTGCTTGCACTGCAGCTGATGCATGGGGCTGGCATGAAGCATACACTGCATGTAGTGCCCCAATAGACCAGTCTTGCACACTGGCATTGGTGCAGCCCAATCTGCACCAGCCCTTAAACCAGTGCACAAGACTGTGTAGTGAATTGCCATGTACAACACTCACCCTGTGTCAGTTCCTTAGGCCACATGAAGCACTCAAAGCACTGGTTCCAGCCCACACACCATCTGCAGCACAAACCCCCAAGGGGGCTGGGGCACACTACATGGAAAGCATGTGGCATGCAGTGCCCCAACAGATACCCCCATGCCCTGGCTCCAGTGAGGCCCAATTTAGCCCACAGTCTGGCCTGTCAATGCTAATCCAACCTTCTGGACCAGATGAGTTAAACACTCCTGGACTACACAAAAATACAGTAAAGTAGATACATAACTAACTCATCATGCTTGATGAATAGTCATCAGTGGTTCAATGTCTAGTTGGGAGGAGTTATCACATGGAATTCCCCAGCGGCCTATTGTGGGTCCACTACTGTTTATTCTAATGAATGATTTGGACAATGGGCCTGAGTGCACACTTAGCTTATCTGCAGATGACGCCACATAGAACCTAACTCTACCCACACTCTGGAAGGCAGAGGTAGGTTCCAGAATGACCTGGGTAAATTGGGACAATGGTCCAAAAGCAATCAGATGACCAAGGACAAGTACAAAGTCCTGCAGTTGGGAAGGAAAGAGTTCCTGCATAAATACAGATTGTGGAGCTAGGCTTCAGTACTGCATAGAAAAATCTGAGGGTTACAGTAGACTATAAGCTGAATATGAGCCAACAGTGTGCTCTTGCTCCAAAAAAGACAACAGTATACCAGGCTTTATTAACAGAAAAGGACACAATTCTTCTACTCTATTCCACAGCAGCAAGGCCTCACCTGGAGTCCTGTGTCCAGCTTTGGACCCCATACTTCAAGGAAGATCCTCAGACTGGTTCAGTGGAAAGTTAGGTTGAAGATTTGGAAGAATTGCCTGACTGTAAGGGTGGTTAGCACTGGAACAGGCTACCTAGAAAAGCTGTAAAATCTCTCTCCCTTGAAATCTTCAAGAGCAAGTTAGACAGACACTTCAGTGGTATGTTTTAGTGAAGGGTCATCCTGCCTTGAAGATTCTCAGGAGGTCCTCTTCATCCCTAATTTGCTCTGATCCTATACAAACACACATATATGTATGATTTTTCCATGGTTATGTGTTAGTGTTAATAAAGAAGTTCGTTACATGAGGTGAAAAAGAACATATTTAAATTACAGTAAAAAGACTGTACTTAATAATTCTGAAAAACTTCAAAAAGAGAGGTTTGTTAAACCTTATATTGCACAAGCTTACCCACCTCTTGCCATCAAATGGAGTACTATTAGCAATGACAACTTCCTAACAGCCATAGCATAGAACTCCTCTAATGTTACCCCTACAGGATAATAAACTGCAATTTGAACTGGATTTCCCCTGATAATCAAAGCTGATTAACATAAACAACAAACAGGAGAAAATACCAGAAAAACCCTTCTATTTCTATCGCTTCTCTCTCAAGTGTCATTTCTGCGCTTTACTGTTTGTTTGAAGCTAGGAAAAAACTGTTACAGAAACAAGGAACTAAAGCAATGATATTTTTAAGGAAAGTTGCACAACAGAAATATATATGATGAGCTTAGATTTAGTGGTGCTGAACTGTAAGGTGGAAGAATGTCATAACCTTGAAATATTTATATTTCAAGCCTATCTTGTACATATTTACATTTATATTTCAAGCCTTATATTTGATCCCAGCAGATACAATGGTTACCTTCCAAAATCACCACATTAGAGTGGGAGTGAGCATGACTGGAGGAAATAAAGAGGGTCTCAGGGGCAGGCATGTTGAGAGATGGTAAGACCAAACAGGCTTAGAAAAGCCACAGTAAATGAAGAAACCAGCATAAGCTAAGCCTGGAGGCATTTTGCAACTTAAATGACTTTGGAAGCATTTTTGCTATATTAGGGACAGTTTCCTGCTCATTTATGTACTTCACCTATTGGTAGACACATAAGTGGCTACAGCCATGCAGCCAATGAAAATTATCATTACTGGGAATTGGTTTAGTGTATTTTTCATCACAAATTCTACCAATTGCACCATGGCCTGACCTTGTATATCAGCCTACACATTCTCAGAATTTATATTACGAACTCTTACATGAATATTGGCAATTCCAGGAACTGGCTAAACATTATGGTTTTAGAAGTACTCTTTTTGAAAAGCATTGGTTTCTTTTCCTTTTTTTTAAACAGCAATGGAATTTTTTCAGACAAAAGAATTACAATGGAAAAGCAACTATCAAAATCCACCAAAGAAATAGTTCAGTCAAACAGTGTTGTAGATATCCTGACATTCATGAGAAAGGCTATTTACCATCATTTTTTCCTGCAGCCATTTTGCATACAATCTCAAGAAATCTCTGGAGCTTCTCTCATGGAAGTGACTACAGAACAGAATACTTAGTTGGTGACTTTAGACAGGTTTTTCTATCTCTACCTTTCACTTTCTTGATGCATCAAATAGATAGAGAATGAAAAGATGTGTAATGCTGAATACTTCTGTGGCCCTGTGTGACCTTGCCTGAACACACAGAAGGCCACTAATGGAGATATTAGAAGTCTACCAGGTAACATGAAACAGCCAGCTGTTTTTTTGAGGATTGCTGACCTCTACCACCACCCTTCTCCCCTACTCAGTCAAGCTAAGAACTGTTTATGTTGTCAAGAGGAACTGCAGGTGGTCTACTTTTCTCTGTCCAGAGATAGAAGAGACTGACCTGGATTGAAGTGTAATGATTATGCAAGGGAAAAAAGCATTAAGGAATTACTCAAATGGATATTTGTTTTACCCTTTGTTCTCTGTGCTTTGTATTCTTGAATAAATAAATGACTAAATAAATAATGTCATGGTTTGAAGATACGGCGTCAGATCCTAACCTATCTATTGGACATCTCTATGATGCTTATATGTTAAAGTGCAGTCATATTGCTATGAAGTTCAACTCCTTAAAAGCTAAGGACTTAGTCACTAAGCTCAGCTATAAAATGCAGCAAGGAACAGGCAGCACCCAACCAGCTTTTATACCCATGACTTCCCAGGCACTCAAACAGGTTGAAATAAGTTTGCGCTTAGATGCCTAATCGGCACAATAGGATCTGTCTCCCTACTTATGTGTCCTTGCAATCTTCTGCTATCACCTGCTCCTCAGGGAAACTCCTACAGGTGCCAAAACTAGTGGAGCCTTTTGGCTTAGCAGTTGGGGACTGGCTGGTAGGGGCCAAATTTCAACTGAGTTCAAATGCTCAACACTTTCACCTAATTTCAGTATCCAGATTCTGGAAGGGTTGCTGTAGGGTGCCGAGTACTGTTGAATATCTGATGCTCAAATTGCTCTAAATCTTAATAGCTTTATAATTTTAATAAACCATATGAGATGCTTAGCATCTCAGTGCTTTGAGTACACACACAGAACATTTTATTCTCTAACCCTTCTTCTTAGTTAGATAGTTTGCATCCTCATTAGATAATTGCATAACAGTCTGGAGTGGCTCCAAAAGAACAATTATTGTTTTTCAGCTGAATAATATTTTTCTTAATTAAGCATTTCAAAAAATCCTCCCTAATTATGTATTTACCTAAGAAGTTAGTCCATCTTAAAGAAGTAGTTCAGATCCCTTGGGTAAATTAGAAAGGTTTGCTTTTCAGTCTAATTGTGTAATTACCCAAGTGACCACAGACGCATTCAAACCTTTATATGTAGGTTATTTTTAAACACAGCAAAAGCAGCAAAGGAAAATCCACTTGAATAAGGTGGCAGTTTTATTTGTATGTGTCTATGTAGGTCTGGGGTGGTCAACCAGTGGCATGAGTGATAGAAGTGGCACAGGCAGTTGAAGGGTGTGGCACACAGCTGATTGGGGGAGACACACACCACACAGTGGCAGATAGGGCAGGGAGAAGAAAGCAGAGCAGCAGATTGGTCTGGGAGCAGAAAAAAAAGGGCAGATCAGGCAGGGGAAAGGAATCAAAGTAATTCTTCAGGAAGACATGGGGCTAATTAGTACAAAAAGCTTGGCCCCCACTGATTTAGGTTATTGCCAGCCTATCATGCCAATTAAAGATTAAACATTTTTTGGTCATGGAATCAAATTCTTTAGGTGACTTACACTTTTTTACTTTCCAGGTACTAGTATGGCACTCTACCCTATCACTTTGTACAGCTCACATCAAACTAGGACTTGGTTCATAAGTAGTGTTCCTAGGTACTATTGCAATGCAACACATTTAAAAAGTGCCCTAAGAAATATCAGGCCATCCTCACACATCCTAAAGGAAAGGGAAAATATCCACTTCACTTCACTTTTACATTAAACATGCAGGCCCCCCATCTCCGGCCACATGATTTCAGGTGTACAGTTGACTTTCCTAAATTTTAAAATGCATCTATTTTGGGAGGACTCCCCTAGCTAATAATGGGAATACATAACCTTTTGTCTTTAGGTTAGTCATTTATTGGCTTAAGTCAGCATGAAATGAGTGACTGAAAATATATCACTTTGTACCTGTCTGGTAACCTGAGCCCATTTCTTAAGTGTTCATCACAGAAATCACCATTTTAAATTGATGCTAATTGGGAGACTCAACAGAAAGCCCATGGAGCTTTGAATAGCCCCTTACCAAACTGAATTGCACTGGCAGGGCAGGCTCAGTAAACCTGACTTCTGCCACCTGTTATGTGTGTAAATAATTGTGATTCTTCAAGGCTGTCAATCTACCACCGGTAATGACAGCAGAAAGCATCAGGCTTTGTGTATAGTTATGGAGAGTTTCCATAACTCTTGCCTCAGCTATTAAAATTAGATGAATATTCATTTACCCTGTACTTTTCATAAGCACTAAGTAACATAAATTGTACCTGTTGCCACACTGAACTTAGAAAACAATAAGCACATTCATCTTAGCGAGACCTGCACTTAATTATGAAGGAACAGGGGAACCTAGGGAATCATGCATTGCAGTCTCTGTGCAGTATAGTGAAAAGAGAAATTAAATAGGCAAGTAAATACTAACAGCACTAGTTTCTTACAGAATCACATTTGGTATCACCTGGGGAGACAGCTTTTGTCAAATGTCCATCTGCTTGAACTTTAATAAGAACACAGCAGTCTCAACGGATGTTCATCCTTTGAGTCACATCACTGACAGCAACAGCTCTGTCAAAAAGTAGAGCTCTCCCATGGGGCCAAGTTATGCTAATTGCTTAGAAATCAGAATCAAAGCTGTGGAATATCAACTTGCAGCTGCTTTGCAAAAACCCCAATTCAACCATTTCTTTTTGAGTGCAACTCTCTATGTACTGAAGTGTCTCAGAGAAGATCTGATAGCTACTGAATTATTCTCAAAAGACCAAGGACTTAAACTTATAAAATGATAGAACTTGTTTCTTCAGAGAGCCTACTTAGCCTACAGATCTACTGTTCCTTCCTGCAATCCCTGGGCAAATGTAATAACTTCCACATAACACTCTTAAAAGGTATCATAACATCTTCCCCCTTTACATGTAACATATAATACTAACATCGGCAATTTAGTTCAACCCATAGTTAAAGCATATTCTTACTCTATTAGTCTATGCTGGCTTTTTAGCTCTAAGTCAGGGGCAGGCAATTATTTTCGGCAGAGGGCCACTTACTGAGCTTTGGGAAGCCATTGAGGGCTGCATGACAGGTGGCCAGGGGCAGATAAATATTAATTTTCTAAATTTTTTAGGGGCCCGGTGGGCCGGATAGAATGGCCTGGCAGGCCGCATCTTGCCCCCGGGCCGCATTTTGCCCATCCCTGCTCTAAGTGAACTTCTCAGTTTCTCTGCATTCTCAATCCTTATTAATTCAGTTCTTGTTTGGTTTCCTTGTTCAGATGTCTCTACTTCTGTGTTCCTTGTTGCTTTCACTTCTTTCCTTTACAAGCTGCAAGTCTTGTCTGTTCCTTCTTAACACCTGTCCTTCCACTGTGACTATAGGATCTAGGAGCGACTTTATGGGAATGTAGTGCTTTTTGTTTCAAAGATTTCATAGACATTAAGGCTGGAAGGGACCTTAGGAGATCATCAAGTCCAGCCCCCTGCCCAAAGGGCAGGAAGTAAGCTGGGGTCATAGGATCCCAGCAAGATAAGCATCCAATTTACTCTTGAAGGTGTTCAATGTAGGTGCTT
>NW_017728948.1:43516107-43540353 GCF_001723895.1 Crocodylus porosus
AGTCCCATGGCTCTCAGCCTGTCATCGTAAGATCTGTTTTCCTGACCTCTGATCATGCGCGTGGCTCTCCTCTGGACTCTCTCAACCTTCTCCACATCCTTTTTGAATGTGGCCACTGTGAATGTTATACCAGTGGAAAGTAAAAATAATACCAAAGTAATTAGTGGAATTCCTTTGGAATTTATGCTGTTGTAACTGACTTAAGAATTTGGTCCAACATTATTTATACATCACCCTGAAAATGTGAAGTTAAACTAGAGAATAAGCAATGACCCCTTTTTGGAGTCCAGTGCCCTTGACACAGTGTAGTAGGTACAAAAAAGAGAATGTGCAGTGTCTAGATAACTGGTTTTATTTTAAAGCATCTGAAGACACAATGCCTGTTACCAAGCTCACAGAGTCACTATATAAGCCATATATATTCAAGTTTTACTCTGCCAGCAAGATATACAGACATGGTATTTTGATATCTACTGGAATTTTGTTTCTATATAAATCTTATAGTTTTATAGATGAATGAAGTTAGCAACGATAGTGAGAAAAGATTATCAAATTCTAAGATGCATTGACTTAAACCTATATTTCTATTTGTCTGCATTTTTTTTTTTTTATTTAAAGAATCATTGTCCTCTCAAACAATGCAGAACTATAAAAAAAACTAGTCATCTGAAATGACTCACTGTTTCATAGGATACATTAATCTTTCTGGATAAATCTCTGGATGCATTTATTAAGATGTGATTGATAGGTTTTTGATAAGTTCCGTAAGATGGATTTTACCTCAACACCCTTCTTGAAACCTTCCTACAGAAAGTATTTACAGTACCTATGAAGCAGAAATAAAGTGTGCATAAAAGAACTCAGATACTGCATTTCTTAATTCTACCCCAAAAAAAGTAGACAGCCTTCAGGGCTTCTCTATTCACTGGGTATTTCTAGAGGTATATTTCACACATGTTGGTCTCCATTTTGTAATGTTACAGGTTTTTAACCAGTTAAAAATATAAACTATGAACAACAAATATCATTCCAGAAGATTTTACAAATAGAGAGAAATGCCAAAAGTAATCTAATCCATCCCCCTGCACAGATGCAGAATATTCTACTCCTGAACCACTCTGGCAAATGCCTTTTGAGCCTCTTCTTGAAAACTTCCAATGTAAAAGATTCTGCTATTTTCCTAGGCAGCTTACTCCACTGTCCTACTAATCTTACAGTAGGACAGCAAGCCTTTCCTGCGATTAGATCTAAGCCTGATTTGTTAAAGTTAATGTAAAAAAATTAACAAACAATTCTAGTCTTGTAAGAAAATATTGTAGTGATGTTCCAACTACTTAGAAGAGCATCTCAGCAGTATTCTAAAAGATATGAGATAAATAATCTAAATATGATGGGAAACAGATCTCCTTCAGATGGCCTAAAGACAGAGACTCTCTTATACAATGCATTTAAAATAATGAATATTCACTATATTATGTGGTTAAATATATAGTACAAATAAATCTATTCTAAGTATACAGAATATCATCAAGAAAGGTATTTTCAGTATAGAATGGGCCCTATGTTCTACTTTTAAAAATCTATAAATACAAAAGTGTATTAAAAGAAAACATTTTTCATGCAAAATAATCTGTAGACAAGAGATATTAGGGAATACGAGTATAGAAGATGCAGCACCTTAATTGTGGCATTCTGAAAAGATTGTTCCTTTTTTAAATTAATATTAAAAATCAATGATGTGACAATTTTTCTGATACTAAGGTTTAAAGATAGAATAATCTAAACTATCCAAAATAGCATACAGGTCTGTAATCAAGACAACATCACATATGGTCTTTTCCATTTATTTAGGAGGTACCTCAGCCAGATTCCAGTAAAACAGGAAAGTTTCTGTTAAATGCACTTAAACCTGCAATAAACTACAGAACACAGAAAACAACATACTTTGACACTTCCTGATAACTCTTGAACTTGATTTAATCTGCCGCCATGGAATTACACATCATCCTTATTTCTTGTGAGAATAAATAGTTTCAAAGGTTCTGCACTGTTTTATGTTGTTTTCAATACAGAAGATATTTCATAGAGAAGACCAACAGAAATAAACCAAAGTAAAAAAGCAACTATTTTATTATTCCATTCACTCTGCTAGTTTACAATTTGGGAATGCAGAAGAGGGCCTATATCCTAAAACACAATGAAAATTTAGTGATATGTTAAAGACACTTTCAAAACTGAAGAAGCGATTCGTGGCTGAAATAAATCTGCTTAACCTCATTCAAGTCAGTCAAGCTATACAATGTACAGTTGAGAACATGGTTGAAAAATTATATATCCTTTTCTCATAACATGCTGACATTTCTGGCAGATTATTTGATACCTACTTGAATAAATAAAATAATATAGTTTAGATTCTTAGCAAGTGCAATTCAGCATAGCTTCAGTGGAGATACACCAAAGGGTTAGGCATTGGAACTTTTCTTCTTTCCAATAATAAAATAGGATTGGACCTCCTAGTTAAAAATTAAGCATCTTGCTATTGCAAGCAACTGGCTCTTAAATGTTGAGAACAACTTTCTGTTCCAAAAGACTGAGGATACAACTCATCTATCTTGGATTTTTTTCCAGACCAATAAAGGAAGAATTGGTGGATGGTGCAAAGGTGATGAGCTACTTTGAAGAAAGTAATCATGATATGATAGAATTCCAGATCCTGAAAAGGAGAAAGCATAAGGTCAGCAAAACTGGTATGCTATTTTTCAAAAAGGCACAAGGAGCTCAAGGAGTTAACAGGCATTGTCCCAAGAGAAAACAGATTGGAGGATAAAGATGCACAGGAGGAAGCCCAACAAGAAACAGTTCTAACATGATGAAAGCGCAAGAATAGCAAGAAACCAACATGGCTACACAAGATGTTTCAAATGCAAAAGGAAAGCTTACAGGTATTGGAGAAAAAATAAGCAGGTCACTAAGGCAGGACAGAAAGAAACTGCAAGGAGAGAGTCAGGAATGCAACAAAAAAAAAAAATTTTGCTGCAAGTGGTGAGGGAAGTTAGACAAACAAAGAGAGGTTCTAGAACACCTAAGTATGTTGCCCAAAAAAGAAAGACCAACGAAGCTGTAGGATCACTATTAAATAGCCAGGTGAAATTTTTAAACAGAAGATGTAAAGAAAGCAGAGCTACTCCAAGCTATTTTGCTCCAGTATTCACAAAAAAAATTAAATTTGAAACCAGACACCTAATAAGAAAAATTGTTTGGATAAGGAAGGGGAAAACCTGAGGGATGAAATAACAAGGGATGGTCAGAGAGCTTTTAATGGTTCTGAACAATTCTAATCAGCAAGGCCTGATGAACTTCATTGTAAGGTACTGAATAAATTAGCAGGGGAGATCTCAGAGCAGGGGAGATCTCCTTGGCAATAATATTCATGAAGTCAAGGAAGATGAACGAGGTCCCAGAGGATGGGAAAAGGGCCAGTGTATTGCCCTCTTTAGAAAGACAAAAAGGATGGCCTGGGGGAGCTACAGATCAGTTAGTCTCACCACGATGCCCAGGAAGTTACGGGAGCATAGACTAAGGAAATTCATTTGTGAGCATCTGGAAGAGGAAAGGCTGAATCACAAGCACCCGGCATGTATGTAACTAGGAACAAATTATGTTAAACAAAGTTCATCTCATCCTTTGACAAAGTAACTTGTTGGGTGGGTGAGGGACACTCTAGGGATATACTATATGTGGACTTCAGCAAGGCTTTTGACAAGGTTCCACATGACCTTTTCAAAAACAAATTGGAGAAATGTGGGCTAGACAAAAACTATTATACAGTGAGTAGACAGTTACTCTGATAGCCACCAGTAAAGGGTAATTATAACTGGATCCGTGTCAGAATGACAGGAGGTTTAATAGAGTCCCACATTGGTCTGTCTTGGGCTCCAGTGTTGTTCCATCTGTTTATTAATTATTTGGATGCTGGAATGAAGACCTTGTCAAGCAAGTTTGCAGATGACAAAACTGGGAAGAATTTCAAACATGTTGGAAGATAGAAGCACAATTTAGGAGGATGAAGTTTAATGCTGACAAATGCAAGACGCTGCACCTCGGGGGGGGTGGGAAATCAGGAACAGAAGTATAGCTTGGGTGACGCTTAGGTCAATGGAAGTGCTATGGAAAAGAATCTGGTGGTCTTGCTGGATCACAGTCTCAGTATAAGCCTAAATGCAGCCACACAAAGTGTGGTTTATGGATGCATCAACAGAATAAGATGCAAATCATGGGGGCCTCTTTATTCACCACTAGTTAAGCCTCCTCTAGTTAATGACTGCCACTGCCAGGCTGTGCCACATGCCCTGCCTGCTGGGCAGGACATACATGGCATCACATGGCTCTTGGGGCAGCAGAGCACAGAGCCCAGCCCACAGCAGCAGTCTGCCTCCACCCCACATATAAATCTGGGGGGGCACATGCCCCCCTGCCTTTTGCAGGGTGTGCACAGCAGCAGGAGCTCTCCCCTCCCCCACCCCCTTGGATGAGCCACCCAGGCTCCAAGCATCTTGCAACCCACCCCAGCCCCACTCACTTCCTCAGTGTGGGGGCCTTGATCTGCCCCCCACCCCCTGCATGCCCCTTCCCTCTTTCCTGGCCCTTCCCCTCCAGAGATTTACCTGCTGGGTGTGCATGTGCACATGGGATGGGAGGGATGCAATCAGCCCTCCCAAATAATATTTTCTCCCTCCACCTATGCTCTTACCAGGTTAGGGTCTTATCTTGTGTTGAGTCAGGGTAGATCATGTGGTTTGCAAAGAGGTTAGAAAATAAATTTGTTTGGATGTTAACAGTTTGGATAGGGATGATCCTCTCTCAGGTAGGGAGGTGGGACTTCAAGGTCCCTTCTGGCCCTGCTTTTTTAGGCTTTTGCGTTATACAATTCATTCCATGATCTCCACCTTGGATATAGGTTTCTTGCACCCATTACTCCCATTGCAAAGCTGTTCCAGAATCATATCTCCTTTGATGGTTATAATTTCCAACTTAAAAAGTCAGTTTATACCAATTTGTGCTGATTTCAATATTTCCATCTAGCATAAGTAGTTCTCTCGCCCTGATGTTTACCCCTCACACCAAAAATCTCTAGAGAGCAATCATAACCCCTTTCATCCATTCATTCTGCTAAATTAAATAAACCAATCTCTTTACTTCTATTTTTGTAATACAAAAATCTACATTTCTGTTATCATCCTAGTTGTCCTACATTGCATCTCTTCCAGTTCGAATCAAAATTTCTTGAGCACAGGTGAGCAGCATTTTATGCAGTACAGACAAGATCTCATTAGCACCTTATACAAAGCTACTGGTAATTCCATTTGCCTTTTTTTTTTTTTTTACTGCAGCATCCCATTGGTTATGCATAATCACCCAAAAACACTATGGTCTCTCTCCTTTTCAGAGATTTTCAGATGAGGAGTCCAAGCTTAAAACAGAAATTCATCTTATTGATACCTAACCTAAGTGCAGAACCTTGTATACTGTACTATTAAATTTCATCCCATGCCTTGAATTTAAGCCTTCATGGTTATTAAATAGCTCTGCTGTAATAGTAATGTCTATCTCTGCATTGACCAAGCCTCATAACATAAAGGTAATGCTTCCTTATGCATTAGTAAATAGACCAGTAGAAAGACCAAGGAGGACTCAATAATCATAGGGATTGGTTTGTCCATTCTTCAAGCTAAGGCATCCATTTTAGGTTGTCCTCCCTTTTTCTAACAGGTCTTCTTTGCTCCCAGCCCAACCCAAAACATTTTTGCTCCCTAAGCTTTTGCAGTGGTGGTACAAAGCACGACTGTTCAACTGACAGCCTATGAGTTGCATGCAGCCTGAAATTTGCAGGCCTCAGGCTCTCCCTGGCTGCCACTTCCCTCATCCTCCAGCTCCTGCTGCAGGCAGGGTCTCCATCCCTCCCAACCATTCCCTTTCCAGCAAAGGAGGGTAGCACAGGTCAACCCCAGACTGTGGAAGGGGCATGGTGTAGTTGGGGAGGCATGCAATTTGCCTGCCTACACGCACAGTGCAGCAGTAGCAAGGCAACCCATCTGCCCACAGTGTAGTGGAGGGAGCAGGCTGCCTGCCTGCTCATGCAGTACCAGGGGAGTTTGTATCTGGGGACATGAGAAGGAGCCACAATGCACCACTGATGCAGCATATGGCCCCCTATGGTGTGGCCCCTTGGCTGAACAGCCCTGGTATAAAGGAAGCAGAACCAACTCTGTTGTATAAAATGAATTCTATGCTTTGATGAATTCTGTCCCTTTCCTGTCTTCAGGGCTGTCAGTTCATCTTCAAAAGCTTTCAATTAATTTTAAAGCCATGTGAACACAAAATAAAATGTTTAATAATCCCTTATAAAAATTAAAGTATTCCTAACTTTGTCTTTATTTTTAAATTCTTCCTTAATAGAATATCAAAGAGCATAGTCTTGTAACACATCTCTTCTCAGGCTTCTTAAAAGCCTTGGTACTATGACTATTGTGTCCCACAAGATGAAGATAAACATGTTTTTCAAGTTAATTTGACTGTTTCCATTCCATTTTGAATTAAACAATCTTTAAATCTGCATGAGGTTTATTTATGTTAAGAAATGGAACTAGATACACATCTAGCTGTTTGCAGTCAGGTTAAATCCCAGAAATGCTTCCCTCGTGACCAGTCAGTCCACTGTTCAGTTTTTTTTTTTAGCTGTTAAGATCTTAGAACAAAAAAGAAAAAAAAGGCATGTAATTAGCCTTGATATCAGCAACAAAAAACTAAAGAAGTATTTCTAAGATGTGAGGTAGGAGCTGCCTAAGTTACAGTGGGTTCACCAAGTCCCACCTAAAGCTTGCAATGGGAGTAATGTGTCCTTCCTTCCGGGAAATCTTCCACTTCTGCTGATGTTATTGAAGCTAGAGATCCTGGCTAAGTCAGATTCAGAGCTGCCTCAGGCAAATATCACAAAACCAGTCATACTATAGAGCTGAAATTGAATGGTGTCTCTTGATATGTACATTGCCTAGAATTCTGGACGTGCTTTTAATGAGTAGTTGGAAAGTTCTTAAAAATCGGGGACCACATGATCTGGTCATTTTGAGCCATGCAGAGGGTCTGCTCCAAGTGATCCCCCACCCTGCATGCAGAGAAGTCATTGTTTTCACCTTCCTTTCCTTCAGCAGATTTTTATGCATGTCATCCGGCTCTGAGCACATGTAAATCCAGAAGAAAAAGCGCGATGTTAAATCTTCCCGTGGCCATTTCCACCTTAGTAGCAGTGCCTAAGAGCAGCCCTGACAGTGTGCTTCCAATGGAGGTAAGCTATCAGGGAGTCAAAGCTCAGACCAGGGCCTCTGTACAGCTCCCATTGAGTCTGGGAGATGGTCTATGAGAGGACAAAGGCCCAAACAGAAAATGCTGAAGAAAATCAGAAAGTTTTCTATCTTTCTACAGCAACCTGAGCACTAAAATTTTCCAGGTTGAAAGGGTTTAAGGTACCAACTAATTTTACAGGACAGAAGACTGAATTGTGCCACTCTTCATTATCACAGTTGCTTTAGGAACATAGGGCATTTTTACAGATGCTCCAGGAGTGCAGGCAAGGGAGTTGTTTTAATTAGAGCAGCTTCAAGAGCTACTCTAATAAAAGCCCCTGGAGTGTCTTACGCATCAGCATTCCCACGCTTTAGTTAAAGCACTCCCACCACCATGTTGAAGCATCAGGATGCTGATAGACAAGATGTGGAGGCTGGCTGGAACACGGCAAGTACCACCCTCCAGCAGACTCAATTAATCGAGTCTTCCCTGACACCAATTACAGCACATTGGAGCAACTTCCTAGTTCATGTATAGGCACCCATAGTCATGATTAATTCAAGTTAAAGCATACACCAAGGACAATACCCCCTGCCCCCCACACATGCACTACCATGGCATGACTTACTAGATCATAGCCTATCCAACAGATGAGACCCAAGGGCTTTGAAACCATTTTCTTCCTGTATGTGTTCCAACATGTTTAAAGGCCTAAATAGATAACGCATTTACATCAGTACAATCAGCATTACACAAGTATAACAGTAGTAGAGTAATGAAGCAAAGCACAAAACCCAAATATTTTCATCTGATCTGGTAGAAAATTACCCCAAGATCAGGATTAAAGCCCTACCGGTATAGTGTACACTGGTTTGAGTTTCATCTGTTTGTAGCCATTAGTTAATCCCCCATCATTTGTAATAGCAGCCTATTCATGCAGCTACCCTAGGACCTCAACACATGGAGGTCATGTTAATCTGCCTACAGTCTGAGACATGCATTTCAGTGTTTCAGACATGAAGTGGAGCAGACCTATTAGACTGATGCACAGTACTTGAGAGTCACATACTGACTTACCTGGCCCCAGAATCGTGGAGGACATCTGGTGAGGGAAAATATTTTATGATAGTCTTTTCACAACAGCATGATAGGAATTAGACCCACTGAATATTCTCAGGGCAGCAACTGCATTAGGAGAGAGTGTAATCTTAGGCTTATTTCTAAGTTTTACTAGATCTATGTTCACACATTTTTCTGGCTTTTGACTGTGTTCCCTTGAGTGCAGGTGTTGCATGGATGATACAAGTGGGGTGAAATAATCGAATATACTCAGCAGAAGGTGAAATCTGGGAAAAGGCAATGTGATGCGAAGCAGAACTGATGCTAGACAGCAAGTTAGACATGAGACAGCAGCAAAAAAATGTTAGTGCAATTAGTTACTACACTCATATCTTTATTTATTAAAATACTAATGAAAGATAATTGTAAAAAAAAAAAAAAAAAAGAACAAATCAACAAATTTCAGGAAACAGAGGTTTGGAGGGAAGGACAGCTTCAACAAAATTAACCAAGTGCTACAAGTCAAAGACTGGTTGGAACCGAAATAACTTCTACAGCTTTAAGAGTAGCCAGAACTAACAACTGAAAAAAAAAAAAATATCTAGAATTTCTCATCTGCTGCATTCTCTTGCCTTGGATATTTTTAGCTCAACTTCTCCTTACAACTGAAATGCCTTCCCTGTGCCAATTCAATCTCTCACAATCCCTTTCTACAGTACCTACTTTCAACTCATGTCCACCCTAGCTTTCCCATGCATCTCTTTTAGGCCATCTGCAACCTTGATCCTTCCTCTTTGTGCCATGAGTGACAAGATGCATCCAGGTCTTAATCAACTACTCCCTAACTTCCTCCTTTGACTGAAACCCATGTCAATGTCCTTCAGCTTCTTCAAAACATGGCACTTTAAATTCTTATTCTCGCCTTCTTAATCAAGCCAGGTCACTCCTTTCTTTAAATCTCTCTGGCACTTTCCTCTTTGGGGTGAAACGTTTAGATTTTTACCTCAATCTCATCTTATTGCTTCTTATCCTACCTACCTTAAAGCTTTTAATTTAGCTAGGGATGCCTGTTTAAGTGTCTAAGGTACATACAGGTGTTACATTTAGATTGACCTAAATAAGTTAGTTCACCTGAGGAGCATTCGAAGCACGGCTCTGTGCCTGGGAAAGTCCAGCCACTCACCCCAGCCCTGGGGCTGCACTCATTGGATCCCTCCTTCCCCAACTCTGACCAAGCTATTTTTACCTCCTTCTCCCTGGATAGGCAACCCCCCCTCCCACACCACAACAGACCCACCAATCCCACCAGTGTCCCCCAGAGCTGCCCCCCCAACAGACCCACTAGTTAATTAATTTTAAAGCCATGTGCACACAAAAGACAATGTTTAATAAATGTCCCTTATAAAAATGTAAAAACGTCTTCCTAACTTTGTCTTTACCCTAATGTTTAAAATGAAAGGGTTATTAAAGAAGAGACAGTGCTCTGTTCCTCACAATGTGTCCTGCTGTACAAAACTATATATGACCTCACCCTATCTATTCTGCTACTGTTCCTAACGATGCCCATTTGTTCATCAACCTCTTCAGAAAAATCAGCTCTTATGTTACAACAGTTTTTAGCTTCTGTACAAAGTCACTGACCTCTCCACATTCAAGCCCCACTTAAAGCAATATTTTTGTCACATTGATAACCCTGACTCGAGGCAATTTGTAGATCAGTTACAAATCGTCCATGACTATACTCCTTCATTCTACTCAGCTGTCTTATTTGCCGAAAAATTGCAAGCTACTCAAAGCAAGGACCATCCATCTCGATTGTCAGTAAAGAAAATACCAGAGAGAATGATAACATGTATTCTAAGTTCATGCCATCTCTACTTGGGGGCCTAGTCCTATCTGTTTTATACAACAAGCTCATGTCCAAACACTGTCAGTCCTTAGAAAAAATAGGAAATAATATCACAACAGAACACCAAATTTGTTCAACACCCCCCCACCACTCCTCCAGCTTAAGTATTTTGCTAAATCAGACCCAAGTGTTTTGCAAAAAGACTGAGAAGAGCAAATGTACTGCGTCTTCGAAAGACCTGGAGAGGAGACAGAGACAGAAAGACAGAGGGAGAAACTGTTTTGGAAACTGACTGGTTGGTTTAGCTTCACAGTACTGAAACAAGTAAAATCTTTCAAAACAATAGCATGTCAATTGTAATAACTATCTGAGCTACAATGCTGTGAATAGAACTATTAGACAAAACATCTTTTAACCCTTCCAACATGAGACCTATATCAACCAACAGCTCTCACTGTGAACCCAATAATACCTCTGCTACTTTTCTGAACTGTAAATGCACAGCCTGGTCCCACACCCAATATTAGACCATCTTCATAATGGAGATAAGCTTGAGATGTGCCTCCCAGGTCACCATAGCAAAGAATCTGTTCCAAGAGTTTTGTAGTACCATGCTTCAGAAAAACAAATCTAATTTGTTACTGAAGTGACAGTTTCTGACCCATTTTAAAATACAAAATACTATTGTAAAGCCTAGCTCTTGGCTGTTAATTTTAATAACAATGCACTCTTTCCTGGCACAGCTCATTACCAGCTCTCTATGAATTGCATAATTATTACTAATTAGGAGCTTCTCATTTAATCCCAGCTAGAATAATTACATTGTCAATTAGTCCTGTCCCCCTACTGGCTTTCCGGAGTTGTACACAAGGAGCTTCCCCATGAGTCCTCACTTCTGCTCTTCCTCTGATGGACTGCACATTGGGAAGCATAAAGGAGAACTGAGTCCAGGAAGTGGGTTCAAAGGAAAGTTTTTATGAAATTTTTATCATAGGCTGACTTCAGAAGATTTGCTTTGGCTAAATGTTTAGTTAATACTAACTGAATGTAAAAGCAAGTAGTAGCTCAGTACCTCTAGCTTTTAGAATAAACTAGCAGCTGAGACCTTATTTAGAGTCTCAACAAGAGTGCTCTCATGTGTCACATAAAACTTTAGGACTGAAAGAAAGAGTAATCCAACTGGACTGAAATTCAGTAGCACTATACATCACATTTCCTCACAGAAATAACTTCTGAATGTTTTGCCCTGGTCTTAAAACAATTGTTTGAACAACTTGTCAGAATAAATACAAATACATTGTTGTGCTCAGAAACAGTATCATGCAGTTGATAGTAATTTGGTATTATTAGTGGACACAAGAGATTTTAGATGAAGAAATGCACTACTGTTCCTACAACTGTGGAGCCATTTTTAAATAGTTTCCTAGTATTAAACAGAGAAAACATTAAGATTAAGTTCTGAATTAATCTCCGATTTAAATTAAATTAAACACTCATTGAACACGTAGCTCTGATCTTTTTCCACACAGAATAATGAAGTCCATTGAGTTATATCAGGGTAAAACTGATACGACATGAGAATCAGGTTTATTTATTTTCTGTTCCTACCCAGATGTGGCATATTTAAGAATTGCTATATTACTTATATGTAACAATGTGGTATTAGGGTGAGGGCAACTAGATTAAAGAAAAGTAAAGATTTTCAAAGAAGCATACAAGAATTAAATGCTTGTTATCTAATTATGCAATAGGATACAAGTGGCTAGGGGTCTTACGTGCTACTGTAATAGCAGCCATAATGATTTTGAAAGAACACCAGTACAAAAGGTAAGGTCCAAACATAAGCTATAGGTCACATGCCATTAGCCAAGAAATTCACTATATCTGAAAGTGAATGTGGATTTATTTTCTAATGGATAGACTATCTTCATTGATGATTCCATCATCATGTGAAAAGGGACACCTCTTGGGGCCAGGTTTTATATTGGCCTGCCCACCTGTCACCACAGGGCAATCCACCTGGTCTTGTCTGCCATGACTTTGCTGTTCCTACAAACAGATGGTAAATATGGGAGACTGCCCATTAGTGCCCCCTGGCTTCAGGGCATATATCTGCAAGCTCTTTTCCTTCCCTACACTGCAGCCCATGCCTCACAGGTGGCATCCAGGTTAACATTACTCCCAGTCTGAGACCAGAGCAAACTGAGTCCAAATCTGACACACACAGACCACTTCACCTCTTCCACCAGGGCCTCTGGCATACTGTCCCTTACTGAGCCACACTCCACTGCCCTGCTCCTCCTTGAGCAGCCTCTCTTGGGCCATCAGGCTTTGCTACTCCCATACTGGCCTCACCACACAGGACCTTGAGTTCCTGCAAGTTCCCCTACTCTACATGGTCTGGCCTTATGCCACACCCTGGGCTAGTTTTGCCCTGGGCCTCTCACCAGGCACAATTTCTCATAGGGCTGGCCCTTGTGCTGCCCTTAAAGCTTACACCCATTCAGCCCTATTCACTCCTTGGACTGCCCTTCAGGCCTACTCTGACTCCAGCACTACTCAACCCCCTTACAGATACAGCCCTTCAGGCCTACTCGCCCTTCAGCCCTACTCCCAATGTTCTCCATACTATGCCTCACTCCAGGGTCTCTGGGACCTCATATCCCTGCTGGGCTCAGGCACCTACACATGGACATACCTGCTCCCCACCATTCCCAAAACTCTACACTACTCCCTCTGGGGTCTCCAGGATCTCTCATCCCTGCTGGACTCATGGGCCTACACATGAGCATACCTCACCCCATTACTCCCCCAGCTGCCTCCCAAACCCACCCAAAGATGGGGCCTGGGGTTAAGGAGCCCTTCCTCACTTCTCACCAGGGAAGTAACTGGCCTGGCATTTCCTGAGGACTCCTGCATTGCCAGGAGCCCCATCAGGCCACCCTTCCCCAGCAGGGTACAGTTTTAGGTCATGCCCAAGACCAGGAGCTTCCAAACCATCCCCATCAGCTCCTGCCCTTACCTCCAAGGTTAATCCTGCTACAGCTCAACTAAGCAATATTTCTACCTCCACTAGCAGCAGTAAACTGCAGCCTTTATATGCCTTGTGTTCAAAATGGCTGCCCTCATCCGGCACCTGGTAGCTGCCTGTCTCTGCCCTTAAAGTGGGCACATCACAAGAAAGAATTAATAGGATAATTACATCAACATTTTTAGATTAGAATTTTAAGAAGGAGCCTAAAGTTAAGGGCTGCTAACAAGGGGGGAAATCTTATCAAGTTTACTGTTATCATAAACTTGAAATTTTGTACTCACCAAATATTTCAACTCCCTGTTATACTATCCAAACACAATATTCACATCTTAGTTTGACAATAGAATCCATTTCTCACATGGTTTTGCAATAAAACTAGCATGGGTGACAATCTTCAGTGTTTATTTGGTTTCCTCAGAACTGACAAAGCAAAGTGTAAGATGTAGTGGCAGGCTCTCTCTTGATTAAAACTATCATGTACTCTGAAAATAAAACCTGCAACATTCTATGCAGAACCAAATTAGATCAGTTACCTGCAATTTGTCTATGATTACAGTGACATACTTGTCAATTGTTCCAATAACTTGGCTTTTACAATACTCAGCTGCTACTGTCCTTCAGGATTTCATAAACTCTCTCTCTCTCTCTCTCTCTCTCCTTCTTGCAGAGGGTCAAGTTTCAAGGCTCTTACAGTAATGTTTGAACCTAGGGAGCTTGTTCAATTAGTATAACCCAAATGAATATATATTTTTACAACTCTCTCATTGTAAGAATTTTTTTTTTTTTTTTTTTTTTTTTTTTTACACGTGAGAAATCAGATGATGCACAACTATTACCTCCTTACTAAATACTTGGAATCCTATTCACTTTTGGACAGATACTGATTTTATTTACAACAATTATCATGTTCATGTTCAACAACATACATAACAAAGGACCTTGCTAAATTTTAGCCCTTATTTCATTTGACATTTTGCCTAACCCAAACAGCCTAGATCTAAATGAACTTGTTTTTCCAATGAATCCTCAATATTGTTCTGCTCTTTCAAAAACAACCTACATAAGGTATTTTTTTCAATATTGTCCTAGCATTGTTTTCAGAATTATGATTTCATTCAGATATTCCAACCAAGATTCATGCCTATTGTAATAAGCCCTGCACAACCATATGCTTGAAGCAGAGGCTGCCTCTCAAGATCTTACAATTCAAAAAGACAATAAAAGAAAATAGCATTTGCATTTTACAGATTGGAACATGAGACACAGATAAACTAGATAAGATCACATAAATAAACCAGTCCATTTAAATCCCAGTCCATTTATTCAACCACAACCTTCCTCTCATTCTTTGTGGATTTTCTGTGGTACCACAAAGAGCATGACTGCAAAGCCAAGATCCTCGCTCTCAGAAGTTATGATGAGAGTCCAATATCATTTTTTTTTTACCATGCATGTATTGATGGAAGTTCTCACAGCCATGGTTGTATCATGTAACTCTTGTTACATACTTTACATGTTAAAAACTGCTTATAGGCGAGTAGAGATTCCCTTATCTCAGTAACACACATCCAAAGCGTTTATCAGGTGCTTCAGCCTGAGCTGTTACCTTTTTGTTTATGCAAGAGGCAAAGATTTCTTAGGATGGTATCTTTTGTATGGTATCAATTGTATGTTGACAAAGAAATTAGACACACTTTCAAATGCAAGACATTTTTCATCAGGTCTGAGCAGTGAGTCAGCACAGCAAAATAAAAGAAGCTTGCAACAGGGAACAGAGGAGGGTCTTTTTTCCCCACACATGAAAAGGTGAGGATAAATTTAGAGATCCATTAAGTTATAACAAGCTAAAAAAAACAAGATCATAGTTAAGTCTTTGGTGCTTAGTGACCAGCCAGCTTATGAATTTGTGTTCCCAAGTTTTCCTTTTAAAGGTGTTAGATGGATTTCCCTTGAGCAGCTGATAGTGAGGTCAGAGAAACAGAGTTGTTCTGTGAAAAATGAGCTCCTAATGTTGGGTGTGTTTGTGTCTGTATTTTTTTTCTGTGAGAATTCATTGTGGGGTGCTAACTTTACCCAACACATAATCAGAAGCAAACTCCGTACTACCCAATAGACATTAAGGGAGACATAGCCTTGACTTAGCAAGAAATACTTAACCTGTCAACACATCTTTACTGCTACTACATTCAGCACCCCACCCCCGACCCATGACAAAACCATCAGAATCCTTGGTTCCTACACATGCCTTTCCCAAAACATGATCTATCTGATCCAGTGCACCAGGTGCCCTCATGGCAACTACATGAGTAAAACTAAACAGCATCTATGCACCAGAATGAACCCTCACTGAAAAAAAAATAAAGGACAGAGACTCACATAAACCATTAGGAACATATTTGTCAAGAACAACCACTCCAACTGTAATCTTTTTCATTATGCTGCATTGGATTTAACTGCTTAGACCTGGTGAAAAATATCTTACATTTGAAAGCTTATCTAACTGTATCCAAACTATATGGTTGGTCCAATAAAAGATATCACCCTAAGAATCCTTGCCTCTTGCATAAATCCTCGACCACTGTAGCTACGACATCACTGTAACACTTTTATTTAGATCATATTATGCCAATATGCTAGGAGTGGCATTTAAATTGCTTCTTCTAATAATAGCAGGTTCATGCTGGGAATTCCACTGAAACTGCTTTCCTTTTAAAGATCCTAATGGGCCAAGAATACCTCAAAATAGCATGTACAGTTAGCCGAGTTAATCACTGTTCCTGGTATTCTTTTTGGCACAGTATAATACTCTATTGACCTCATTTTTGTGGTACTTTTGCATGGTTGCTTCACATCAGAAAAATTACTAGCTCTTCAGCTGAACTTTGTCAACTAAGATTTCAAATGAAATAGTAAACATATCTAGATTCCATCTGGTCCATGATGATAGCAATAGAAGTGCCAACATGCTGTGTTTTTCTGCTGCTAATTTTTTAATCGTGGTAGTTACAGAAGTCAGAAGACTTGGATGAATATTTGAAAAAACGATTCTATCTGAATTTGCATTTATTGTAAATAAACATATAGAGACAGATTCTGTATGTTGTTATAACTGAAAGGCTATTGATTTTGATGCAACAACAAAAGCAGATATCAAATTTAGGTGCAAATAGCTAAAGCACATTAACACATGGGTAAATGAGTTAAGGTACATTAACACTGTGTATGGACTGATTTGGGACTAACTTTAGTCTGTCAGTCCACGCACACAGCATTAATAAGCTTTAACGTGAGCATGTGTAGATGCAAGCCTAAATTCCCTTAATGTGCATTAAGCTAATGCACATTAAATTTAGGCACACCTAAATGCACATGGAGACATGCCAGAGAGAGAGAGAGAGAGAGAGATTCAGCTTGACTGGGAGGTGTTATAGGATAGGTGCTCAGGGACAGAGATTGAGTTATTAGCACACATACAGGAAGAGATGAGAATCACAAAATACCAAGACTGAATGTGGAGTTGGTAAAAGGTAAAAAAAATGGTGATCTCAGCCAGAGTAAGACTGGGGAGGTGAAAAGGTAACCTGGGGGTAGAAAAGACTGGGTATCATGTAGGACAGCTATATGTTTGCATACTCTAAAAAAGAAGAGGAGAAGAGTGAAAAAATGGAATACTGTCCTAGACTTGCTATTAAGCAAGGGAGCAAGATTTACGTCCTTTTTAGGACTGCTCAAATAGGTCCACATAGGAGGTGTAGCCTGATCCAAGACTGTATCCAGAACTGCTGAAATGTGCTCAGCATTGACTTCACCCTGAGCAGAGGATCTGGCTTGATCAATACAAAACTGTAATGGCTTTCATTTTCACAGGGAACAGAAGCTGGGAAAGCTTATGCACCTATGTGCATGAGCACATTCTTACCCTCCCTCCCTTCCCTGCCCCAAGCTGAAATTCCCATTTCTAAGCTAGGGCTTGGGACTGTAGCCCTCCAAGCTTATCCATGCTACCACTAACCTCCTCGGACCACCTACAACTTCTAAAATGTCATTTTTTCTTTAATACTCTTTAACTCAAGAGAGACTTTTTAAAATCTGGTCCTCCCCCTCATCTGATAGGCTCCAAACTTTGTTTTCCTCAACAAACTTCACCCGGCCTTTCAGAATTCAAGTAAAGAAATTAGCCCCTATCTGTTTTGGCTAATTGTTTTTAAGGACAATCAGTTGATTCCTAGGGTCACTCTCCAGTGCTCATATTTTTCATAGATTCATAGCCTGTAAGGCTAGAGGGGACCTCAGAAGATCATCAGGTCCAGCCCCCTACACCAGGCAGGAAAGACAGCTAGGGTCAGGTGGCCCCAGCAAGGTGACTGTCCAGTCTCCTCTTGATGATTTCCAGGGTAGGCGATTGTAGTACCTCTGGAGGGAGCTTATTCCACAGTCTGGACACCCTAGCTGTGAAGACATTTTTCCTAACATTGAGCCTGAAACGGTCTAACAAGAGTTTGTGGCCATTACTCCTGGTTTTCCCCTCGGGTGCCCTGCTGGACAGTTGTTCACCAAGCCCTTGATATACTCCCCTGATGTAGTGGTAAGCTGCTACCAAGTCCCCTCTCAGCCTTCCCTTTTTTAGGCTGAAGCATCCCAGGTCCTTCAGCCTTTCCTCGTATGGCTTACCATGCAAGTCTGTGATCATACAGGTGACCCTTCTCTAGACTCTCTCAAGCTTTACCATGTCCTTGCTGAAGTGTAGCACACAAAACTGAACACAGTCCTCCAGCTGCAGTCTCACCAATGCCGAGTACAGCAAAAGAATCGCTTCCTTGGTTTTGCTAGAGATGCATCGATTGATGCATGCCAGAGTATTGTTTGCCCTGGCTGGCTACAGCATCATCTTCATACTGTTGTCCACTATTACCCCAGGTCCCTTTCATTCATGGTACTGGTCAGCTTGGTGCCACCAAGCCAAGGTGTGTAGGGTGTTGTTTGTCCCCCAGGTGGAGCACTTTACATTTCTCAATGTTGAACTTCATCTGGTTCTGCCTTGCCCAACTTGCTATCCTGTCTAGATCTGCCTGTATCGGTAGCCTATCTTTAAGCATGATCATGCTTCCCCATCACTTGGTGTCATCTGCAAACTTGGCCAGTGAACTCTTTACCCCCGCATCCAAATCACTGATAAAGATGTTGAAAAGTATTGGACCAAGCACCAACTCCTGTGGGACACCACTCAAAAGAAAGAACCGATCTCCAACAGAAAGTACAAAAGGAAATAGAAAAATATAACCAACTACAAACAAAATGGGAAAAATGAGAGAAGATACTCTTTCAGAGAACCATCATTGTAATACATTCATTCACTCAATAATGCCTCACACAACATTTTATAAACTACGGGAACTTTTTAAAAGGGAAGGGTTGTGCACCCTTATCTCATGTTACAACCTTACTGAGCAGCTGACCTTTCTGAAAGATATGCACCTCTCATGTTTTTCAAGGTGACTGGTTATTTGGCTACAAGAACACTCCAGAGGGAGGAATAACCTAATCTAGTACTTCCTATGCTCCAGTTCCTGAGGACTCTCTTGATGCATTGGATATCCCACACAGCAGAGAAACATGCAGAAGTTTTCTAGGTTAGCACTTCACCCACCTGCACTAGGGGCAATGAATAGGAGGCATGACAACCTACAGAAGCCAAGCATTGCTCTGAGTATTTAGTAGACCTATGGTATGCTATAAACATGATGGCCTTCTGCAGTGCTGAACCTCATGGACTTTGTGGTACAATTTCCCAGATTCTATATTTGAATACTTTCTGACATGCCCTCACTGCAAATCATACATAATGCTAGACATCATTTTCCATTTTTTTCATGTCCTACACAGGAGAAGAGGGTACTTGCTCTGACTGTAACTAATGTAAATCCACAAAACGCTTCCAAAACATGGTGTAATTGGGCCCACAAAACCCATTGTCATAAATAAATCATCTTTAAAATAAGTATCCTAAAGATATGGTAGAGGTATCTACCATCTATCCATTGGTATACTGCAATATAATCCCAGAGGTGCCAACTGGATATCGACCCTTGCCTCACACTGAACAATATTTTACTGTGACATGGAATATTTCTCCTTGAAAGACTATACATGAGCTGTACATGGCTGCAGGTTATAGATTGGCAAGAAACTGTCTTGAAAGCAAAGGTAACTGAGCAAATCATATAAACAATATGTGAGTACTAAGGCAGAATTATGCAGAAAATAGTATTTTAGATCCAGATTTATTTTAAACTGGTTTCAGCCATTTTGAAAGCAGTTTACATGCACTAAACTTCTGCTGTGTTACAGATTTGAATAAGTTTCCTATCACTTATATCGGTTTATGTATAATTTCTATTCCTAACCTATGTCACTTTCTCAAGTGGCATTCACAGAGGAGGATCAAGTAGAATGGGTCAGCTCACAGTGACAGCCAGGGCCATGGCACAGATGTGCTAAACAGTTGTTTTAAAGAATTTGCCTATGGGCTTATTAGTCACATGTTTCTGCAGGTATAAGAAATGTGAGGAAAGGAGGGAAATGCATTTTGTCTGTCAATATTATGACAATGTTTAAAAAGTAGGGAAAGTTCTAAAGTAAGCCTGTTTGAAATGCTTTTTATTATTTCTGTAGTTTGAGTGGATTTAAACTGTTTTACAGGGATATGAAATAACCTTCAACTAGATCAACACTCCTACATGTCCTGACAGCAGTACATACCGAAATGAAAAGTGTGTTAATATTACAGAGGGGAAAAATCCTCCAGGGGTCATTGATGATAGGAAAAAAAGACCAAAAGAAAAATGTTGAGGTGGAAGAGAGAGAACCACCAGAAACATTAAATAAATTTGGCCAATTTTTTTAGGCAATTCTGCAGGGTACCTGAAAGAAATATGGAAGCAGTCTTGAACAAATGTTTCATGACTATCATTACAAGGTAAAACTCATAACCAGATCCAAAAACAGCATTTAGTAGGGACCTGCCAAATTCATGGCAGAAGTGGGATACAATGCAGCTCCTTTAATCTTTCATGTTCCCCCATGTGTCCCTCCCCTCGCCACTGATTGGCAGAGGGGCCCCACTGCTCCCTCCAGATGAGAAGGGAAGTGAAAACCATGGTTTTAAACATGGCATGGTTTTTGCCTTCCCACCAGTCAGCAACAAGCATCAGGACCACCAGGGCCCCTCAGCCAAGCAGCAGCAGGAGGCAAAAATGGTGCCATATTTAAAACAGCAGTTTTTGCCTCCCCACCAATCAGAAGTGAGCTGCAACCACGGCCCCTTCACCAGTCAGTGGTGGAGGGGTGTGCAGGGGAAACATGCAAGATTAAAGGAGACACTGCACTGCACTTCACTTCTGCCATGAATTTGGTACGTCCCTAGTATTTAAATACCCAAAATAAGACTTAAGATGGAATTTAGGCACTAAATCTAAAACTGGCAATCTAAAATCATTTGCTGTATTATTACCTAATAGTACAGGCACCGAATTGCCACAGCACCTAACTCTTTTACATGAAAGTTCCCTAGGCATGTAGACTTTTGCATCTCAGTAAGCCCTGAACTGCTCCAATTTTAGCTGGATGAAGCAGCTCAGTGAACAGTACAAAATACCATCCATGTTACCCATCCTTGTTACTTTGGGGGCATTGACAAAACATTTGTTTGCTCTGCTTTCCTGAAGGTATGTGTAATCCACAAGACTAAAAAGTAAGGCATTTCTTGGGGGGTTTTTTAAATTGAGTTCTCACTTTTCTTGTAACTTAAGACAAAGTAGATTGTTCAAAGTAAGATTGCATTTTGATATTTTTAGGTTGGTACTTTTGTAAACAAATCATTTGTGTCAGAACTTGTAACTTAGAAGCTATACCTAGTTTGGAATTTTTCAAATTCTTTCCTTTTGAATGCATAGTATATTCTTTTCCAGCCTTCTGCTTTTGCATGGTGTGGTTATCAAGAGAAGAATTGCCTTATTATCTAAAAGGCTATTGTTACCAACTTTTCCACGCCGTATTACTGTGCTTTGACACATGATATTGCTACAAGGCAACTGTTACACATTATTATGCTGATAATGCCAGGGTCAATTATTAATGGATTTTAATTGGCTAATAATCCAACAGTACACTGAGAAACTGTTCTCAGTGTAATTGTAATAGAGAAGACAAGATTTGTAAATATATTACATTAATCAGATATTATGACAATTCACACTGTAGGATCTGTTGCAATAATTTTCACTAACAAACACTATTTATGTAATGATTTAAACAACCAAAATGAAACTTAGAAGATTGAAAGATAAAAGGTCCTACATTGCAAACAGATCTCTGCCGCAAAAAAAGTCCTCTATTGACACATAGCACTGAAATTAAAAGAATATCCCAAGTGTCATGAATATCAGGCTTCATTTACCATTTTTGTTTTTTCCATAGCACTAACAAAATTAGAATAAAGTGATGAGTAGGGCCTGGTTTAAACTGCAGACACAGCTTGCTAATATTGTGGCCCAATTGCAGTGGGAGCCACCACTTTTGAACCCAAATTATGGCACCCCCACCATGTCCCCTGATGATCTGAGGGAGCAAGTTTAGAGACAGATTTAATTGCAGCAACAGAGGACTTGCTCTGTTCAGCCTCTGATCACTGCTGAAAAGCCCATGGGCCCCCTCACCCCACCTCACTGGTAGAAGCAGGAACAGCAGTAGTCACCATCTATACTGCATTGTTTCTGACAGGCAGTGAGGAAATTCCCCTTTCAAAAATGTCAGTCTGCTCAGCTGGGCTCCCAGGCAATTGGCAGTGAGCTTGACACTGAGCTCTCTCCCTCCTGCCCCCAATCCCTGGTGCCCAGTTTTCCCATCCAGAGAAGCAAACAGCCCCTCCCCTACCCAGGGCCAGGGCCATCTGCCAAGGCAGCCCCCAGGGACCCCCAACCCCAAACAAAAGAGTTCCCCAGCAAGCGGCCATATCATGGCATTTCATTGCAAATAAGATTTTTCATGAAAATCCTTTAATTTCATGATTTTCACAAAAAAATACAAAATCCCAATTTAAACCAGGCCTTAGTAATGCACAAGAATTCTCCTGCATTTCAGGTATAGATTTTCCTTAAATATAGCCACTTGTTTTAAAATTGTGTTCCTTTCTATTGTATTAAAGATTTTGGCCTACCCAAAGGCATGAAAAATTAGGTTTTGTTCAAGTTATTATAAAAGTTTCTACTCCCTGACCTGACCTCCCTGTCCAGTCTGCTGCTCTGCTTTCTGCTTCCTGCCCTATCTACCACTATGCTGCCTGTCCCCTCCCCAAACTGTCATGAGCCACATATACAGCCTACCTGTGCCACTTGTGGCACGTGACATAGGCCAGAGGTGGGAAACCTATGTTATCCTGACCCATATATTTAACAAGTCCTGTATTATAATAATAATAATAATAATAATAATAATAATAATATGATTGTTTGTTTGTTTTAATATGTTGTAAATCAATATTGTGAATTCAGTGAATTTATTTTTAATCCAGTAGGATCTTTCCCATCTGCATTATCACAACTAAAGTAAGATGATTACCAAAAATAAATGTTTCTTGTGAATATCCATTTGACACTTAACTGATGATTGTTTTTACACTAGAGATAAGGTGTCATGTGGTGAAGGGCAGCACACAATGCAGATCTGATTTAAACTATGAGTGCAAACCTAGGTTATCTAAAGGGAAAGAGAGAGTTCTGGCAAAAAGAGAAACCTTAGAAATACCCAAGATCAAAAGGAAGCTTCAATTCAGGTTTTTTTCTTGTTACTAAAATTCAATGACTAAGGTGTTAGACACATATAGACACACACAAATTCTATGAAAAGTAGGGCTATATTGTTTACAATTTACAATTGTTCTACAATTAAGGACTTTCATTGTTTTCTGGAAGTCTGTCAGTGGAGGCTATGAAAATAAAGTGTAATGAAATTAATTTTGTGTTTTTAATTGCAAGTTTTTTCACAAAAGAAACTGTAAAAATTACAACTACCTATTTGTGAAGAAAATCTTTGTCACAAATTTTCTATTCACACTTCCCTGTGTGTCCAGTAATAACCATTTCATAATGAGCATGTGTATAATCAGTATTTCAAGTACCCAACATCAAATAGTTGCAGTAAGTTACTTGTAAGGATCAAAGATAAAAGATTGCTTTTAGAAAATATTTGGTTAATAATGTTAAATAAGACACATGAAACACAAAAAATGTTCTGCTTATAAATAATTCAGAAAGAGCAAAGAAGAGAAATCCAAGATTATTATTCAGCAGTGTAACTAAGCACGTGCCTAACTTTACACACAAGATTACTCCCACTGTAGTCCAGGCTAAATTATTTTTTCAATGTGTTTCATGTTGGGATTTCTTCTCTTAGGAAGACTCCTTACAAATAACAAACATAGGGTCTAGAGACACATGGTACCTATGTAATCAGTGTGTACACCATGTAAATAAGGCATGGATGTCCGTATTAGGCCTGTGCAAAGTGGCTAGTATTCACTTTGAATTCAGATTCAGCTGATTCAGGAGACTGTGATGCAATTCGATGATTTGAATCACTGTCCCAAATTAATTCGGCCGAATCTGATTTGGAGGTTCAGTCACTGCCAAATCAACTGTATCTCCTAACTGGCCCCATCTCCCACCTGCTCTTCCAGTCCTGTCAATGGCTGCCCTGCCCAACCTCAGCTCCTGGCTCTTTAAAAAAAAGAAAAAAAGCTCCCACTCACCAGATCCTGCCAGACGAGAGGCAATCCCCACTGCCCCGTGCTACTGTGGGGGGTTCTGCAATGAGTCCCCTAACCTGTGTCCAATCTCCCAGCTGCCCCCCACCCATGGCTGCCCCACCCAGACCCAGCTTCTGGCTCTTTTAAAAAAAAAAAAAAAAA
>NW_017728948.1:43540832-43545627 GCF_001723895.1 Crocodylus porosus
TTGCACTTGTCAGTGTTGAAACCCATCCTATTCTCATCCGCCCACCCCTGTAACCTGTCTAGGTCTGATTGCAGCCTATTCCACCCATCTAGCATGCCCACATCCCCCCACATCTTAGTGTCATCAGCAAATTTAAACAGGGTGCTTTTTACCCCCTTGTCCAAGTCTCTGATGAAGATGTTGAACAGTGTGGGCCCGAGGACTGAGCCCTGGGGGACCCCACTGCCCACATCCCTTCAGGTAAAAAATGACCCATCCACCACCACTGTCTGGGTGTGGTCCTCCAGCCAGTTAGCTACCCATTTGACTGTGTAGGTGTCGACAGCATAGTCCCTGAGTTTTTTAATGAGAATGGGGTGAGAGAAAGACTGTGTTGAAGGCCTTCCTAAAGTCCAGAAAGACTATGTCCACTGCTACCCCTGCATCTAAGGATTTTGTGACCTGGTCATAGAAGGCCACCAGGTTGGTCTAGCAGGACCTGCCTCTAATGAACCGGTGCTGGTTGCCCCTAAGCATAATCTTTCCTGCTGGTCCCTCGTGGACATGCACCAGGATAATTCTCTTAAAAAGCTTACCCAGGATTGAAGAAAGACTAACTGGCCTATAGTTTCCTGGGTCCTCCTTCCTCCCTTTTTTGCAAATGGGAACTACATTGGCCCTCTTCCAGTCCTCTGGCACCACACCAGAGCACCACGAGTTCTCATAAAGCCGTGCCAGGGGTCCCTCAATGACCTCAGCTAATTCCCTTATCACTCTGGGGTGGAGATTGTCCAGACCAGCTGATTTAAACACATACAGTCCCTCCAGAAGTTCCCTGACTAGATCCTCACTGACCTTTGGCCTAGGTGCGCCTGTCCTGGGACCTGAGGGCGGCCCGGTGGGGGGACTGATCTGGTCCCTGCTTAGGAAAATGGAGGCAAAAAAGTCATTACATAGGTTAGCTTTGTCGTCTGATATGACGACCAGATTTCCTAGCTCCAAGCAACCACAGTATAGTCCTCCCTGGTGATAGCCCCTCCCTTCCATTGGGTGTACACCTCCCTTTTATCTAAGTGACATTCCCAGATGCTTTTGGTGAGCCATGGCGCTTTTGCGCCCTCCTGCCCTCTTTGATCCATGTTGGGCTTGGAGGATCATCTCCTTAAAGAACAACCACTCTTATTGGACACCCAAGAAGTGTGTCCTGCTGTATTTTGCATTGGTATAATTTATATTAGTTTGTGCAAGTTTAAACATGCTATCTGTCCAAGCTCACAGCCACTTTGAACTTGAAATATAAAAAAAGAAAAAACAAGTTACAATCAAAAGTTATAAATAGGTGTAATTTATCCTTCAAATTTTGCATGGAGAACAATTATAAATATGCCATTTGCTCTAATTTAGGTTCAGAAGCAATGCAAAATAATTAACCCTACCTGGGAACCCACAAGAGTGGGTAGCAGAACCAAATTTCTTCCACGCCTAATGACTTAATAAACTGAGGCTCCTGACTGACATTGGCTTAAAATATGCTTAACTGTTTAATCAAATCTAAAGTAGTGACCTGGCCACAAGTTCAGTGGCATTACACAAAGTGTGTATATGACAGGGGCCCTTCCTGGAGCGAGATCTTGAGTTATCCCACCCATTTATCCAGGGCAGTCTGCCCTAACTCACCTGCCATGATTTGAATGTTATGATAATATATTAAGAGGGGGCTGCCCATTCATTGCCCTGATCCCAGAAGGCACTATCCATGGCTCTGTACCTTCCCTACACCATGGCCCATGCCTTGTAGATGGCATCATAAGTTCTTAATGGTTCTGGCTCCACACTGGGCCCCTTAACAGCTCAATTAGGAGGGAGACTAACACTCTAGTCTCCCTCCTAATCAGGCAGCCTATTCCACCCTCATACCAGACTGCCAAGTGCCCTGAACTCATCTCCTTCAGCAGTGGCCCCCTTTCTGGGACCTTTGGCAACACAGGCTCTAGCCTTGCCTCTAGGCCAGTTGGAACCCTTGGCTCTAGGCATTTCTTGCAGTGAACACTCCAGCCCTTCTGGTCCTGGCCCCAGTATTGACCAGTTGAGGGTGCCTTCATTCAGGCTCCTGAGCAGCTAGTCCACACTCTTATATGGGTCCACTTTCTTGGGCCCTACTATGGGGTTACCCACCTGGTTGTGGGGGCTAAGGTTTTAAGGTACCCCTCCTCACCTTTCACCAGGAAGGTAACTGGCCTGGTATTTCTGGGGGACTGTCCCACCATGGACAGCTCCAATAGACAATCCTTTTCCAACAAGGTGCAGTTTCAGGCCATGCCAAGGACCGGGAGCCTCCTGCCCTTACCTCCAAGATGTTCCAGAAGCAGTAGCTCAGCCAGCTGATGCAACTTCATCAGCTGATAGCAGCAGACTTCTGCCTCAGCCTGTGTGTGCTGGGTCCTAAAATGGCTGTCCTAATCAAGCACCTACTGGCTGCCTGCATCCAGCCCTTAATGTGGCAAAGGTGCACTGCCACAATGTGTAACTTTGTGGCTGGTTCCCAACACTTCTTCAATTGAACATGTGACCAATGCCCAGCTTCTGGAGAAGACAGGAGCCCTTCAAGATTCCTGTGCACTTCAGAGGCTAGGGGTTCTCAGCTGAAGGGGCTGACAAGTGGAGGACACAGAAAACCAAGCTTGCTACTTCTTGATGCATAGGGACTCTTGCACTGGCAATATGGTACAATATGATACCAGCAGCCCACAACTGCACCTCCTGCTATGCATGTAGAGCAGGCCAGAAGCATGATTCTTGGGATCCACTTCAGATCCCATCGTGCCTTTACTGTAATATCTGTCAAGGAGCTGATATAATCTAAATAAGGTTTTGCTACCTAATACTGAAGCAATAGATCCATGCCTGGGGTGTTTTGGTGTTACCAAAACACAAATGCAATTCACATTTTTTAAAGGATGTAAAGAGTTAGAGACAGTCCAGATGCAGACAGCAAAGATGATAAAAGGCATAGAAAGCAAGACATATGAGGAAAGGCATGTTCAGCTTGTGGAAAAGGCACTTAAGAGCAGAGCTGGCCTTAGGGTGGGTGATGTGGTGACTGCCCAGGGCACCACAGTCAGGTGGGCACCACAGTCAGGCAGGCACGCCCCCCACCCCCCCTACGCACATAAGCAGCCCGTGCTCAAGCAGCATTCCCCCCTGCCACGCCCCACTTCTGCTGATCCCTGCCTCAGGGAGGAGCAGTGCCCAGGCTAACCCTACCCCTCAGATGCTCCTCTGAAGGAGCCGAGCCAGGCAGTATGGGCAGTAGTTATACAGTAGCAGTGCCTGCCCACTCACCTGCCTGGAACACTGTGCCACTCCACCTCCCTACTGGACTGCACCCTGCATCCCTCCCTGCCTCTGCTTGCAGCAGCACTGCTGACTTGTGGAAGGTGCCTCCAAGGTGCCATTTGACCTAAAGCCAGCTCTGCTTAAGAGGGGACATGATAGGACTCTTCAAATACTTGAAGGCCTGCCATAAAGAAGAGCACCTTTGCCATAAGCACCTTTGCTCCCTTGCAGCACTGGATTTAGGCTTAAACTACTTAAGCTACAGTTTGGGGCCTCACAGTAAGGGGCTTCTAAAGACATTCTAATATGACAAAATATACATATAGATGGCTCCACAGTTATTATTCATATTGAGTTTATAAATTTGTACAGAAATAACAATAATTCATCTTAAAGTTTCATGAAAATCCATTTTCGTGGATTTAGTGGGTTATTTTTATCATATGGGGCCTCTTAAACTGGACATAGTTCAGGGCCTCAGCGTGTCAGAATCTGGCACTGCTCTCTTGCTGCAGAAAGGAGGATGTGGACCAATTGCTTGAGTTGGAGCAAAGTTAGTTTAGATTTGATATACAAAAAGCTTCTTCATCGTTAAAATACTGAGGTAGTGGAATAGACTGCCTAGGGAAGTTGTGGACTCTCTGTCACTGGAGTTGTTCAGAAAGAGGCTGGACAACCACTGATCAGGGATGATCTAGGCATAGCAATGCCTATGTTTTATTAGATGGTATTTCCCATGCTTCTGGGCTTTGCTGGTTGCCTCCACCCTCCCTTCATGCTATACGTGTCAGGGTGTCTGTAAGCCTCCCTCAGAGGCCTTCAGTATTGGCTACAGTCAAAGCTAGGGATTTTGACTGGGGCGTGCCAATGCTACTGCTGGGACAAAAGTTGGAGGCTCATAATTAGAGGGTCTTGCCCCTCCAAGGTGGAGGCTCATAATTAGAGGGTCTTGCCCCTCCACTCAGGATCAGACTAATCAGGAATAATGGTCACAAGCTGGCAGAGGGCAGGTTTAGGCTAGATATCAGGAAGCTCTACTTCACCGTCAGGGCGGCTAGGATCTGGAACCAACTTCCAAGAGAGGTAGTCCTGGCTCCTACCCCGGGGATTTTTAAGAGGAGCCTGGATGAACATCTTGCTGGGGTCGTATGACCCCCGTATTATTTCCTGCCATGGCGGGGGGGTCGAACTAGATGATCTACTCAGGTCCCTTCCGACCCTAGAAACTATAAATCACCATATTTGCTGTCAGGAAGGAATTTTACCCCATGGTCAGAATGGTACAAACTCTGGGGTTTTTTACCTTCCTCTGTAGCAGGGGATGTGGCCCTCCTTCCCAGGACTTCTTAAGCATGTATTGACAACATTTCATAGAAGCAAGACATCATAGATTACATAGACATTAGGGCTGGAAGGGACCTCAGGAGATCATCGAGTCCAGCCCCCTGCCCAAAGGGCAGGAAGTCAGCTGGGTCATAGG
>NW_017728948.1:43545638-43553613 GCF_001723895.1 Crocodylus porosus
GCTCCCAGGGGAGAAGGGCCTGGCAGTAGGAGTCTATTGGCAGCCATGGTTCCCCAGCTTTACCTCTAGCAAGTTAGGATGTTAGGTCTGTATTATTTCAGGGTTGATGGCATCTTATGTATCATTTAGAATATTCATTGTATAAGATGATTTGGATAGGGATGATCCTGCCTCAAGCAAATGGTTGAACTAGATGACTTCTAGAGATCCCTTTCAGCCTTACTTCTCTATGAGCCTATGAAATAATCATAACTAATTATGACTACAGTTGTGGCAAAAAATAAGCAACTAACAAGACAAAAGGATTATCACTGTGGTATTGCCTTTTTTAACTCAATAAACATATTGCTAACTGCCAAAATGAGAAATGTTCTAAATGCAATAAATCAAATTATATTTTAAAAAATAAAAATATTTTGTCATTGCAGAGGGAAGGATTGCAGAGAGGCATAAGATACAATACAAGTTAATTACAAAGTATTTCAAAGATTGCACTCTGGAACAGTATAAAGCTAAGATGTGTCATGATAACATTGTTGATGCTACAGATTGCACATTTAGTACAAGGACAGAAATCTTGCAACAGCGCTCTTGGCAACAGAGACTGAGAAATCTATATCACATGCCTGCAGTCACATCCTATAACTACTAGCATGAAAGAAAGGGCAGCAGAAAATAAAGAATTGTCATATGACCCCGCCACAGTAAACAGAAATGTTCCCTGATGTTACACTGAATCACTTATAAGAAGGAGGATTAGTGCCACCATGCAAGCTGAAACCTCTTTAATCAATATGTTGTTTCCACTCTTTCTTTGGTCAATATGTTTCCCTGCTCAGTGGCCATGGCAGTCTATGACTAGGGTTTTCCCCTTGACTTCAGTGGATTTCGGATTGAATTCATAATGTTTAAGCATTGATTATGATGGATATATCTTCCAAACTAAAACATGAATTTCAGTATTTGCTGTCTGACAAATCACCTGCAAAGCATTAAACATAACAATTCAGTTACCACTAGAACAGATTAGTTAAATGTAGACATTCATGGCCAGATGCTCAGTTAACATAAATCTGCATGGGCCAGTTTCCTTCAGCATATGAAAGTAGTTACAGAAATAGAAACCACACAAGTCAAAATTTGCATTGGAAATAGGAGTTTGTTCATATGTACTGGTGACTGGATTGTACTAATGTTCTGATTCAATGAGTTCTTTACAAAATGTCCTAACCAATAAAACTTTCATCCTCAATTTCTATTTGTTCTTCTCAACATTTTATATTCATCCCTTGCTCTTTACTTCTTTCTCCCAGTTCAATAAGAATATCATATTCCTAAGGCCTTAATCCTTTTGTCATCTGTTTGTTTTCAAAACCTAACATTCTTTTTCCTAGCTACAGAAACTGGCAAAAATCATTACAGAGTATACACCAGCCTGACCTCTATGTCAGATGCCTCTTAATTGTTATTTATTCATGGGCATAACAATTAAGATATGGCAATTAACTGTATCTCATGCTCCTGTCACCTTCAGCTTCTTTCTCCCTCATCTCATGTTCATTCTAAATGTCATGTTTGGGAGCTTAAGTTTCCCAAAGTACATTTTCTTTTTGGTATTTATTTTTCCTGTCTTTATACCCAGCTCTAGCGGGTGGGGTGGCGTGGGTGCTAAGGTGTACAAAGGACAGCCTAGAGAGTTACAGGTTTGAGGCCACAGCAGAAGTCTCATGACACAGTCCTGTCAGATTCCAACAAATCTGCAAATTCTGCTATCTATCTTTCCACAAGGACAATGGAAAAGAGTGCCCAACCCTATAAAGCCTACTTATCCTATGTCTTATAAAGAAAGAAGGATCCCAGTTTGCATCTCTGAAGTGTACACTTCCTAAGATAACAGTATCTTCTCTTAAGTTCTTAGGAATCCTTCCCAATACCTTCAAATCCCATGGTTATCATTCATGACAGTGTGAAGCTATACATTTGTAGGAAGACAAGAATGGCATTTAGTACATATGTAATACAGATCCATGTACTGTGCAGCAAGCTTAAAGCGATGAATGTTCTAATTTTATCACCACTACTGCCAGTAGCAAGCTAAACTGAAATGACCTCACTTAGAAAAGTTGCCTAGAATAAACTAATTTCTCTCAGAAATGTGTTTATTCATGGTATATTTATAAAGGAAATTGTTTACGGATGCAGTGTGCTAGTCAATAGGACCCCCCAATAATAAGTAAGCGTTACATCAGAGTGAGCCAGCACTTATAATGATAATTTCCAAAATGTTTTTTTCTATATAATTATTTCCATATTGTTCTATATATAGTGCTGAAATATATGCATATTGATTTACATAAAGCAAGGCAAGGGATGGAGAAAAAAACTAAATGAAAGGAGAAGGCATGCACACAAAAGAAGATAAATTCTAAAGAGTGGTTTGAGAAGAAGCAGCCGCAAATTATTCAAAATCAGTAATAGAAATATAATGCATGAGAGAACACTGACTCTGATGAATTTAAACAATCCACTATGGAGGGAACGATCTTGACATGATACTTGATTTTAAGTAGAGAGAAGAGCAGGAGGAAGATTAGGGGAGATGAAGTCAAGTACCCCTGAGGGCAGTAAATTTATGATAAAATTAGATCTGACATACAGTGTCTGCTCTGAAGGCTGAGGTTATTCAAAGTGCAAGCCAGGACAGTAATGGAACAGAACGCATAACACTGAAACTCCATACATATGCATTAAATGCTGGGTCTCAAAGCTTGTTCAAAAAACAAGAACCCAGTTCTTCTTCCTTCCATACTGTTTGTTCACATATTCAGAAAAACAAACACAACAAAATCCGAAAAGTGAAATCTAGTTTTTTTAAGAAAACTAGGGAAGTTCAGGGTGTTTATACACGGGCTCTAGCAGTGGAGTGGGGTGCTTTAATTAGAGCGTAAACCATTCTAATTACAGTGCCCAGAGCATCTCAGGTATCACCATTCCTGGACTGAAAAGTGGCAGCAGGGGAACTTTATCTAGAGCTCATCGAATGAGATTTAATTAAAGCACACCTGCCGCCATTTTTAAGCAGGGGGATGCTGATGCACAAGATGCTGGAGTCTGCTGGAGCATGGTAATTGAGTCTGTTCCAACATGCTGTAATTACAGTGCATCAGAACAGCCTCTCTGCTCATGTATAGGTACCCTCAAAGCCCATATTTCTTTACAACAAAATGGAAATTGAACGTTTCACTTCACTCAGCTACTTTGAGAACACCAGACAAACTTCCCAAGGTGAAAAAATATATGGGGTTCAAACAGCCACAATTCCTCCTTGGAATTCTACTGCCCTATATAGTCAGTCCCCTGCAGCTCACCAATGCAAGGCTTTTGTAGAGAGAGGGTAGACCTCAGTATCACTGGAAAATGGATAGTAATAAGTTATTATTATGTATATGATCATAATGTTGTTACCAACTTGCCTGTACCTTTACTAAATTATAAGAAATACACTTCAATACTGTTAGATGTGATGTATGGAGAATAAAATAATTTACATTCTTATATTTTTGCCTTTCATATTATTAAGTTATCTGTGTAGCATTTTAAGAGAGATACCAGAAGTTTGTTTACTTTCACCCTGTAGACATTTACATATGTTCAGTAAACAACAATCTGTGTGTACTCAGTTGCTAAAATGCATGTTTAGAACATCTTTATTAGTTTAATTTCCTATATTATTTCCTAGGATACTGTACAATGCAAATATATATATTCGGAAATCTTGTGAGCTGTGATTAGTATGAAATATTAATTAGAATTCCTTAGTTCAAATAGACCAAATGTTCTGAAACTGTTAGATTGCAAATCAGTTGGTCAAAAGGTAACCAAACCACAAGAGTCTAAATCAAAGAACAGAATACTTATATAAGCCATCAGTTAACATAGATACGATCGTACCTATAGAAAAAACACTTTGTTTGTACAAAGTTCATGTTTCAGATAAGCTCAAAAGGTGTGGGAACGCTCCAGTCAAGATCATACAAAGAGAAGTGGTACTTATGAGAAGTTATCGGAAACTAAGGCTAGGTACAGACTTTGAACCTATCGTGCATTAATTGCCCAGCAAGCACTCTAAAGCCATAATTGAACACACATTCATGGCTCTTAGAGCACTTTAAAAAGGGCAGATCATGCTCTGTTAACCCTTGATGAATGAGGTATTAAACTAAATTGCTTTTCATTAGAGCATTTTAATCAAACATAGGTGCTAGATCCCAGTGAGGGTTAATTTAGAGTGCAATGGCTGCCACCCAGACTGTATTGCACAGGGCTGCACTCTAGCCTTGGGCAGAGCTCATTTGCTCTGCACAAGCCCTGGCCTGGCCCCACCTTGCTGGCTGTCACTGGCCTGAGTCAATAACAGCCTCTGATTCCAGCCCTGCTTCCTTCCTCTGACCAGCTAGGAGCCACAGCCTGGAGGGAGTATGGCGGGGGATTCTCTCTCCCTGCAGCTGTCCTGGCCCTCTGGCAAGCTGCTACCTACCTGGAGGCAGGGGGAGGGCCTGCAGGGGAAAGGGGTCTGGGCTCTGTTCCCCTTCAGCAGCCCCACCCCCAGAGCTTACTGCAGCCTAACAGGTGGTGCAGCCAAAAGCTGAAGCGTGGTGCTGCTTGTCCCATTGGCAACACGTAGGGGGTGCACACGGGTGCACGTGCACACCTTGAGATTGGCCGTGCACCCCCTAGAAATGCCAGCCTTAAAACTAGAAGTGCCAGCAGAAGTGCACTTCCAGTTTCTCCATTGGTGATTTTGGGTATGGTGATTGGCTGCAGAGGGACCGCCCCCCCCAACCCCAGTTGGTGATCAGCCACTAGGGGACCCCCAATCGGTGATTTATGCCTGTGGCTGGGATATTGCATGCCACACAGCCACCACTGGTGGCATTGCTTCAGCATACTAGGGGTCTTGACCTTCCTTGGAGCCCCAGCCTTACATCAAGCTGCCTGACCTCTGATTGGAGGAGCTGAAAGCAGAGCTGGGAACCTCTCAGGTCGCTGCTCAGATCCTTGCTGGAGCAGAGGGGAGCCTCTCCTGCTGGCTGCAGCCTCTCCCAGGGGATCCTGGAGCCTAGTGGTCAGCCTCTCCTGCCGGCCACACTGCTGAGGTTCCCACTGCTGCCTGCAGGTCCTGCTCTTTCAGGCTCTTCTAGGGCCCTGCTCCTACCCTGCTGGCTCAGCTCTGTGAAGCTCCTTCCTTGTTGCCCTTCGCTGGTCTCTCCTGAGTCAGCCCATGCTGCCCCTTTTATCCCCCTTCAGGTGACCCAAGGGGCCAATCGGGGGATGGGAGAGTGAGTCTCTGGGGCCTGATTGGTGCGGAAAGGGAATCCCAAGTCCTCTAATCATCTTTTGCCCTTTCAAAACCCCTGAGCCAGGTCAGTGCCAGCCAGCCCATCACACCTTAAGTGATCTCCTGGCCACACAGCCAATCAATTAATGAGTGATTAAAAAGAGGAATAATCTACAAAGTTATTCCAAGATGCATGTAATAACTTTTTAGCTGCTTCCAATTGAGCTATTAATTTAACATGTGGCCAGGAACCCCTGTGCCTGGGAGCCCCAGCAATTGATCCAAGCTCCCAACTGCGGGGCCCTATATGCACCCAGCTGACAGAGTTCTCAGCTATGGGGGAAAGGAGGGAGAAACCATGCCCCACCATGGCTGAGAACACAGGTCATGCAATATCCCAGCCACAGGTGTGCACAGAGGAGGCTGCCAGCCATGGGAGTTTGAGTCTTGCCAGTGCAGGGGGAGCCTGGGATCAGGCACCACCTGCACCAGCAGTAAGGCATGATGGAATCTAATGTGCAATCCCATAATCTTATCTCTGGCTATGCTTATGTGGTATGACAGGAACCATGATTGCATGGATCACACCTTTACCTGCACATGTAGAAGGGCCCTAAGACTGCATTATTATTGGCAAAACAAAGTTTGCCAAAGCACTGACAAGGAATTATATCTGAATCCTACTTTTTAGTGTTTTTAGTGTTCTGTCAATGTCTAGTATGCCCTTTTCCTGCAATTGCCCTCCATTGTTTTCTCAGAGATGTGCTTATCTATAGTCATTGTGTTGCATTACTGTTTGTTTTTCCAACAGTCCCCCCTATTATGCAAGATCAATATAGTCAAAAAAGTAAGTCTTATAACCCAATATATAATGATTGCCTCAGTGACCACATCATATGTAGCTTTTATAAAATTATAACTTTTGTCAGGGCTGTGCTGCTACCCAGTGCATCCACAGGTAGCAGATAGTGTGAAGACCTTCAGGGAAGCAGGAGTAACTCTGATGGATAAGCAGCTGTGGACCAAACAGCAGCAGCACCATGGGGATGATGTGGGGACAACTTTTCCTCCTGAAACACCTCATGGAGCTGTGACATGGCAAGTGCAGGTCACCACTATACGCCTGCCCAGCCCCCAGCCAGGGGTGTACAAGTCCTCAACAGAAGTGCATGTGGAAGAAGATGGTAGAAGCAAAATGCCTGCAAAGATGGATAAAGGCTGCAGTGGAATGAGATTCCAATCATCTCAGCCTCTTTGCCATTGGATCAAGGTTCCATTCTATCAAAAACTACATGGAAGCTGATGTACAGCAGCTTCTCCACAATAAAAGAAATCACACAGAGATGTCTTCCATAAAAATGGTTTTAACACATTTTTCAAGCCAGTTTATGACCAGCTAGTGATGATGGAACCAGGATTGTGATGCCTGGAAGGTCCTAGTCATGAGCTAGTTACAAGAAGTTCCTAGTTACAAGAAGGTCATTTAGAACTTGGATGTGACAAGAGTGTGATTTGGCAACTGTAACTGTGACTGAGTAGCCCTCTTTAGGATTCACTTTGCTCACCCCACCTGGGAAAGGGGCTAGAAAAGATGCCCTAAACATAGTCTACCTTCCTTTTTCCTGACTGGATAACCACATCTAGTGGGATGACCTTTACTACAGTCAAAATCAACAGACATACAATCAGTCTTGGGACGTGGAATATCAGGACCTACATGGACAATCCTAACAGTGAATATCTAGAGTGCTGTACTGCAATCCTGCCTCAAGAACTCAGGCAACACAATACTGATGCTGCTGCAGAGGTGGGCAAAATAGAGCCTATGGGCCACATCTGGCCTGCCAAGTGACTGGATCCAGTCCTCAGGCAGGCATCTGCCAATTGATTGTATCCAGCCCATGGCTTCCCCTGTGACACTGCACGTGGGGGCAAACCCCAACCACTCCCATCCAGGGCAACCCACACCTGCCAATGGTCCCAGGCCTGGCCAGCACACGCAGCTTCCTGGCAGGCTACTCCCAGTGTGGCTGCAGACATCTGGGTGCTGCTCAGCTCTCTCCTGCTCAAGAAGCTCCTCCTTCTCCTTCTGCCCCTGCTGAACCACTCCATACAGCAGACAACATGAGGAGCAACACATATGAAACTCTTGCACCACTGGTGGAGAAAGGAATGGTGGCACTTACTCCAGAGGAAGGAGGCAAGCTCCTATCCACAAGAAGAGACATAGGTTGGTGGTAGTGGACAACTTGTTTCTGAGGAGGCCAGAAGATGCCATCTGCTGGCCAGATCCCTTTGCATGGGAGATCTGCTGCCTTCTAGGAGCCCATATCTGGGATGTGATGGAGAGGATTACAAAACTCATCCAGCCCTCCAACTACTACTTCTCATAATACTTCTCATCCATGCAGGCATGAACGACACAGCCAGGAACAACCTCAGGTGGCTCATGAGTGACTACAGAGCTCTGGGGGCTGGGCTCAAGGGGTTGGGAGCACAGGTGATTTTATCTTCTGTCCTCCCAGTCAGGAGTCTTGGCACCTAGAGGGACAGTTTCATAGATTTCATAGACATCAGGGCTGGAAGGGACCTCGGGAGATCATCGAGTCCAGCCCCCTGCCCAAAGGGCAGGAAGTC
>NW_017728948.1:43553883-43565487 GCF_001723895.1 Crocodylus porosus
GGAGCCCAAAACTGGACGCAGTACTCCAGCTGTGGCCTCACCAAGGCCGAGTACAAGGGGAGAATGACGTCCCGGGATTTGCTCAAGAAGCATCTATGGATGCAAGCCAATTGTATTGAGAAGGTCAATTAGAGGCTCAGGAGATGGTGCCACAGCTAGGGCTTTGAACTTTATGATCATGGAACACTGTTCTGGGATAGAGACTTGTTGGGAAGAGATGGCATCCACCTCGTGCCAAGTGGGAAGAAACTGTTTTCTTCCTGGATGGCTGACTTGCTGAAGAGGGTTTTAAACTAGCTGTGTTGGGGGATGGGTGTGCAGACAGGAATGCAAGCCAAGGAACAGCCAAGCAAGAAGGGCATATAGATGGTGGTCAGGGAGGTGTCTAGAGGCTGGAATGATGTCAGGGTTGTGGGGAACTGGGGGTTACCAATGCAGGACTTAAGTGTCTATATACAAATGCCAGGAATACAGGGAATAAGCAGAAGGAACTGGCAGTCCTGCTAGCAAATAGGGAATATGATCTCATCAGAATAACAGAGACCTGGTGGGATGCCAAGCATTACTGGGCTGTGTGAATAGAGGGCTGTAGGCTTCACAGAAGGGATCAGGTGGGAAAGAAAGGAGGAGGTGCAGCTCTCTATGTAAGAGCACTATAAGGAGCAGTATGCCTTCTCAGAGACCCAAACTGGTTTGAGAGAAGGGTGACTTGAGACTCTATGGGTTAACATACAGGGAGGATGAGGAGAAAGGGACTTGACAGTAGGTGTCTACTATAGATATAGACTGTCACACCAGAAGGAGGAGCCAGATCTGGAATTTTCCAGAGAACTTATGGAGGCTGCATGTTCTAGGGACATGGTTGTTATGGGGGACCTCAATTACTCTGACATCTGCTGGGACGAACACTCAGCCAGACCTGACCAGTCACGTAGGTTTTTGACCTGCATGGAAGAACCTTATTTAGTACAGGACATGAACAGGCCAACGAGGGGGAAGGCTTGGTTGGATTTGGTTCTTGCCAAAGGGGACAACCTGGTGGAAGATCTGAGGATCTGGGAGATAGTGATCATGAGATGACTGAATTCAGTATCCATCATAGGGCAGGGAAGTCAGCCAGTAGGGCAGAGGTGCTTGACTTCAGGAAAGCTGACTTCAATGAGCTTAGAAAAATAGTGGGAGAGACCCTATGGGAAGAGAGACTGGAGAGGAAGGGAGTTCAAGAAGGGCGGTTGTTCCTCAAAGGAGTAATCCTCAGAACAAAGAAAAGGTCCTTTCCTGTATGCAGAAAAGGTGGTAAAGAGGCCAGGAAGCCCTCTTGATTGCCAGTGGAGTTAAGGAGTGCTGAAAAAAGAAAAACAAAGCTTACAGACAGTGGAAGCAAGGGGTAGTCACCAAGGAGCAATATATAAGTATAGCCTGTATTTGCAGGGAAAGGATAAGGAAGGTAAAGGCAGCAACCAAGATCTGGTTCGCAATTGTAGTCAAGGACAATAAGAAGTCCTTCTTTGAGTATATAGGGAGCAAGAGGAAGACCAAGGGAAATGTAGGGTGCTCTGGAGAATGAGACAGGATAGCTGATAACAGACAGTCAGGAGAAAGCTGAACTCTTTAATGAATTCTTTACACTGGTGTTTCTGCATACCAGTGGTGGTCACCCACCTGGTCGAATACTGAACAGATGTGTGTGGCGGGGAGCCAGGGCAGGCAGGCAATTGCCAGCTGATGGTCAGTTTCAAACTGGTTAGGGAGCACTCAGAGCAACTGAATGTCTTCAGGTTCACAGGACCAGATGGCCTATACCCAAGAGTGCTGAGGGAATTGGCTGGAGTCATTGTGGGACCATTGGCAAAGGTATTTCAAGACTCATAGTACTTGGTAGCACAGTCCTGGAAAACTGGAAAGGGGCAGTGTGCTGCCAATCTAAGAAGGGCAGAAGGGAGGATCTGGAAAATTACAGGCCAGTCACTTTGACCTCAATATTGGGTAGAATTTTGGAAAAAATTATCAAGAAGTCCATTTGTGGGAAACTGGCATAAGATATAATGCTGAGGCATAGCCAACATGGTTTCATTGTGGCCAGGTTCTGTCTGACCAACCTCGTCTCCTTCTATGATCAAGCAACAAACCGCTTAGATGTGGGAGACACGGTTGATGTCATATACTTGGATTTTAAAAAGGCCCTTGATATGGTCTCCCATGATGCTCTGATTAAAAAAAAAAAAAAACTGGAGGATTGTAGGCTGGCAAAGTCCACAGTCAGGTAAGTTGGGAACTGGCTAACAGGTCGAACCCAGAGAGGGGTCTATATAGTCTTGGAAGGAGGTGGCCCGTGGTGCCTTGCAGGTTTTGGTTCTTGGACCCGTGCTGTTCAACATCTTTTTCAGTGATTTAGATGAGGATGTGGAAAGCATGCTGGCATTTATCCCTATTGAACTATACCTGGCTTCACTCCACCCACCTTTCCAGCTTGTCCAGGTCTGCTTGAATCTGCATCCTATCCCCTAGCATAACTGCTTTTCCTCATATCTTAGTATCATCTGCAGACTTGGCAGTGGTTTTGTTTTGCTGGCTTGTTCTTTGATTTCTTTGCCATCTAAGGACTGTGTTGCTTATGAGGACTGGCTGAGGTGCTCATAAGGGAGCATAGCCACCTGATGAAGTTGACAGGCTAGGAATCCCACATACAAACCTGAGGCAAGCCATTTGATGCCCAAAAGCTTGTCCAACAGCTCTCCCAACTATTCAGCTGAGGGCCTTTTTACATGTTGCACTTTAAGATGCTCAAAAGTTGATTGGTGTTAGTGTCAGCTCAAGTTCGGAATAGTCACACCTGAAACATAAAAACCTGACTGCCCCCCACCTCCACAGCTGTGATTTGCAACTAAAGGGCTCATAAGCAGGGGCCTGACTAGTAGCTACAGCTGAGAGTTGCCTCTACAAGGCTGGTGAGCCAGGGCAGGCTTCTATCCCTGCTCTAGGTGGGGGTACATGAGAGATGGGATAGGAGTGAGTAGTGAAATGGGTGATGGAAAGCAAATGGGAGAAGGGGGAAGGGTGGTAAATGAAGGAAGTCATCGACTGAAGGATAAAATAAAGGTAGTAAGAAAATTAAAAAGAAATAAAGAGGAAGTAAATTAAAGAATGTCTCATGTTTTGATAAACTGGGATTTGGGATTGGGGCACAAGGAATGATGGTCATGCTACCCAGGGTGGCTGGAAAGTGGGAAGTGGTGAGGGAAGGTGCTTTTGTGGGGAGCTACTGCTCCTGCCCCAGCAAGAAAGCCCCAGCTCATGAGGACTCAATGTGACTGCCCCCTGCCCGGACCCACTCCTGAACCTGTACATGCCCTATGACCTGACTTGCTGACATGTGCTCTGCAGGCTGTCTGCATTGGGTTGCACCCTTGGGGGTGACCTTCAGGGATATGAGGGGGAATTGTCATAACCGCCCCTTAGGCGGGTGTGGAAAGTTCAGGGGATGGAAAGTTTGTTCACACAGAACAAGAGGGTGGACTGCAACTTTGGCAAGGCATCTGTGGGGAATGGCCACATTAATGGAACACAAGCTGGGTAACATCAATCAGAGATAAACCTGCCCTTGAGTGACATAACTATAAGCTGCCTAAAGTGTACTTAAAACTAGTTTCAAGTGTTAATATGTGGACAATCCCAGGGTTAAAAGCTCCAGGAGCCACCTAAAGTTTGTGTGTAACAAAGGAATGAGAAAAATTTCTAAAAGATTTTACAAACAGCAAACTTGCACAGATTCTGCTACCTCAGTTGTTTGGCTGATACTAAGGCTGAATAAACCAAAAGCATCCTAAACAGATCTGCTATACCCTAGAAAGGGAAGGGCCTTACATCCAAGAGCATCTATTGTACTATATTGATTACAAAGGATGCCTGGGTTTGAAGTGATATAAAAAAAAAAAAAAGAACAATTCAAATTCAATTAATAAAAATTCCAAAACTACTGTCTCCAAACTGGACTTAAAATTTGTTGATAGCATTGAAAGTCACTGAAACCTCAAAATCAGGCCAAGTTTGAAGAATGTATGCACTCTTTTATAACCCCTGATTTGTGAGAAGGTGAGGCACACAGAAGAGATTCCCTCCAACCTGTTTGTGAGGGAGTGGGGCCTAGGAGTGGCCGTGAACTCCCTAGTGCCCCCTACCGTCACGTTCGGGTGGACTAGGCACCCTTGAATCCTCACCCGCCACGACTTTGATCTTGAATAGTTAAATGGGAGGCTGCCTTTGTTCCCCTGGTGAATGGTATGCTTGTTCTTGCCACTACTCCAAATGGGGCGCCTCCGTGCACCCCTCCCTTAAGGGGTATGCGTGCCTCCAAACCTCCCCTTTAGCACACCCCAAGCCTCGCAGCTGTTCCATGGGATGTTGTACAGTCCCCTGCCCCTCAGGTGCTCTCTCCCTGGCACCCTGGGCTCGTCACCCGCCTGGCGCCCCCTGGGCCGGGCTCCTACCCACCGGCCTGTTACCGGCGCCTCGGGCCTGTCTCTCCGCTGTCGCCCCCCTCTGGGGCCTATACCACACCTCTCGCGCTTTGCCCCCTCTGGGGCCTCGCCCACTCTGGGGCCTATACCGCGCCTCTCGTGCTTCGCATTTCCCGCTCTTGGGGCTCAGGTGGCTGTAGCTGTGCCTGGCCCCCTTGACCCTTTCTTGGGTCTTTGCCCAGAATCCCGGGTTGGGCTCAGGCAGCCGGAGCCTTACCTGGCCTCCCCAACCCTACTGGGTCTTTGCCAAGAATACCGGGTTGGGCTCAGGCGGCCGGAGCCTTACATGGCCTCCCTGACCCTACTGGGTCTTTATCAATCAGAGCCTGCCCCACTCTGGGGCCTGTGCCGCGCCTCTCGCGCCCCACTCTGGGGCCTGTGCCGCGCCTCTCGCGCCCCACTCTGGGGCTACAACCCCCACTCAGCGAGCGCCCTCCTGGCACTCCTTATGCGGTGCCCGCTGTGGCACTGTGCCCCTAATGGGCACCGGGAACCCCCAAGCTGCTGGGGAATCCCCATGAGGCCTCCTCACTCCCCTACAGCCTCACCCGGTCCTCCGGTGTAAACTGTAACCAAACATAAGCCACCTGGCCACAACATAAACAACAGAGCCTCCTGCTCATAACATAAACACTGAACCCCCACCAGGGCCTCCAACCCTACCTTTCGTCAAGGGGCTCTCACCCCCAGCATCATCGCAGCCAGTCGGCACCACAAGGCTGCCAGCACCAGCACCAGCTCATAAGGCTCCGGCCTGGGCTGTTTATAAAGGCCCGGCACTGCCCCCTTCTGGCCACCTGACCCACCTGGTTGCCCTGGCAACTGGCACCTGAGCTGCCCGGTTGATTGGCAGCTCAGTTCCTTTTGCTTCCAAAGCACAGGACACCTTGGTGCTCCTGTGACACTGTTCTTAAGCTCTGTGCCTATTATTCCATGAAGTCAGGGCAGGTAACACCGCAGGTATTGGCCTAGCTGGACAGGCAGACAAGTGGTAGTGACCGCTAAGGGAACTCAAGGGCCCCACTGGACAGACTGTCACAACAGTCAGGTGCAAGAGAGAGATGGTCAATTTTTCACTTTTTCCCCAGCTTTGAAAAGTAACTCCTATAATGTGTTGATTAATGGATGAATTTTTATTTGTTAATCTTCAAATTACTCAGGATATAAAGAGAGGACACAACTTAAACACAAAAGGCAGATTTCAGCCTAACCTCTAGATTTCCTCAAGTCTGAGTTCTAATGTCTCAATCTAATAGTGTATGAACAGGCATTTTCACATGAAATAGAACATTTTATACTACTGTATGCAGTTCAAGTTAGATTAATAAGCCAATACAACCTACTTCTATTTGCAGGTACCAATTTATTTTAAAGAAGAAGAAAAGAAAACCTCATTAGTCAGATTTTTTTTCTGGGAAGAAGTGTTTGTATGCATGTCCACATTTTAATTTTCATTCTCACAATGTTGTCAACACTTTTGCTACCCTATGTTTAATAAGGGTGCTGGTGTCTGTTATGACTTAGATAACTTATCTGGTAAAGAAAATCCTTGTCTAATTGACTAATTAGAAAAAACCACGTTAACCCATGTGCAGCAGTTATACCAAAAAATCAGCTTCTTACACCATACCTACAGGTAGAGCTGGGTAAAAAAAACTGCACCGCTTATCAATTTGGTAAAAACAGTTGACTTAAAGTGAAAAAAAAATGGCTTTTTCATTCCTATTTTCCCATAGAAAGTAATAAGGCAGGGAGATTTTCTGATAGTAAAACAAATTTTGGGGCACATATGATACTCTCTGTCTCTTATAATAGTGAACCTCAGCAGTATCCAGCCTTTCATGTCCTTTTAGACCCAGGACTAGAGAGAGGACAAAACATGTTTGGCTAGTTTCTATATTTTTATAAAACAGCACTTAAGATAATGCAAAGGAAAGACAGGAATTCTACGAATAGTGGGCGAGAATGTAAATAGGAACACAAGAACACACACCAAGGTTCATCTAGTCTAGTGTCAGGTCTCCAACACTGATTAGCATCAGAAAAGAGGTGTGAATCCCAAATTAGGCATATATTAAATTGTTTGACTCCCATATTAGGTCTCATCTTAATTTCTAACAGAAAGTGGCTGAACCTCTGAGTTATGAAGGTTAATATTCTTTTAAAAAATCATTTCAGCTTTGCCTATTATTATTTTTTAAAGAAGCATCTTATCCCTTTACAAATCTTGCTAAAATAATGATTGTAATGACAGCTCTCACACCCCCATTGTACATTCGAGATGGATGTAAAGTTACTGCCTAATACTTTAATTTTGGGGCCCCATCATTTCAGGTATTCTACAAACCCCAAAAGAAGATCGTCATTTTCAGAGAAGCTTATAATCCAGTTATTAGACACAACAGTGTTTTGTGGAGCTATTCAAGAAGTTTAAATTTAGACACAGCTGGAATATTGAGATCTAGATATATGGTCAGTTCAAAGATAATATCCAAGTTACAGGAGGGTGTTAAAAAAGGGAGAGGTGTTGTCTGGATACAACTTCTAGTGAAGCCAATTCAGCTTTCATGTGTAGGCAAAAGCTTAAACTGAAAACTTACCAGCATAGGGACCTTTCTGTTTTAATGTGCCAAGTGTTTAGCACTTTTTGATGTTATAGTAATAATAATTAGGGATCTACTGAATTCGCAATTGCACAGTTTCTGTGAAAACCACAAAGGCGGGCAGGCTCTGCAAAAAACAACAGGCTCCATGAAAAGTGGTAGGCTTGCTGCAAAAACTTATCAACAAGCTGGGGGGGGGGGCGTTCAGCAAGTCCACCAAAATTGGAGCCCACCACTTGGGTATGGCATGAAACATGGCTTAATTACCCTGATCAAGCCTGGGGAAACCATTAACCCACGCATGAATTAATGGCTTCCCCAGGCTTAATCAGGGTAATTAAGCTGCAGTTTCAAGCCATGTAGCAATCTGCAGGGAGGGGCAGGACTGCCAGGGCCCCTCAGCCAAAGGAATGGGAGGCCCCACCACACTGCCTGCAAATATGGTGGCTGGCTCTGGGATCTGCCTGTGAAATCAGCCAACCACCCCGTTAAGTTCAGTAGACTCCTAACTGTAATAAATAACACTAAAATATGAATTAACTTAATTATCTATTATACAATGTAATGGGAGGCCTGTGGCCCCATTACAGAGTAACAGAGAAAAAGAGTATGTGTAAAGTAGGCCTCAGTCCTCCCCTGGCTAAATAAATATGCATCAAGATGCATTAGTCAGTTGCCTTGGAGCAGCCTGGAAAAAGGAGCCTAGAGAAGGGCTGAGAGGGACAGTGTCAGGTACCTGGGGATAAAAGGTTCTGGGTTATGCAGGAAAGGCTAAAGAAGATTATTTGTAATGTGGGCAGGAGCCCTGTAAGTGGGCTATTTATACAGAGGGCAAGGATCCCAGAGAATTGTTTTTGGAGAGTAGTCCAGGAGCCTCAAAAGAGGAACCTGAAGATGCCTTGTGATATAAGAAGGGGAGACACCCAGAGAAGATTACCTTCAACCTGTTCTTAGGGTCTATACCAATTATTCCATCAAGTCATGGCAGATAAAACCCCAGGTAGTCCCACATTTGGAAAGGCAGACAAGTGTTAGTGACCCCCAGAGGGAAAGACTGAGCCCAAGGGTCTCACTGGACAGACTGGACGCTTGTACATGTGACGGATGTCACAATCTACAAGTGACAAAAATGTAATTTATGTGGACTAATGGCCTCATGCGTTACATGTGCACCAGTTTTGGGGGTATAAAATGACTTTGCATCATTGCAAACTGGTTGTAGTTTACTCTGCAGTGTTGAAAACTGTTGCAGGCACCTGCTGAAGGCGAAAGTGATGAGAGGCCCAATCATTTCCCCCCCTGCCCCCCTCCCACAGAGCTCGCCTGCCTCTCCCGCAGCTGGGGGGGTGAGCTGCCAGCAGGGGTAGCAGCCCCCACTTCCCCCGCCTCCCCACCCAGCCATGGGAGAGGCAGGCAGGCTTTGCCAAAAAAAAAAAGAAAAGAAAAGAAAACAGAAAGAAAAAGGATTGGGCCTCTCGCCACTTCTGCCTTCAGCAAATGACTGCTGAAGGCAGTTAGGGGCCCAATTCTTCTTTTTTAAAATACGTAGATTAATTAATATATTCCATATAACTAAAACAGCATTAGCCTCAGGAGACTTTGAGTAGCATTCCAGGAATGAAAAAGGAAGTTATGGAATGTGTTCTATTGTATCTTAACATTTTAAAAGTAGGTTCAGTTCCAACCTGTTATGATATCATTGACCCAGGGTTCATTTAAGATGTCACTGAGACTGACAGCCATGTTACATCCCATAGTCTTGTAATCTCCTGTGGTTAGATGTGTGTGACAGCTCACCTAACTTTCTGTCACCCTTTATAAATTAGCTGTAAACCATTCAGATGTTCATGATAGCCAAGAACTGAAGGATCCAGTGATATTTTTCCTCCCCTAAAGCTGATCCCTTTATGATTATTTTCTGACAAGTGTGAATTCCAGTTAAAATTTGCTTCAAAGAATAATATGTTCACTATACATCTTCTGACTTTTTCTATTTAGTAAATAGTTGTTTATTTCAATTTAGAAAGGTTCCTCTTCTTCTCATAGGACAATTATTTTGTTTACTAGTTGTTGCTATAATTCAAAGGTAAATATCTGCTGAAAACTCCAATTCTAAGATATATCTGCACAAGCATAAGAAAGAATACTAAACAGAATATCTCACATGATGGATCAAATGGTACATGGACATATGCCCTGTGCAACTCTGGGGATTTGAATGGATTATACAGGCTGCAAGAATTTGACACACTTTTATAGTAAATACAGTTAAAGCATTTCAGCAGGACATGATATACCTACTAGTCACTGCCTAGGTAAAATATGGGTGTGAGATTCTTTTGATAGGCTTCTGGAACTCCCTGAGAGTGCACAGGACACAGCTTAATTATTACAGTAGATTTGCTATTAAAAAAATCATGAACCTTGCAAATATTGTTCACTACTTTAATTGCAATATGTATGATACAGTAACTTTAAGTGCACTGGGAAAACTGTGCATCTGATACCAGAGTTGGCTAGTAAGTACTATTTGCCTGGAAGAAATCTCTACTGCTTGTTGGTAAGTGGGACCTACTGTCACATTTCACTTCGAGGTAAGGCAGCTTTCTAAATAAATATGTTAAAAATATTTGCCTTCCCAGAACAGTAGAGTTCATAATATCCTATTCAAGCCCCCAACTTTGAACAGCTTAACTTTATTAGCCAATCAGACTATGGAAGACCCTGTGCTTCCATAGTATACTGATTGACACAGTATACTGCAGATTCAGGCAGTAAAGGTAGATATTTCAAATATCTTATGAAAGCAAAATAAGCTTTTAGTAACAAGGCTTGGACTGAGGTTCACATCCAAGATAAATAGTAGTTATTTTCTGATCAGAGGTAGTAAAAAAAAAAACTGTCCCAGTCACTGCACCTGGGCATAAAGGTTGAGAATCTAATGTTAACTTGAAGAGTGAATGGAGAGTAACATAGGCTCACACCTGAATTGGGATATCAGTTTTGTATAGTTGCAATATGTTCCTTATTTGTTTTAATTATTGTTCTTTCCACATTCCCAGGAATTCCTTGAGCCACATATAACTTGTTTTTTAGCAGCCTGAATAGTGTTGATAGTAAATCAAGCACATTTGTTTGCTGTCTGATTTAAAGTTACTGAGACAGGCAGCAAAGTAACAAATGCCACTGGTAACCACAGAGTGCTTTCATGCAACAAAATAGCAAGATCCTTTTATTTCCAGTAGACACTTTGTTGACTTTCCCTTCCATGTTAATATAATATCTATTCTGCTGAGAAAAATGCATCCTTGGACTACTGTGCAGGCACTGTCAATCTGTGTTTTTTAATTATTTGTTTTTAAATAAAACTCATTATGAGTGAACCTCAAACATGGCGGCAGAAGCCAATTCCATGAATGGTAGCTCACCAAAGAGATGGACTGGGAAAAACGGCTCTTGAAACCCATGTATATGTGGGTTTCATTTAAAATTCCTGAGAGATTATTGCTCTGTAACATAAGAGAAAATAAATGAACTGAGAATAAAGGCTTCTGTTTTAAATGGAGGAGCTGAAACAGGATGAATTTATTTCTAGAGTTTAAATATCAGTTCATTCTCAAGAGGGAGAAGCTGATTTTTTTTAAAATGAAGAGAGGTATGCGAGTTGTTCCAGGACTATGGAATGTCTTTTTAGAAGGACACCATTAAAATTCTGGCCACATCAGTAATCAACCTTTCCAATGAACTATTTTAACCCAGTTTACTTCATAATGCCTTGCACACTATAAGGTGAGGTCCCACAAGGAGATGCATGCTGTTTTCTTATGACTGCGACAATGGAAAACTGGAGTCTTTGTCCATTTCTCAGGGAAGAAGACAATATTTGAATCAATCCAAGTGGAAAAATTATTTGTACAGAAAAAAAAGATAAAAGATCTGATTTGATGTCACTGAAAAAGGAGTAATCCCATCTGGGGCAACAGAGTTACTTTAATCTAAAATAGGTGATAAGTGGGACCACAGGAATGAGCACTAAATAAAATAAGGGTCAGCCTACAAAAATAAAACCAACTGCAGCTTGGGAAACCACAGATAAAGATATAGGTATATTCACATGGACTGAGTAAGCAATCTATCTAGCTAAGAAAGAATTAGACAACCCAGTCTTTTTATGCTTACTACGATTGTTTTAGTTTTAAAAAGGGTTATTCTGGGCAATATGTAGAGGCAAAACATCATAGACTAAAGATTAAATAATTTCCCTTTATATAGTCTGGAGTTTTCTGCTTCTAAAATGAAATGCACCATGTAGAGTAGCAAGCCAGCCACACTTTAAAAACTATATTAAACCCTCAGATACAGTTTCATAGTTTCTAGGGTCGGAAGGGACCTGAGTAGATCATCTACTCTGATCCCCGCCATGGCAGGAAATAATACTGGGGTCAAACGACCCCAGCAAGATGTTCATCCAACCTCCTCTTAAA
>NW_017728948.1:43565732-43567819 GCF_001723895.1 Crocodylus porosus
TGGAGGCTGAACAGGTTCAGGTCCCGTAGCCTCTCCTCATAGGGCCTGCCCTGTTGGCCCCTGATCATATGAGTGGCCCTCCTCTGGACCCTCTCCATGCTGTCCACATCCCTCTTGAAGTGCGGCGCCCAAAACTGGACATATGAATGTTCTCAGTTAAAACCTGTTGTAAAAACTCTGCTGAGTGATATGTATAATATTTAATATGTACTTTAACGCAATTATCTATGTTTTTGTTACCTTATATTTAGTCTATGGCGATACACTTGGTATGAGGTTACACTTCAAGTAGTTCAGAATATTCTATTAGGGTGAGATCCAAACCATACTGAAGTCAATGGCAAAACTCCCAGTGATTTAAAGAGAGGCAGTATTTTACCTTTTAGATAGAATGCAGTGTTTTAGAGAAGTTTTTACCATTGGGTGTCCATAAGCTATAATATGTGGTCAGTTGCATTTTAAACAATCAAGTTTTATTTAGAAAACCTTAAATTGTTAGTTTTTTCCTACCAGAAGACCTCCTTTCTTACATGGAAGCTTCAATTAGTAGAGAAATTGAACTTGGGGGAAATTAGTTCTGAAGCTGAAGACACCATGGGCACGTCCACACATGCAAGCACATGTGCTTGCAGCAGGTCAAATAGAAGAGGTGCAAATTTAAGCCGGGGCTTTTTGCTTCAGTGCACGTGCTTAGACTTGCACTTTGTTGTGAAGCAAATTGTGCCACCTGGGGCCAAATAACCCTGCCTGGCTCCTCTGCAGCCAGGGGGAGCTAGAGCCCGGGGCCATCACCGGTGCTGTCACCAGCAGTATAAAAAGCCACCTGGCAAGTAGCTCAGGTCTACTAGCTCTCAGAAGCTTCTCGGGCCCAGCCAACTGGTACCTGGAGATGCTACCCCTTGTGCCAGCTGGACTGCTGAAGCAGCCCTGAGAGTTCCCTGCACCAGTCTGGCAGTGGGGGCTGCTGCCTGGCTGTGACCTGCTGTGCACCCAGATGGGGACTGCACAGCCAGTAGATGGGGGCTGCACCCAGATGGGGACTGCCAGACCTAGATGGGGACTGCACAGCCAGTAGAGGCATCTGCCCCTCTGGGCCACCTGCCACTGGACTGTGGTTGCAGGGTTGGCCTCTGTGTAGCACTACTGCCATGTGTGCCCCCTGCCCGGCCATCTGGGCAGCTATCACCTGGAAGATGTTCCGGGTGTGGTGGCCTGCTTTGAACTGTCAAAGCATGTCCTCCTGGCCCTATTCAGCCAGGAGGTCAGTCACAGCCAGCTGGGTCTAAGGTGCCAGCTCTGAGCAAGCAGGGTGCTGCCTCTGGCCTCCCTAGCAGGAATTCTAGTGTTCCCTATTGGAAAACTGAAAAATCCCTGACAAAAATATCCCGAAGTCACTGTGTAAAATACCCCCAAATCCATGTTCCTCCACAAGTAAAACAAAAGACGAGTATAAAGAGAGAGAGAGAGCAAGACCAAGACAGCAATCAGTTGGACAATGTTTTTTTGATATATCTTATAGTGTTAAAGCAAGTCTCTTATCATAATAATAAAGTGAATTCTAAATATGTTTCATGAATTCATGAATACATATTTTACTGCCCTCCCACAGGACGATGGCTCCCACACAAGGGGTTCATCCCCACAACAGGGTGTTCAGCCCCCACACAAGGGGTTTGTCCCCCAACAGGGGATCAGCCCCCACACAAGGGGATCAGCCCCCACACAGGGGGTTTGTCCCCCAACAGGGGATTCAGTCCCAACACACGGGGTTCCCCCCCCAACAGGGGATTTGGCCCCCACACAAGGGGTTCAGCCCCCACACAAGGGGTTCAGCCTCCCAACAGGGGGATCGGCACCCCAACAGGGGATTCAGACCCAACACAAGGATTCAGCCCCCCAACAGGGAGATCGGCACCCCAACAGGGGATTTGGCTCCCACACAAGGGGTACAGCAGCCCAAGGGGGACCAAGTGGCCCCCATAGGGGCTACAACCTCCCTTGCAAGGCCCACATGCCTCACCACAGCCCCCTGATTGCTGCCCCACCTGGCCCCATCCCCCACCAGCTGCTGCAGCTCCCCCAAATGG
>NW_017728948.1:43568080-43578200 GCF_001723895.1 Crocodylus porosus
GCCTCCTGGCAGAGCCCCCCAGGCAGCACAGGACAGCGGGGGGGCAGGAGGGCCCAGGCTGGGGCCACTGGGGCTGTCACTCTGCCCCGCACTGTGCAGGTGGGGCCCCAGTCAGCCAGATGGCAGGTAAGTGCTGGAGGGTTTTTTGTTTTTTAAAACTATGGGGTGGGGGGCAGAGATTGGGGGGGGCTTGAGGGGATGGGGCTGGCCTCCCCCCTCCTCCAGCCCCCCCAACCCCTTACTCACCAGCACTGGAGCCCTAGTACTGAAACATGTGGCCTGGAATAGAGATGCTGTAGCAGCCAGAGCATCTCCATGGAGGACCCAGCCTCCAGTTGCCTCAGGGCACGGTTCAGGACTGTGCCTTGCTCCACTTTTTTAAACTTCAATTTTTTTAGACCCCTGGATAACCAGGGGTTTAATTTTCTCCCTGCACTGCAAGTTTGCAGTGTAGGGAACATTTTTTCATTCTTGCATGTGCCTGTTGCCCTGCCTCAAAGGAGTTTGAGGCGGGGCAAGAGGCATGTGCATGCTCATGTGGATGCGCCCCATGAGTCCACTAATAGCTAGAACTTGACTTTCAAGACACACTCGAGGCTCATCGATTGATTGGACAATTCCAGAAAGATCTGTCTCAGGAGTATGGGTAGGTTCAATGCAGATATTACTTATGGTGGGCTGATAGAAAGGGATAAACTATATGATAAGCCTTGGAAAGGTGTAATAAATTGGATAAAATAGAGCTATACTGTTATTTTTTTGTATTTTAATATCTGTATTTTTGAATGAAAAAGCATAAATATCAAAGTGATAAGTAAATAGGAGTAATTCAGGGGACAGCAAGAAGATAACCAAGGACACAGCAAGATTAACCTAAAGGGTTTTCTCTCTCAAAAAGAGAGGAGAAATGTAAAACTGAGTATAACTAAAGTGCTTAGAAAAACAGAAAATGAGCAAAATAGAAAAAAATATTTTTCCCCCACTTCTCACACAGATAGTCATTTTAAGTACTTCTGGTAACAACAGCAAGTACAGACAATTCAGACAGGCATGAGATTATGTCAACAGTATTCTTTTAACTTTAAAAGAGAGCATCAGGCTTTGAAACCTTTTTCTGACTTTTTGGCTCTGGTATCTCAAAATATGTCATGCTCCCTCCTTCACTCAGTCAGCTATTTATAAACAAAACCTCAGGCAGTGTATCTGAATGAGGAAGAAAATAGAAAATTCTCTCTCTTACTTCAGCCTTCCTCTTACAATAATACCCTTTCGCTTGACTATGAGTTGAATCATATCAGCAATTCACATTCCTAGCTCAGGCAAGACAGTGACATGTTTCTTAAAGGAAAATGGCTAATAGGAAGTGGCATCCCTCCTCCTTTTGGATAATTCAATTTTTATGCCCTCTAAGAATCTGCTAATCCATATGCTTCTGACTTAACTTGCACATTTCTCAGATTTATACCTTAGCTTCCACCTGTATTGAGTGCAATATATAAGTACCCATGTGGTGACCTTGCAATGGTGTACTCAGATTCAAAAGAAGGCCTTATGTAAGCCCAGGCAATATCCTCACATCCGAAAGACAGGATTCTGTTTATATTCTCTCTGTGCCCATGAGAAGCATCTATCATGACATCATCCTTTTGACTGACTTCTACCATGTAAAACCTTTACCACCACATGAATTTTCTTGTCCATTTTCAGCACTGGGTCTGAAGACCTTGCATATCTAAAAATTGTGTGCACGCTTACTAAACTTCCTGTTAGGTTCACATCTTGAAGCCTCAGGAATACTGACAGTAGAAAAGACACTGCATTAACATTTGCTCAGTCAATAGCTGTACGTAGATGAAATGGGAGCCCTAAATTGAAGTGGCGGATTTTAAAAAACACCACTTCAATTTAGGGCTGATAAAACCCCTTGTCATGTATACACCCTGCTGACTTACCTGCTTCTCCTGCAGGAAGGGGAAGGCAAGCTGCCAGCAGGTGGAGTAGTCCCTGGACTGTGGAGGGGAGCGGGGTCTGGTGCTTGTCTCCATGGCAGTGGCAGCCTCCCCCCCACCCCCCAAGCAGCACCCACCCACAGGCACCTGGCTCAGGCGGTCCCAGGGGGCATCAGAGCTGCGGACGGGCGCCCGCGCAGCTCAAGCAGGCAGGCTTTGTGGTGGGGGGTGGAGAGAAAGATCAGATTTGCCACTTTTCTTGGGTGGAGCCTGCTTTCCCGGGCTGGTGCCAGGCTGCTTACAGGGCTTCCTGCAGAGCCATGGAGCTGCACAGAGCCCGGTGCTTCACTTCGCAGCTGTAGGAGCAGAAAATTAAAACTCCTCAAAGGAGTTTTAGTTTGCTGTGCCCCAAGTCATTTAAGGTGCATTACGCCACTGAATTTCCTACAATGGCTAGAATTAATGTGCAATATGCCGCTGAAGTGTGCAAACACCGAAACCATTAAAGTGGAGCAAAAGCATTTAGCCCACTTTAAAGTGTTGTGCACTTTGTCTATTTGTCTACACACTTGATTCTACTTTTTTTTTTGACAACTCCTTTTTTCTGCTCCCCTCATCCCTTTTCATTAGCAAGTGTAACCCCATTGTCCTTCATGCCAAGTTCTTATAGTGTACTCTCCCACTGACTTACTGAATGTTCAAGCCACTTTGGAGGTCTATGATGATATTTATAGAGTACTCAGCAGCCAAAGGCTGCACCCACTGAAATAAGTGGAAATCTTATCATTGACTGAACTGCCTTTAGAGGCAGTGAATTTAGGCCAGAACTAAAAGTCAAATATCTATACAAAGCTAATGACACTTTTGGCTAGCATGGTTAAATTATAAAAAACACCACATTCTATAGCCAATGTCTATAGCCATCGAGAGTGTGATGTGACTAGCGTATCTAGCCACCTTTTGTCTTCCTAGTTTGAATGACTGGGTAACTTGGTCAACTGGGGGCAGCTTTCAGTGCAAGTCAACGAGGACAGGGAGCTTGAATAAATGTGTCTGGAGCTGAAGCAGCACACCTAGGCTGCAGAGACAGAAGTGCAGCGCCCAGGTCTAACTCATGGAAATTCATAGAAAACACCATGACTTATACCATCCTCCTGACCCAGCTAACATTAGCTGTTAGATTGGGAGGGTGGAGGATTGGCTCCAATTTGGAGCCAATCCAGGGAGAGAGTCTGTGTCTGTTCAGTCTCTCCCCCTAGCCACCATCACTCCCCCTTCCCCACAACTCCACTGATGCCTCTGGATAGAAGGGAGGAGAAGGCAGGGGAGGGTGTTCTGTTCTGGGGTTCTCAGACCCACTGAAATAGGATGTGCTTTGCTTTGGAACAGCTTCTTTTGACCCATCTTACAATGAGGTTTAATTTATCACACAATCAAAGCATTCTGCAGCTGCGCTCTTCTGTTTGGGTATGGCTTTAGAGCACTTTTGAGGGGCTGTTCATGCAACAAATATCATTTGTCTGTGCCCCTAATGTGTTCTGACACTATGCATCCAACCAGCCTTTGAGAATTCATCACAAAGCATGCATCAGAAGTGCTTTCATAGGTGAGAGAGTATTCACTGCAAATTTATATGACCATGCTCCCACTGATTTCTGTAAGAAATTATGCTCCTATATTCATTTGAGAAACTAAACTTAAATGTCCAAAGTTGATTCAAAATCCAATTGATATTCTCACAAGTAAACTAGAGAAATGTGGGCTAGATAGGACTGATGTTAGGTGCTCTGCTTGAGGTTCCATTAGCACAAGCAGAGAGTAGCTATAAAAATGGATCAATGTCAGACTGGCAGGAGGTTTCAGGTGGGATTCCACAGGGACCTGTTCTGGGTCAGGTGCTGACATTTTTATTAATGATGTGAGTGCAAGAAGAAAGCTTCCTGATCAAGTTTGCAAATTATATGAAACTGAGAAGCTCTGCAAAAACCTAAAAAGACAAATGTAAGTTGCTACATAAAAGGGGAGGGGGTGGGAATCAAATCTATAAATACAGAATGGGTGATAGTTAGCTATCTGTAGTATTGCTGAGAAGGATCTGGGGATTCTGAAAGAACAGATTCAGCACAAGAGAGCAATAGGATGCAGCTACCAAACAAAGCAAATTGAAGTTTGGGTCTCATTGGCTAAGTCCAGATGAGCACAGATGTTTCGTTCCCCAGAGAGGAGAAGCAGTACTACTTGTTCCTGGGTAACGTCCATTCCATGCACCCTCTGGCACACAACAGGTTACCCCAGGTGGGGTAGGGGAGGCTGGGGCCAGCAACTGTGCTGGCTCCAGCAGCCTTACCTGGGGTTCTAGGGATTGAAGAAAATGCAGCCATGGCTCCAGCAGACCAGGCTCCACTTTTGGGTGACACACACTGCAGCCATGTACACCACCCCACTTTTTCTTTTCCACACTTTTTTTTTACCTTGGGATCTCCCAGGACCATGTTCACGTGGATGTGGCCATTAACAGTATTGCATGTCAGACAAGGGATGCTATAGAAGTACTGTTTTCAGTTCTAGGCTCTACAACTTAAGAAGGATACAAAAAAAACTGAAGAGGATCCAGGGGTGAGTGACAAAAGATGATAAAGGGATTAGAATGCAAGCATATGAGGAACAGTTGAGAGAAATAGATGTAATTTAGTGAAAAGGAGATTAAGGGGATGGAGGAGAGAGACATCATAGTAGTTTTCAAATATTTGAAAGGCTGCCATAAAGAAGAGGGAGAGGATATAACTGTATAATTGCAGAGGGCAGGATATGAAGCAATGGGTTTAAACTGTAGGAAATCATATTTAGATTAAAATCACAGAAGAAACTTCATTACTACCAGAACAGTAAGACAGTAGAACAAGCTGCCTGGGAAATTGTGTAATCTCATTGCCTGGAAGTTTCCAGTAGGAATCTAGATAGGCTTCTGTCTGGGATAGTACAGGAATAAGACATCCTCTGTTTGGGCAGGATTTTAGACTACTTGACCCTTGCAGTTCCTATTAACCCTATGATATTCAATGAGATTTGGGTACCCAATTTCCTTAGGCTTCTTTGTAAATCTCAGCCACAAATCTGTCCTTAATGAAGATGTTGAAGCTCAAAATTATTGGTTCATTAGCAGAAATGGCTTAAAAGTTCCATTAAAATTGGTTTTCATCTGAAAGCTGGATTTCCATTCCCTTTTAAAATTATTTTAATGACACTTCTTGGTTGAAATTGTGGCAATTTTGCCTAAGTTCCATGAAAAACTAAAAGTTGTGTGGTTTTGCCTGAAGAGTAAAATATTTCTGATGAAAACCAAGTATTTCCTGACAAAACCAAAATGTGTCAGTTTGGCTATAACACCAGGGTATTATGGAAGCTACGGTCCAGTCATCTAATGGGAATTTTTGTCTAAAAGGTGGGCTTCCCAAGTTGACTTCATGTCCCCCGATGCATCAGTTATGGAATTTCCATGCACAGATACTAAGGTAGGAAGAGACCTCAATAGATCATTGAGCCTGACCCTCTGCCCATGTCAGGAAAAGGTGCTGGGTTCATGTGACCCCAGGCAGGTGCTTGTACAGTCTCTTCTTGAAGTCCCCCAAGGTAGGGGAGAGCACCACCTCTCTTGGAAGCCAATTCCAGATTCTAGCAACCCTAACCTAAAGAAATGAAGAAGTTCTAACCTAAATCTACTCTATATCAGCTTGTGGCCATGGTTCCTGGTTATTCCAAGAAGTACCCTGGTAAACAGAGCCTCTCCTGTTCCCTGCTGCTACCTCCCCCCTCCCCAGTGAATTTGTATACTGCCACAAGATTCCCCCCTCAGCCTTCTCTTGTGGTCCAGTCCCTCTGCCTTTCCTCATAGGGCCTTCTCTGCAGGGCTCTAGCCATACGAGTGGCCCTCCTCTGGACCCCCTCGAGGTTGTCCACATCCCTCTTGAACTGCGGCACCCAGAATTTGATGCAGTATCTCCAGTTGCAGCCTGACCAGTGCTGCATAGAGAGGAAGCATCACCTCCCTGGGCCAGTTCATGATGCATCTACTAATGCATGATGAAGTGGTTAGCGCTACTAAATACTTCATCACATTGATAACTCATATTCATCTTGGAGACAACAATGACTCCAAGACCTTTCTGCCGCTGTATTGCTGAGAAGGTCATCCCCCAGCCTCTAAGCATGCTGATGATTCCCCCTCCCTAGGTGCAGCACCTTGCACCTTGTCTTTGTTGAACTGCATCCTATTGTTCTCTGCCCACTTCTCTAACCTGTCCAGGTCCACTTGGATTCAGTTTCTTCCCATCAGTGGGTTTACTTTACCCCATACTTTTGTGTCATCTGCTCATCTAGGTTGCTGACCCCACTACCCACATCTTTCCAGGTTGATACCAACCCATCCACCACCACTCTCTGCATATGACCCTTAAGCCAATTTGCCACCCACATGGCCGTGTAATCATCTATGGCACAGCCGTTCAATATGTTTATGAGAATAGGATGGGATACTGTGTTGAAGGCCTTCTTAAAGTCCAAGTAGATGACATCTACCTTGACTCTTGCATCTAAGCATTTAATTACCTGTTCATGGAAAGAAACAAGGTTAGTCAGGCAGGATCTACCTGCTATGAACTCATGCTGGTTGCCCTTCAGCATTATATTACCCACTGGAGTCCTACAAATGTGACCCTTGATAATTCCGAAAGATAGAGGTGAGACTAATCAGTCCATAGTTACCCAGATCCTCCCTCCTCCCCTTCTTGAAAATAGGGATTACATTGGCCCTTTTCCAGTTCTCTGGGACCTCACCTGAGCACCATGAGTGCTTAAACAGCCATGCCAGTGGCTCTGCTATGACACTGGCTTACTCTTTCAGCACCCTTGGATGAAGCTCATCCAGTCCCACTGACTTAAACACAGCCAGCCCCTCCATTGTGCCTGATCCATCAGAGTAAGATCATGGTGCAATCATGGGTTCTGTTGTCTTACCAAAGAACCCAGGCCACAAAAAATGTCCCAAAACACAAATATCCTTGAGGCACAAAAATTGAATTTTTAATTAAAATGTTTCAGCCTCTCACCAGAAGGAAAAAAAATTCTGGGACAAAACAAAACATTTTCCAATCAGCTTATGGGTAAATTTGAAATCAGGTCTGAATCCTGGCCATGCATCCAAAGGCATAGTTTTCTCTTGTCTCTTTACTGCGATGAGTAGTTAAGACTAAATAGTAGCAAAAATGAGGCCTTATTCTGACAGCTCTGACTCATGTGAAATCATTCATTCCATTGGACAGAGTGAATAAGCTCCTGGAATATTTTGCAATTTGACCATCTATTAAGTTAAGCATAAACAGCACTACGAAATACCCAGAAGTAAGAAAATGCCAAGATAGTAATGGCATTAGTACCACCACAAATAGTTCTCAGGTGTCGCCCAAACTCCTGAGTGATCCTAAAGCCAATCGAAATAATTTGGAGAATGGGCAAACACCTTTGGGTTTTACCAGTCTGGTAATGAAGAAGCCATGAGAGAAAAAGCCAGTCAGCTTTTAGCCAGTCAGATGACAGTGTTTTCATTGGAATTGGCACTCATCAAGATAATAGTTGCTGGAAGACAGAAAATGAATAGGGTACGAAAGTAGCATAGGACCCAGTTTCCAAATATTTTGATCCAGAATTATCTTCATTAGGTCATACGCTGCCCTAGGTCTTCACCCAGAACTCTGAAAAAAAGGACTTTGGGAAAAAGAAGACCATTTGGGCGGAGAAAAATATAGGTTCTGGAGGAAAAGATCAACAACAGACTTGATATTTGGTGCAAGACAGGTGATTGAAGATACTTCAGAGCATAAAAAGTCATACTATCTCTCAGATATTGAAAAGTTTTAATAGTGATTTGTCATGAGAAAAGGTAGACGAAGGTTAAAACCCAGTAAAGCTTATGTGGACTAATTTAAAGAATGTACAAAGTCAGTGAATATCATGTGGACACAAGGTATGAGAAGATGGAATGATTTCATATGGGGCATGGTTTTATTCAGGGTCTTGTGCTGGGTCTCATACTTTAATGTGATTATGGAAGACAAGCCTTGAAGGGAGAAAGAGAAGGTCATGAAAGGAAATGAAGATCATGTTGTTCACTAATGCTTTCGGATGGAAGTAGTACAGAAGTGCAATATCTTCTTGATTGGTAGAGTGTGGGCACAGAAGAATTTGGGTTGAAGGCCAGTAAAGATAATAGTAAAATATAGTTGTACAGAGGAGAGGTACCTTGTAGATAAACGTGTTACAGGAGAGGAGAGGAGAGATGAATGTATTTAAAGGATTTGAATATTTTGGCTCAGTGATCCTAAGTGATGAAGAAAAACTGAAAAGAAAGTTACAGGAAGTTTTTATATAAATGTTACATGGCTAATGTGAGACAGAAATTCCCTAGTGAAGCCAAGTTAGTGGTGTGCAGGATTTATTACATCTTAATTGTGTTGCACAGGTGAGAGACCTGGATCTCAACTGGGTGATTTCAGCCCATTACAAGCTGCAAAACTAAGGGTAATTATTGGGAAGCTGAGACAAGACTGAGTGAAGAACAGTTTGAAAGACATCTACAAAAAATCAGGAGAGGTGGAAGCCTCAAGGTGGAAAGACAAAGGCTGATGTTTGGACATTTCAAAATAATCCATGAGGAGAAAGGATAGTTCACGAAATACTGTGAATGCATAATGAGGGCAGGAGGATAATGGGAAGACCACAGAAAGATGGGAAGGACATTATTGAAGGAGATGTTTCCCAGGGAAAACCATGGTAGAAAGGTAGGAGTAAGATAGGAAAAGATGGATAGAGTTAGGATGTTGCCAGACCCAGTAAATCAGCCATTGATAAAAATCAACAACAGCTAAAATGACATGTGTTGCATACCATATTTGTGTAAGCATGGAATATTTATTGATTTAAACATAAGTACTAATTCTCATTGGCTCAGGGCTATGAGTGCAAGGCTGAAGGGGTCTAGGGCTCAGGTTGTATTCTCTTCGATCCAATCAAGGGAAATGAGTGCATCCTGAAGATTAATACCTGGCCACTCAGGTTGTGTTGCCAGCAAGGATTTGGCTTCTTTGACTATGGGAACTTTTTGTTCCAAAAAGAAGGATTACTGGGAAGAGGTTGGATCCACATGACAAAGAAGGAAGAGCATCATCACAGACAGGCTTGCTAAACTAGTGAGGAGGACTTTAAACTACATTTGGTGGGGGATGGAGACCAAAGCCCTGAGATAAGTGGGGAAGCAGGAGACCTGGAGGAAGAGCAAGCAGGAGTGGGCAACAAGGGAGGTGTTCTCATACTTCCTGAAAATTCAGGGCAATCAACTAGTTACCTTAGGTGCCTGTATAAGAATGCATGGAGCCTGGGAAACAAGCAAGAAGAATTGGAAGTCCTTGCACAGGTCATGGAACTATGATGTGACTGAAATAACAGACTTGGTGGGATCTCGCATAACTGTAATACTGTCATGGATGGGTATAAACTGTTCAAGAAGGACAGGCAGGGGAATAGATGAGAAGTTGGACTTTATGTAAAAGAGATGTATGATTGCTCAGGGCTCCAGTATGAAACTGGAGATAGGCCTGTTGAAAGTCTCTGGGTGAAGGTTAGAGGACAGAGAAACAAGGGTGATGTCATGGTGTAGACCACCAGACACAGAGGAAGTGGTAGATGAGGTTTTCTTCAAACAGCTAGCGGAAGTTTCCCCAATCACAAGCCCTGGTTTTCACAGGGGACTTCAATTACGCTGACATCTGCTGGGAGGGCAATACAGCAGCGTACAGGCAATCCAGGAAGTTTTCTGAGAGTACTGGGGACAAATTCCTGGTGCAAGTACTGGAGTGTCCAGGTAGGGGCCATGCTCTTTTTGACCGGCTGCTCACAAACCTGGGCCACGGGTTAGCGAGGATTTAGTTAGGGAGCTTCTGGAGGGGTTGGACGTATTCAAGTCATGATCTCCACCCTAGAGTTCTAAAGGAACTGGCCGAGGTCATTGCAAGTCCCCTGGCACAACTTTACGAGCATTCGTGGTGCTCTGGTGAGGTACCGGAGGACTGGAAGAGGGTCAACGTGGTCCCCATCTTCAAAAAAGGGAGGAAGGGGGACCC
>NW_017728948.1:43578300-43610518 GCF_001723895.1 Crocodylus porosus
CCCCAGTATTCTTTCCTGCCATGGCAGGGGGTCAGACTAGATGATCTGCTCAGGTCCCTTCCGACCCTAGAAACTATGAAACTATGAAACAAACAGGGAAGAATGGTATGGAGTGTAGTAATGGATAGCAACCTGGGCACCAGCAACCACAAGATTATTGTGTTCAGGATCCTGAGGAAAGGAAGGATGGAGAGCAGCAGAGTAAGGACCCTGGACTTCAGAAAAACAGACTTTGACTCACTCAGGGAACTCATGGGCAAAATCCCCTGGGAAGCCAAGTCTCTGGGAGAGAAGAGACCAGGACAGCTGGCTATACTTTAAAAAAGCCTTACTGACAGTACAAGAACAAACCATCCTGATGTGCAGGAAGACTAACAATTATGGCAGAAGACCAGCTTGGCTTAGTTTACTGAAGAGTTCCATGCTAAGCCACAAAAAGTAGACATTTGGACAAAAAATAGGGAAGAGTATAAGAGTATTTCTCAGTCATGCAGAGATGAAGTCAGGAAGGCCAAAGCACAACTGGAGTTCCAGGTAGCAAGGGACATGAAGGGTAACAAGAAGGGTTTCTACAAGTAGATCAGTAGCAAGAGGAGGACCTGGGGCAGATCCCTTACTGAATGCGGGGGCAGGAGGGACAATCTTGTGACAATGGAGGCAGACAAGGTTAAAGTGCTCAATGCTTTCTTCACCTTGGTCTTCACAGGCAAGGTCAGCTTCCAGACTGCTGCACCAGGCAGCACAGTTTGGGGAGGAGGTGAGCAGCCAACATTTGTGAAAGAACAGGTTAGGGACTATTTAGAAAAGCTAGACATACATAGCTGGCAACATAAGTCCATGGGGCCAGACGAGATGCACCTGAGGGTGCTGAGGGAGTTGGATGATGAGTTTCCAGAGCCACTGGCCATCATCTTTAAAAACTCATGGCAATCGGGAGATGTCCCAGATGACTGAAAAGGGCAAACATTGTGCCCATATTTAAGAAAGGGGAAAATGAGGATCCACGGAACTACAGACCAGTCAGCCCCACCTCAGTCCCTGGAAAAATCATGGAGAAAATTCTCAAGGAATTCACCTCAAAGCACTTGAAGGAGAAGATGATTAGGAACAATCAGCATGGATTCATGAAGGGCAAGTCATGCCTGACCAACCTGATAGCCTCTTATGACAAGGTCACTGGCTCTGTGGATGCAGAGAGACCAGTGAATGTCATATACCTTGATTTTAGTAAGGCTTAATACATACAGTCTCCAACAACATTCTCGCAAGCAAGCTCAGGAAGTATGGGCTGGATGGATGGACAGTAAGCTGGATAGAAAACTGACTGGAACATTGGTCTAAGAGAATAGTAATCAATGGCTCAATATGTAGTTGGCAGCCAGTATCAAGTAAAGTGCCCCAGAGGTCAATCCTGGGGCCAGTTTTGTTCAATGTCTTGATCAATGACCTGGAAGATGGCATAGGGTGCATACTCAGCAACTTTGCAGAGGACACCAAGCAGGGTAGGGGGTGGGGGGGCATGTAGTAGATACAGGTACTAGGGTAAAGATAGGATTCAGAGTAACCTAGACAAATAGGAGGACTGGGCCAAAAGGAATCGCATGAGGTTCAACAAGGACAAGTGCAAAGTCCTGCACTTGGATGGAACAACCCCATACATCAGTACAGGCTGGGGGCTGACTGGCTGGGCAGCAGCTCTGCAGAAAAGAACCTTAGAATTACAGTGAACAGTAGGCTGAATATATGAGCCAAAAGTATGCCCTTTATGCAAAGAAGTCTGATAGCTAGTGGGCTGCATCAGTAGGACTGTTGCCAGCAAGTTAAGGGAAGTGATTATTCCCCTCTATTCAGCACTGTTAAGGAAACCACCAGGGTACTATGTTCCATTTTGGGGCCCCCACTACCGAAAGGATGTAGACAACTTGGAGCAAGTCCAGCAGAGGGCAACAAAAATGGTAAAGTGGCAGAGGGGCACAATGTATGAGGAGAGGCTGAGGGAACTGGGCTTACTTAGTTTAGAGAAGAGGAGACTGAGGGGATTTAATAGCAGCCTTCAACTACCTGAAGAGGGGTTCAAAAGAGGATGGAGCTAGACTATTTTCAGTGGTGGTAGATGACAGAACAAGGAACAATGGTCTCAAGTTGCAGCAAGGAAAGTTTAGGTTAGATATTAGGAAGAATTTTCTTACTAGGAGGATAGTAAAACACTGGAACAGGTTACCCAGAAAGGAGGTGGACTCTTTGTCCTTGGAAGATTTTAAGACCCAGCGAGAGAAAGCTTTGGCTGGGATGATCTACTTGGGGATGATCCTGCTCTGAGCAGAGAGTTGGACTGGATGACCTCCAGAGGTCCCTTCCATGCTTAATTTTCTATTATTCTATGAGTCTATGATTCATTGGAACTAACTATTAACTACTTGGGCCACACTGTAAACATTCTTGTTAGGAGGCATGTCTACACGTGCATTTAAGCACAAATACATTTAATGTTCTTTAAGCAATTTTGGCAGGTGTCTACACATGCAAAGACTTGGCACTCAAGTTAGTGCACTTGGCACCAAATTTAGTGCCAAGTCCCTGCAGCCCTGCCATGTGCCCCTGGTGGCTGGATAAACTCAGCACTGAAGTTAGTGCTGGGTCATGTCGACACATGCATTAATGCACTTTAATTAATCACATCTCAATCTGATACCTCCATTTGCAGGTATCAAATTTAAGCATGATTAGCCTAATTTTTCAATTTTTAATGTGCATTGTAGATGCAAGCCCGTAATGCATATTAAATTAGGCTAGTACATATTAACATATCTTGTGTAGATCTGACCAAGATGACTTATATGTTAAAAATCCTTTCCAAAGGAGGTTAATTTTAGAGTTATACTGTCGGCTCATCTACATGAGACACTTCACTGTGCAGTACAGTACAGTTAATTACCATGTAGTAAGCGTCATCATCTAAACGTGCTGACACTTACTGCTTAGTAATTTTCTCTAATCATGTATAAATTTGCTACCTGTAAATACAAGTAACATATTTACTTCTGAGAAATTACTGTGCAGTACAGCACATATAGATGGCCAGCTGGGAGCAAATCTGCTCCCCATCAGCTAGGCAGTAGGGAGCAGGAAATTGCCCTGTGCCCCCAGGAGCTGCCTGTTGCTGGGGCAAGCTCTGCCACTGAAGCCTGTCTGGGGACAATGTTCCCCCACCCCAGCAGCAGGGATCTCCCAGCCCCCACCCCATGGTCATGAAGTCAGGGCTGGGAACATGCTGGGGAGCAGGCCTTGCCCAGGTCTGGCCGGGAACTGTCCCTGTCAGTGGCAGGTCCCAGCCAGTTGAAGACTAAGCAGGGAACTTTCCCCATCCAGGGAGCTCCCAGCCCCTGCTCTGTGATCAGGACTGCCGAGCTAGGACCGGGGAGACTATTCCCAGCCCCAGCACCGTGATCACAGAATGAGGGCTGGGAACAGGCTGGGGAGCCCCCATTCCACCATATCTCCCAGCCCCCACTCTGCCATATTAGATGCCCATCGCAGAGTAGGGGCTTGGAACAAGTCTCTTCCCCAGGTTCCCCAGCGTGTTCCCAGCCCCAGCACCATGATCACAATCTCCTGAACCCCACCTCTGCAATCACAATAGCAGAGTGGGAGCTCCCTGCATGGGAAAATTTCCTCACCCAGCCTGGAACTGGCTGGGACCTGCCACTGACCAGGACAGTACCTGGTCAGCCCTAGGGTGTATGGGGAACTCTGCACATGCAGCCTGCAGCTGGCTGGGAACTGTCCCATTTCAGGCAGTCCCCAGCCAAATCCAGGCTGTATGTGTACACTTGCCCATGAAGCCCAGGGCTGGCCAGGAACTATACAGGTCTGAAGTAGACCCCAACCCCATGCCCTGATCAGATAACCGAGGTGCAGAGCTTGGGACGAGATGCAGGGGAGGGGCAGGATTGAGTCCCCCACACTATTTGCCAGTGGGACAGCTAGCAACAAGTCCCAGCTAGGTGGAGAATCCCCGCCCAGCTAAGGGCTCGCTGCTAGCTGCCCCACCAGTGGATCAAGGCAGGGGGCTGAGACCTGCCCCTCCCCTGAAGCTCTTTCCAAGTCCCCTACCCCCACTTGGGGAACCAGGGTCAGGAGCTCCCTACTGCCAGGGCAGGGGAACATTGACCCTGCCTGTCCTCTGGTGGCAGAACCTGCTCCAATAGCAGGCAGCAATCTCTGAGTACCTGCCAAGAGACAACTGTCTCCTGGCCCTGTGCTCCCTGCCAGCCCCTGGGCTAGCACCCATGGGGAGTCTAGAGCTCCCCCTGGCTGCAGGGGAGGGAGAAGGAGCAGACTGCTGCCAGGAGCAGCAGATTTGCTCCCACATCCTCATTTATGTCGATACCTGCCCAGGGTGCGTTTACTCTAGAGTAATTTACTTTCTAGAGTAAACCCACCCTTCAGCATTTGCCTGTGTAGACACACCCAGAGAGTATTACAGTGAAATAAACTCTGAGGAACTGAATAAATTGGTGACAAATCATACCCTAACTTACAAAGGATCTCTTAAGTGCTTTTCTTTTGTATGTCATAACACTGTGCCTAGGAAACCAGCATACACGTCATACTTAACAGTACAGGTGCATGATCTCTAGGTCCCTATTTCTCCTTTGGCTGTGCTATAATATCCCTCCATTTTCCCTGCTATGTTTTAAAAAGAGCATACTCATAAAATTGAAATAGGGTTCAGATTTCCTCCAACTCTCCTTTTCATTCCTTTGCTGCCTTTCAGGATCATCACATCACAGGATAATCTGATCAGTGACAAAAAATGTCTTCTTAAGTTATAAACTTGTTAATAATTCCTGCAGGAAATAAATCTCTGATCCAGTTTTTTAGATGCATTCCAGTAGCATGTATTGTGCAGAAATATTGCATCGTATCAACTGCATTGCCCTTCACAGGCAGATGATAACTGTTGTCTTTGATTGTACTCCAAGTATGGACTGATTGTGATGTAATGTGCTTTTACAGCAATATGAATAGGTATATTGGGTATACTCAGGCACAGTGAGAGACAGAAGTGCAAATTGCCCCCACCCCCCAGCCTCCCATTGCCTCATAGTTAAATATGGTGGATGCCCTTCAATAATGTAAATGAATGTTTAGTTTGATCATTGTCCCAATCAGGCTAAGCCACCTAACTTGGCTATTTGCTATCAGTGGAGAGAATTCCTATCTATGTGAAGGTGACTCTTCATGGCATGTACTGTTTTATTTATTTTAAAATAGCATTCTAAAAATGTCTACTGCCATATCTGTCCTAAATGAAGAGAGACATGGAAGAAAAACTAGTCTTTTTTCAAAAATTTCTAATAGTGTGTAACCAGAAATATATCAGAACTAATGTTTTATTATATATTAGTATAGAAGTGTACAAATGCTTTCTGATTTCTTTTCTTGATCCAATACTAATACAAATAAGTAAAAAAAACTTCAAGGAGTTTTGGATACAACTCTTTATTTTCCCAGAAACATAATGTTATTATTTTAAATATAATTTCCTGTAGTTTGGCAATGAATGGACAGAATAAAGACAAGATTACAAGAAATGGAAATAATTTTAAATGTAGCAACTCAAATCTTGCCTCGTTCCGTCTGAAAATTCCCTTTGCATCAGTTCAGCCTAGATGTTATTCAAATGTTGCTATCTTGTACCTTGCCATAAGAAAGCACTTAAAAAGCTTTGATGGAATAACATGTCAGCACATTTTCTTCCCAGTGCACATATACATAACTTAATTTTACAGTGGAAAAAATAAGTAACATGAAAGTTTTACTGTGGTTTTGGACATAGTTTGGCAGTAGCAAGAGAACAGCCTGCCAACTAATTCCTCCTTTGATCCCAAGCATAGCATGGCAAATTTAATTGCTGCTGCTGCTAATTAGCTTTCAAATGATTTTATGGTTAAATCCAAGACTATATCCTTGCTTTTCACTGAGTCCATTGGGAGTAGCTGTTAATTTAAAGGATTACATTTTACATTTTATGCATCTATATGATGGACCATGCATATTTAGCAGATGCTGTCTGGAATCTTGCATATACTTGTCCAAACATAAATTTCTATTTACAAAGAACTTTTTAAAAAATCTAATGCAAAAGCCATTTTAATTAGAAGCATACTTAAAGAGAAACATGTTACTGGTTTAGATAAGATTAAAGTGTTTTCTAATTACATTTTTGCAGTGGTACAAACCAAAATGTTTCAGGAGGAAAAACCAGTTCTGGACAACAAGGGGTTAACATACCTCTGCTTTTGTCTGTAGTTGCATGCAAATTTACCCCCATGTTGTTGTCTTTGTCAGTTTTATAGATTGCTGCTTTTTGTTCTTAGAAAGTGAATTCAGTGTTGTGTTCATCAATAGTTTTTCTGGCTGCTCTGCTTGAAAAGTCAATAAAATGAGAACAAGTGCAATGTGTAACTTCAGAAATACTCTATTCTAACTAGTCTCTGGAGCTTTAAGAGCTCGGAGTTTGGCATCCTTTCCTATATATGTATCGACTTGCAGATGATCAGATAATCAAATGGGTCAGATGCTTTTATTTATCAAGCATATGCTCAAGTCCCAAGGGAATTACATTCAATTCCACTTCATAAAGCTCTTTGCACTCCATCACTGGTTCCCTGCTCTTCTTTCTGTACAATTTTTTGGCCCATGATCTCATTCATAAACACAGATTCAATTATTATATCCTTGTTGATGACATACAGATCTACCACCCTCCTATAGACCTGTCTCCAGTCCAAACTAAAACTGTGACCATGTCCTAGCCTCTCACCATGGAAGACCACTTAATAACAATATTACAAAAACAGAACTTCTAATTTTTTTGGCCCTCCCTCAGTCTCATTTCCCAAGGAATAATTCACTAAATAATTAATTAAAAGCAAACATAAGCTCTATTAGGATGCAAATACCAGAAGGTACGTAAATTCTGCCTAAGACCCCAGGTTCCTTAGCTGCTGTGAAAGCATGCTTAGCAACTGCTTTGTTCTGAGACAGTGCATGTAAGAGGAAGAAGAGGTAGTGCCCACCTTTTGTCTACTAGCTTAGTACAAAAGTAGGCATCTTTTTCTAGCTGTGGGCCAGCATAATGCACCCTGGGTCACAAGTGGGCAGGCAGGTGCTAGGAACCGTATGCTGCTACTTGTCTATGCAGTTACACAGAAAGAGTGCTAGCAGTCGAAGCCCCCTTTTGCCAAATGCTGTGTACCAAACCCTGTGTACCAAACTTCACAAGAGCCAAAAGGAGGATTCCCAAATTTGTATGGGTGATTCAGGGGGGGAATAGGGTCACAGGCCAATGAGCTAAGGAGATTGAAAAAAACACGGATGAGCAAACACTAAAGTAACCTAGGGTTAAAACATATGTAACAGATAATAACAATAGCTGTGAGCCCTATTTGAAGACACCTGTTGTCTGAATGTTTATTATGCTATAATAAAAAATACACCCCAATTACCTTGTCACAAAATGTATTTTGATTCACTAACTACCTAGCAGTAATGGAAACATTACTATAGACTACTTGTGGCACATTATTAACATTACTACAAACTATTTATGACCTGCCTGCCATCCATTAGCCCTAGATAACTTCTCTAGATTTTACCAGCTACACTCTATCACCAAGTCAACACATTTCCCCCCCACCTTTCCCCCACCCCTCCACTTTTTCTCCTATCCTCTCTGATCTTCCCTACCATGCATTTGCATTTTCACAGACCTGCATTTTGCATATTGGCTTATGCTTCTATTCTACCCAGGAGAACATACAACACCAGGAGACTCTCACTATGCCTGAAGAAGGGTGTTTCTGCCTGAAAGCTTGCAAAGAACAATTGTTCCAACTATTTAGTTGGTCTAATAAAAGACATCACATTTATCCAAAGAACTCTGTCTGCCTACAAACTAGTTGTACATTTTTTTCTGTTTATTTCTTAATTCCAAAAAGCACTCAAAGGCTGAGTCCAGATGAGCAAGCACATGCCTGTTCAAAGTGGGCCACTGTAACAAGCACATCTTCTGCATGGTAGCTGCCCAGATGGCAGAGTGGGGGTACTAGAAGACATGACAGCCATTCCACATGAAGGCCAGCTCTGTGAACACAGCCCACTGGCAGCTGGCCCAGAGGTGCAGGAGGCTCTGGTGCAGTGCCTATACCACAGGTAGAGTGGCCATGTGGTCCCCATTCGGGCCTGGCAGGCACGCAGCCATGGGGTGGATGCTATCACAGGTGGCCGTACATCATAGGCAGGTAGCAGCCCCCACTGCCAGACTGTTACAGTGGGTAGCAGGTGCAGGGGCCACTCCAGGCTAGGGCTGCTTTAGCAGTCCAGCTGGCACAAGGGGCTAGTCTCCCTAGATACCAATGCCTCAGAAGTTCCTGTCTATTTATATTTTCCAGAGATCATGGGCCTTAAGGCCCACCTAGTGAACTAATAGACCCCACTGTGTGGGTTTAAAGTTTGAAAGATACATCTGATAATTTTTTATTTATTTATTTATTGGTGGGACAACTAAGGAAGAAAAGGGCAAGAGTGATGTGGGGGTCACAGGTTCAAAATGTGAAAAGAAGTTCTCTGGAGGGGACACCAAGAAGAGCCCTCCAGGCCATAACCACCGGTCCTCAAAGGCATCCAAGGAGCCGGTGGACACTGCCCATTGGTGTTTGCCTGGAAACATGCACAGACAAAGGAGAAGAAAGTGGCCACACACTTCCTGTACACCTTCCTAGCCAGAGCCTCCTTCCTAGTCAAGTACAGAGCCCACTTGGCCAGTGCTAGGAGGAGGTTGACCAAGGGGTCCCAGGACTTGGTGGTCCATGGATGGGGTGACCAAAAAACAAGAAGGTGGGGGGTGAACTTCAACCAGAACCAGGAGGAGGTTCCAAAGGTGGAGGTGGAGAGACTGCAGCCTGGAGCACTCCAGGGTCATGTGCACCAGGGTCTTCCTCTGCCCACAGAAAGGGCAGGAGACCGGGGTGTCCATGAAGATTGCCACATACATGCCTGTGGCAATGGCTGCATGGAGGAGCCGCCATCTGAGGTCCCCAGTGGCTTGTAGGATGAAGGTGAAGTACAGATTCAGTCACTGGGGTGCCCCAGCCAAACACTCGCCAAACAGGTCCCCTACTTGGTGTCTTGGCAGGACACGAGGGTGGCATGATGGATCACATGGTACATGAGCATGTAGATGTGGAGGTGATGGACAGTGCTTTTATTCCCCACTTCAGACTGTCCTATTCTTTTGCTAACTATGCTTTTCATCTGAGAGCTGAAATTTTTTGGGAAGTAAAGAAGGTATTAAACACTTCAACCTTATTTGTGCTATCCATTATCAGGTTTCCCCTCCCCATTCAGTAAGAGACCAATTACATCTCTTGGTCTTGCTGTTACATATACAAAATATTTTTGTTGCCTTTTATGACCCTTGCCAGCTGTATCTCAATTTGTATCTGGCTGTTCTGATTTTTTTTCTGCCTACATACCTGTACTATACTACTGTACTCATCCTTAGTAATATGGCCAAGTTTCCACTTGTGAGATTCCTTTTTAAAGTTACAAACCATGGGGAAGTTCACTGTTTTAAAAAAGTTTGTCTCTTGCTGTTCTTTGCCTTCACATTGGGAACTGTCTTGGACAATTTTTCCTCCTTAGACATGAAGTCCTGTCTACCAATTTTAAGTTGGTGAAAGGTGTGTTTTTTCAATAGATCCATGTTTTTATTTTGCTTTACTCCTTCCTTTCCTCAGGATGAAATCTAACATTTCATAATTGCAGTTACCCAAAGTGTCTTCCTCTTTTGAGATTCTCATCCAGTTCCTCCATATTAGTAAGCAGCAAACTGAGAAGGACTTTCATCCCTAGCTGGTTTCTTCTATCCCAAAAATTCTCCCCAGCACTCCCAAAAACTTGCTTGGCTCTTTGTTAACTATCTAGTATAGTCTATATAATATAAAATGTTAACATGTCGGCTCCCACCTCTACTCTGTATTACCATCCCATTAGACAGCACAATAACTTAAGACCCCTTCTGTAACCGGTACTTCCATGATTTGGATATATTTTTTTAAACCTCCTTTTGTTGATGTGGTGCTCTATAGTAGTTTTATTACACTTCTAGACCTTCAAGCTTCCTTCCACATTGCCCCTCATTCATGGAAGGAGCTACACATAAACATCTACAAGGCTACCTCGTATACCCTAAAATTCACGTTTTAATCTTTTTTCCTTTGCTACACCTACAAAAACTTGACACTAGTGAGGCAGCTGATGTGTTGAGACTGCTGTCTTATGCTTAACAGCTCACCTGACAAACACTATCTGTTTCTTTGCATACATCCCTCTGTCTGTCAGCACCATGTATTGTCTTCTGTCAGAAGAGATATCTTGCTACAGCACAACATGGCTATGGTGCATGACTCATATTCTTTGTGCAGTACAAATCAATAATGTCTACTCAGTATGGTTTCAGTCTGTGCTTCATTTGTATGAGGTTTTATGGTTTCCCTTGTTATACATGGCAGATATGGCCTTTTGGCCATGAAATCTGCAAGATGGTTATCTAATAGTTTTGACACTTGTTGGAAAATTAACTTAGTATTATACAACATTATCTTTGAGATCTCTTGACAGTTTTAGGTAGGTAAAGATGCATTTACTTAGTTGTGCTGGAAGCCTGGTACTTATTATACTTGTTCTCTCGAGTTTGCCGTAGCTTCTGGTTTACTTCTTGTGAAATCAAGGTGTCAGTTTATTTACACAAAGCCTTAAATATTCTCATTTTCAGATCTCTCAAGTTCTAATCTTGCAAAAGAACCTATATGTAATTATTTTTATGATCATGAGGAATTTCATTCCAGTCACTCACCATGCAAGTGAGACCTTGCCATCATTTGGTATGCTCGTATTAAGGGTCTCTGGGTTTGGAGCTCCTATGCATAGTCACAGCAGCTCTTGCAGAAGAGTTCTTACATCCATACTTTGTTCCTTTTAAGCTTGCTGATTTTTCAGCATGTGAGTTCAGGGAAGGGGTCAATTTTGCTTGAGACGTCAGTGTGATATATATCAAAATATTTTCAACAGAGTTTATTTTTCCTTGCTGCTCTTTCTGTATAGTCCTGCAAATTTAATAACGGCCAGATTATTTTTATGTAATGCAAATGCAATTTAATTATTAAATAGAATACTAAAAAGAGAGATCGCATTTGAAGAAAAAAAGAAGGTTGTAACTTGTTTTTCCTAAAAGTGACTCTTTTCCACCCTGACCTCCATGCATCTGAGGAAGCCTGTATTTAATCACAGATTTCTTCTATTTTTGTTTTCCCTTCCTCCCCTCTTTATCCTACTGATGACAGATGTGACATCCCTTCTATGGGCTGGCTAGCAATGGAATGCCCTGAAGTAAGGCATGGCAAGGAGAAATATATTTACATTTTAAAATATTTTTAGCATGCACAAAATTAGAACATGGGGCTTTCATAGAAACAAGACCAGATGCCTAGGGGTAAAAAGACTGAGAATATATCATAATACGTCATCCAAATCAATATCCTGCTTCTTCTTGAAATTCTTTTTAAGTCAATTTAATTTAAAAGTGTGTGGAGACAATTTCTGAGGAGAAAAATATGAAAGTTATTGTTGCATGAACCCCTCTCCCTCCCCTCTCTGGCCAAATATCATTGAACAAGTGTCCAGGGTTCTTGGAGAGCTTGTACTTAAGTTAATAGTCCATGGTGAAGTAAAGCCAGTTCCTTGACAACTTCTTGCTAATGTTACCAGTCCTAGCTAGTTTTAAAGGTAGTATTGGAATGGCTATCTATACTGCAGTCAAAATTTTATTTTTCTGCTTGATCGTTCCCTTACACAAAAATATGGCTGTAAGATTTTTATGATAGATTGTTCTAAACAACTGGCATTTTCCTCAGTGGCTGCTACCCATTTCCTGTGCTACATCTTACATTTTGAAAGCCTTATAGAGATACAGTAATCTATTATAGTTTTGGCCAGTATAAAAGCTCTAGTTAAAGCAGCCTATTCTTCTCCTGAAGCTATTTTTAAATCCAGTTACCCAAACATGTACATTACTCATCATTTATGAGATCCCCAACAGGCATTATGTTAAAATGACATTTTGTTCTGTATTGAATGATTGTGTCTTGTATGAAATGCAATGCAGAATCACAACGTATTTTTTGTTAGCTGAACTAAATAATGTAATTTGTAAGTGACACTGCAAGCATGTTTGACATGAATATGTATATCCATGGTGGGGGGAGGAGGTGTCTGTCTGTCTTCAAAGTTAGATGGACTATGATGGTAAAAGGTCAAATTTGAGCTGCTAAACCAAAAGCCTTGAGGCTCCTCTTCAAACTGAGTGTAAGGGTCCATTCCCTACCCCCAAAACTAAAGTTAAGATCATCGTGACCCTTTTGAGTTTTGTTTCTCAATAGACCTCAGAAATACTTTGAAGTATTTTGGACTTCTGGGAATTTAGGGAAACTTAGATTGATACAAAATTGCTATTTTACCTCAGTAGCATGGTACAACTTGTGTAACTTGCTATTTTGTATGCATTGATAGGATTTATTTTTCTGTGACACTGAGCATTTTTTCAGAGAAAATAAGATCTATATTTGCTAAAGAAAAAGGTATTTGGAAACCAACTGCAGCAATGCACCTAAGTAATCCAGAGGGGCTTTAAAGGGATTTGCCATGAGATGCATACATTTCTCTCCATATATTGGAGTATCTGTGCTGTATATCACTTGCCCCTGCTAAATAGCTGAAATGAGACAAAAAATGGCCTGAACTCCATACATTTTTCTTATATGTTTTCTATTAATTAGGATATTAATATTCTTCTGACATACATTAAGGTGAAAAGAGTTGAATTCAGTTTCATCTGGAATTCCATATTGTCATTAATGCTGTCACAAAAGGCTTTTCTTGCTGTTCTGAAGTACTTTGGTCCCCTTGGTAAGCACAATGTAAAACTGTTCTGTGAAGAACACAAAAATCATTCTTCTCCTTTGCAAAGAACTTACAGAAGAGTTAAGATAGATGTGAGGCTGCGATATTATTCCCACCTTTCCTATAGACAAGGTTAAAATGTATCAGATATCTGTCATCCACTCATCCCAAAAGTTTGTATTAATAAATAAAAATGGCAAATTGCAACAAACACTAATTTTGCACTTATAGGCAATGCTTTTTCTCTGCTTCGCAAAGCACCTTGCCTATCAAACTGATAATTGCAAAGTAATTGCAAGGCAATTGACTTGAAGTCAGTAGTTACTGGATTACATTATTGGAGGCTTAGAGAACAAAGTTTCAGAAGTATGCTTACTAACTGCCCATTGAGAGTCACTGAGACTGACTCCTAAGAGTACATGCAGACATTCCCAGGGCCTGATCTATGATCGTACTGCTTACTTTAACCAGTGTAATTGTAGATTGGGTCCTTCAAGTGCCAGGAGCCAGGACAGGACAGGAATCTCAGTTCATGAGAGTGGGATCAGGAGGGGCTACATGCCTGTGGGGCTGTTGGGCAAACCTATGGGGCAGGGAGGAAGCATTGTTGGGTTGAAGGCAGGGTTGCCCATCTGGTGGGGAGGTCAAGGAGGCTAAAAATATTCTGGTGTGGGAGGGAGGTGGGGGAAAAAAGAGTAAGAAATGCAGAGCCCCAGGGCTGGTGCATATGGCTGGGGTCAGCCCTAGGGTTGTCTTCTGGACAGGTACAGATATTCAGTATATTGAACTTAAGTGGGAACAAGGTGTCTAGGTGGCTTATCCAGGTTGTTTCTAAAAATACACAATATGGCAAGTTTGTATTGTTAGATATCTTTCATCTGGTCATACCAAATGAATATGAGTGCTTAAGTGTTTTTGTGGCCAATGGATATGTCTGCACAAGATGCTAACTATTAAGTAACCTAATAACACTGTGTAGTAGTGTGCTATGCAAAACCTCTGTTAATACACTACTGCACAATAATATTAAGCTACTACACTGTTAGCATCTAAAAAAGCCCATGCACCAGCTTATGGGGGGCGAGGTGCATTAATGAATGTGCAGACACACCCAATGTGTAGGATTAGTTAGGATCACATTTGTGATTTAGGAGGAAACCTAGGTGCTTGAGTCCTGTTTGACCACCTATAAATCCAGTTAGCATTTAGTTTCCCTAGGGCACTTCAGTGAAATCATATATAATAACTACCATATTGTGGCTGCAGACTGAAAACAAAAAACAAGAAGAAGCAGCAAAAAACAGAACTGGATATTTCATAGTATAAGAAGCTGTCTGAATTCTTGGTAGAAAATATGAGAAACAAAAGTAAGATACAAAATAGGTGCATTTCATATTCAATCAAGTCACATCCAGTGTTTCCAAATCACTTGTTTGAATTGTGGCTTCTGTGGAGGACATCTTTCCTCCATTTTTCCCCCATGAAATCTTACACTATCTTCTGAGACTATGCTTTGAACTAATCACATTTGAGGTAAATAAAACAGCACAGTAGGTAGTCAGGTAGCCTGAGACCGAGTTAGAAGTAGTGGAAAATAAAAAAACCTAGGATTTTGGACTAGTCTAAGGGATTGATACATCACCTAGTTCGATGAGTGACAGAAAGGTTTTATTTACTACAAGTATTCAAAGTCAAATGAGCCCAAACCAAAGCAGTCCAGTAATTAGCTACAGGATAATGGTTTCTCACCAAATAGGCCATAAGAGAGACCGTCTGTTTCTTCCAGCTTCTTGATATGGCTGGGGTGCAGCAGCAGTTGGTGTCAGAGAGATATCTCACTCTTGAAGCGCACACTGTTAGCCATTTTCACTTCATTCTTATACCCTTAGACCAGCATCTTCAAGGCTTTCTTTTAGTTGAATAAATCAAGGAAGAGTCCCACGCAGTGGTTTGGAGGATTGGGGGGGGGGGGGTAGAAATCAAGGAAATCACTAGCCAAAACAGAAAAATCAGGAGGAGATATCTATCACACTATCATATATGGAGAATGACTCTTCCTGTCCGTAACATGAGTTAATTGCAAGAGAAATATTTAACATACTAATTAATCAAAAATATACATTTCACATGGTTACATACCAGACAACTGGGAGCCTGCTTAAAATCATCATGAATACAGTAAAATAAGCTGGAAGGGATATCTCATTATTTCTTCTTACATGGATTAGCCATAAACTTACATCCTCTTGCACTATGTGGTTAGCATTAGTATTTGGTATTTTAATTTTTGTGAGTAGGCCCCAGCTTAGCATGAGTTTGAGAGTCATCAAAGTGTTGTTGAATAGTCATCTTTTATTGACTGCATCTCTAAGCAAATACTTGAAACTTCATGATTTGTTTGAGATTATGAATCCTGAGCTACCAGAAAAGAATTCATAGAGTAAGCCTTCCCAAGAAAAACATGATGTGCTAGCACAGAGGCACATTAATTCCAGCCAGGACTGATCTTCTAACAGAGAAAGACTGAGCTAGGTGATTTAACACTAGTGCCCCTGCACACTGTGGTTTCAGCTCAATCATTACATCACAGTTTCATTCTTCAGTTAATACAAGGCATTAAAAAGGACACATTTCATTTTCCTCTTCCTCAAAAAGTGATTGAGAATGACAGGCTGATATTTGAAACAAGGCTTTATGTTACTGCTACCTTTAAGTGCTCTTGAACAAATACATTATTGAAAATGTTGAAACAAGCTTTTATTAGTGGAGGTAGGCAATCTTTTCTATAACTGATTATAGACGACTGATTAATGGCAAGTGTTGCCCTTGCACTTTGGTGAGGTACTACAATGTCATATCACACATGCACAGTTATCATCTTATTGCCAACAGTAGAAAGTTGAGTACCAGTTTTCTGATACCAAAAAATTAAAGGAATCTGCAGGAAAGGCTGCCAATTGATTTCTCATCTTGATTAACTTTAATGCCTGGCAAATAATGTGTCAGAGCTAATGGTAAATCCACTGAGTGGACCTGTTTGCTTTCCAATCCTTTTCCTATTTCACTCTCTTTTTAGTGCATACCATCTGAAACCTTCATTTAAATGGCCTAAGGCTTCTTCAGGCTGACTCCATTCAGAATTGGAGTGTACTGAAGGACAAAAATAAAACAGAAAAATTTTGTAATCATCCCTCAGAGGTTTCTGAGCACAGGGACATAATCGTGAGGTGAGAATTGCAGAAAAGATGTAAGACCTTGCTCTTGAAAGTAAAATAGAAATAAGAAAAGGAAAATCTTTTTAAATCCCAAATAATGTACGAATAGATTTCATTGTTAATGCTGCTAACATTAACACTGTTTATAGTAAAGGACTGCATTCTCACCCCAGTTTGAAGTCACCTTAGAAAAAAACTCCCAGTAATAACATGAAAGCTTGTAACTTGCTATAAACAGTGTCAGCAGAGGCCACTGGAACTGGGATGAGTGCCATAATCAAATAAGACACCTGCAGTATGCTCATGTGTCTGGTTCATCCATGTCAACTTTTTTTGCCCTTCTATTATTTCATCTGTAATTTATCTGATATGATAATTAAAAACAATCCAATTCAGATGCCAAGAACTGACCAATATAGAAGCTACTCATTGACATGCACTGCCAGCCTTTTTAATGATGTAACTATGTGGGGCATTATTGATCTGATTTAATGCATGCTTCACTACAGTACTGGAAAAATTAAATCCCAAATATAGCAAGCATTATATTTCAGCACATACTAGTATGGCATTCCTGGAGTGTATGAAGTTGTTAAGCCTGTGCCAAAGGTAAGCACCAGCTCCCAGGATCTAGTGCTGTCTTTGGCACTAACTGACCTTAATAATACTACACAAATATCATTTCACTTAAGAAAGCTTAAAACTTCCCATGAGCTAGCCAGATGTTATTGTTCTGACTTAAAGAGGAAAACTGAGGCCTAAGAATGATGCATCTCATATATAACAATCATGTTTCATCGTTTCATAGATGTTAGGGTTGGAAGGAACCTATTAGAGCATCGAGTCTGACCCGCTGTTCTGGGCAGGAATGAGTGCTGGCGTCAGATGACCCCAGCCAGATGTCTGCCCAGTCTCCTTTTAAACACCTGCAAGGAAGAGGGCAGCACCACCTCCCTTGGAAGCTTATCCCACATTTTGGCAACCCTCACTGTAAAGAATTTTTTCCTGATGTCCAATCTGAATTTACTCTTCCAATTTGTGGCCATTATTTCTAGTTACCCCAACAGACACCCTGGTAAACATTGTATCCCCTTTTTCTTGTCCACCCCCCCCCATGAGTTTGTAGGCGGCCACAAGATCACCTCTCAGCCTCCTCTTGCAGAAGCTGAAGAGGTTCAGGTCTCCCAATATGCAGCATATACAAAGGTACAGCAGGTTCAGGGTTATGCTTAATTTAAGCGGTCTTTAAACTTCATGTGGACCTGAATTTCCTGGGCACACTCGCCTCTCAGAAACATCACAAATGTATATCAGAACTCTATAACACAACATTTTACAGGATGCACTCACTGTCCTGAGTCATCTCCAGATCCTGAGAAGGTGCCTGCAGCTCTCAGAGTCACTCTAATTAAAGCACCCTCCCCCCACCCACTCCCAGTCATGTGCTCCAAGTGTATAAATGTGCCATGTGCTCCATTAAAACAGTCTGTATATAGAAAACTCACAAGTCGTCTGTAAATTCTAAGTTAAGAAATGACCCCAGATCATTATGGCTTAGAGCAAAGTATTTTACCATTTTACTAAAAATACGTAGTATTGTTAGCCTAATATTTTAACACTGGTGTAGTCTTTAAGGGAACTGATTACCAGTCTTATCTTGGAAGAAATTTAAAGTCATTTATAAAAGCATTGTTAATAAATTAATATTGAAGAACTATTTCCACTACAGGCATGCCTTGCAGAATGAGAAATGAACTAATCTATTCAAACTAGAAATAACAGTGATTTCAGTGCAGTCATCATTTAAAAAATACGGTAGGTTCTCAGACCAATATTTCGTAGAAGGTTTCATTGTGAAGTATGATATATCATAATAATATTCAACAGGCCTGCAATTATTAACTTTGTTTTCTGCACAAAACTCTTATTGAAATTTGCAACTAGATTATAGAATCACAGCAGAAACATGAATGTCAATTTTAAATGTCAACAGTAAAGTTTTTCCTAGGAGCATGAAAAATTCTTGTGTCTCCTTCAGATTGTGCTTTCTGAATTACTGAGTATGAATTACTTCTGCAGGCTGAATATCTCCTTCAGCAAGCATTTGTACATTATTTATAGATGACTTGGTTTGGCCTGCCAGATGTAGAGCTTACTCCAATGTAAATTCAAGTAACAGTCTTTCACAAATCTATGCATTATGGGTCTTTTCCAATAACTGGCCACAGAGGATAAAGTATTCCAAATTTACATGCACTCACCAAAAGACAGAGTGCAGCCATGTATTGGGCTATGAAATACTTGACACACTCAAAAAATGTACACACTGAAACAGAAGGAAGCTCAAGTTCTTAACAATCTTTTCTTTTCCTACCTCTTGCTGTCTGGAGTCTTTCAATCTGTGTGCCAAATGGACCTTTCCTCTCTTGTACCACATGAGTTTCATGCTTGATGATGACTGATCAGCTGCCACTCTCCTTTACTCTAGACCACCTTCCTTAATGCTCAACCAACATGCTTTGATCAAAAGAAGAAAGAGAATAAGGAGAGGTGAGGTGTTTGTTACCACTGGTAAGTAGGATGGCTCGTGATCTCCCTTCACAGGGCTCTGCCTCCCCTACACCCTGCCCTTACCACACCTATGTAGGCACCAGCATGTGACCAGCCTCTCAGGCTCGTCCTCCCATGGACAGTGTATTTAGACCTGGTAACCAGCCAGTCATCTTCTCAGCAATTACCCAGTTTTATTCCTACTTTAATTGATTGGGGTCACAACATCAATTTCCACTTGAGCTATATTAATCAACTAAGGTCCCCTCCTATTGAGTGCATGCTGTCACATCAATTCTTTTCTTTTATCCATCCCCTAGATTCTTGGCTATAAGGTCTGTCAGCATTCCATTAATCAATTCCCCAGCTGTCCAGTCAACTAACTGGATTACTTGCCGCAACTAATTAACTTTGCTCATCAATTCATTAAATACACCGAGAGCTGGTTTCTTCTTTAAGTCTATGGAACAGGAGGCTTTCACCTCTTGCCCTTATCTATTACCCAAGTCCAGTGTCCCAGGCATAAAACCCTTTAAATGTCCATCTTACCGGTCTGGGTAGCACTTTTACTTCACTGTGGCTTTAAAAGTCATCTTGCCTGTGGATGATAGCAGGCTTTTCGTGTCCTGCTTAGCTTCACTTCATCTCTGGTCCATTGGTCCAGCTTCTATTACCAGCTTCACACCTCTGTGTGGTTTGCACGAGTTCTGCCTTGCATGTGCTCCCCCTCTCCAGGAAAACTTTACTAGGGCCAGCACAGACTTATCTTCCAGCCAAGTGCCTCCTGGACAAGAAGGGCCAGCTCTGGGGTCCCATGACCTGGCTCCTCCACATGTCAGACACAGAGGCTGCTATGTCTGCCCCATGTCTCTGTGTCTCAGCTTCCTCTGCCACATTGCTGGTCCTTCCCAGTATGCTCCCAGTGTGTCTGGGTCTGGTGAAGTTCTCCAGACCATACCAGGGCCCAGGATTGGTGCTTTGTTACATATCATAGCCTCCTGACAGTCCTGTTCCATATCTTCCAAACAGTCCATTTAAATCATTCTCATCCAGGTAGGGGACACTTACTGTTTTACAAAGGTCAGCATACTGGGAACAAGCCCATGAAATGGCAGCAACAATTCAACAGCAACAATTCAGTTTATCTTTCTGAAAGACTTGTTCATATGGAGGAAATTACTAAATCTACAACTGGGTGATGTGCAGTTTGAGAGGGATGCATTGCCCCAATAGGTCAACAGCCAGAAATACAAGTACTCTGGGATCTGGTATGTAGTAGCTATGTTTATCTTTGGAATAAAATTAGTTTTCAGTGTAGTAGGGTCATCAGCATGTGTGCTTTACTGCAGAATTGGCAAATTAGCTCCTCAATAAAATGTCACCATCCACACCTGCTGTGTAGACAATGACCAGAGCTGGCTGGGACATGAGGCTAGCCCCACCCTGTAGCACTACTGTGCACCAGCCAGCCTCTCAGCAGTACATTAAGCTGGGGCCAAGCAGCTCTAGTCCCCAAAAGTGCTAAGAAAAGCAAAGCCAGATGGCAATGATACCACCAATATGGAACTACAGTACAGTTCTTCGAATACCTACAGTTATTTATAACAGCATTGATTTTTGGGGCTTCAGTGCAACATGTTTGAATTAGCTATTGAATCAATTACAATTATTGCAGAACAGAGCTATCTTGTTCATGAGTTATACTGCAAGTAGTAGAGCACTATGTCAACTTTTCCTATTGGGAATTTCCAGGGTACTTTTATTATAAAAGTTGCATTGAATACTAAGTAAATTAGGGCAGCTGAATCAATCCACTGAATATAGAAGTTTTCATAGCAATTTGAGTAGATGGTAACAGTGTATCCCCTCAAATAATTAAGATAATTATGACTAACCTGTAAACAAATTTTCCATGAATATTATTCATCGTTCAGTTTTCTCCTTGAATGTATTTAATATATAATCTTTTCTGGCACTTTGTCCTTCTGTGAACTATCCAATCCAACTACAGCTGAAGAGAAGATATTAATTCAAGACTTAGGGTCTATATATACTAGCTTGCCCATTTGCTCTTGCTTTGGTGCTTGCCAAAGTATGTCATGTAGTTCTTTTTGTTTGGCATGTACCCAAAGATGTCTTCAAGATCTGTATCACACATATTCCCAAGTTCGGTGCAACACATTCCCAGTACCACACCACAATTTTTTTTTAATATGCAACACATTCAGAGCAGGAGGAAGTATCCAGGGCTTGTTTTTTGACAGCAGTCTCAGAATGACTATGGAGATATACTAGAGACCTACTAAGTATGCTTATAAAAACACACCATCTAGTTCAGTCTGACATCATGCCCTTGATGCTGGGATCATTTAGTTCTTGTTAGAAAAAGCTGATTTGTTGAGCCCAAAATATTTTATCCCGAACACCTTAAGCTTGGCAAGCTTCCATCAAACCCAAGGTAGGGTTCTAATTTTCCTTGGATCCAGGATTCATAGGCTCTGGGGCAGATACCATGCCAGAGCTTCCAGGGTTCCTACCATGGAGCTGGGAAAGTCCTGGCTTGAATCAGAGCCACGAATAGCAGTTCAGTGCAACACTTTCATGTAAAACATAAAAATGCCCTGGTTGCTGCAGGACCCACTTTATAACAGTTTTCCCAGTGTTTCATATGGTCCTCCTTAAAGGGAGAGTCTAAAAAGGAGAGATCTCTTCAGTTTAGAAAGAAGAAAGCTGAGGGGGCTGGGGGGATATGATAGAGGTCTATAAAATCATAAAGGGTATAGACCAAGTGTCCAGGGAACTGCTGATCACCAAGTACCAGAATACTAGAACTAAGGGACACTGGCTGAAATTAGTAGATGACAGGTTTAAAACTAACAAACCTATAATGGTAGATTCCAGGGAGGGTATCTAATCAGGGATAGATCACGCCAGAGATATTCAATACCCTCCTCCTATAGCATCCACTTCTGCCACTATCAGAGACAGGATATTAGGCTAGATGGACCATTGGTCTGACCCAATATAGCACTTCTTATATTCTGAAGGGTTACATCCCACTGGACCTTTCAGTAATTGGCTGCCCAGTAGCCACTTACGCAGTTAATGAGCTAGGGGGAATCTGGCTACCAATTCGCTTGATGAAGGCTGATTCTAAAAAAAAGAGGTTCCAAAAGAGAGAATTCTCTAGTGATTAGTGCAAGGGAACCCTTAGGGAAAAAGCTTAGGAAAGGACATCCTAGATGGTTACTGGAGGCCCAGGCCTTGAAGGCTAGGGACAGACATTCAAAAAGCCTGAGCCTGAATTGATTCAATCTTCGCAGGTTAGTCTAACCTGCCCAGGCTAAATCAGTTTTGTAACTGGACAGACATCCCAGAAATGAATATACATGCCTGCAGTGGCTCAGGCTAGCAGCTGAAGGGCGCAGAGCAACCCTCCCTTTCTTCCACAGCACTGAGCTGAGGGGCCCATGGCCAGGCTGTATCAGGACACTATGATTAGTCACTCAGGGAAGTCATAACAGTGTTTACCACCCTCTAACTCAGTGTTTATGATCCCATTAGAGGGACATTACCAGCTATTTGTTGATTCTGCCTGTTCATAGATTCATAGATTGTGAGGCCAGAAAGGACCTTGCAAGATCATTGGGTCCAGCCCCCTGCACCAAGCAGGAAAGATAACTGGGAGTCAGGTGACCCCAGCTAGGTGACTGTCTAGTCTCCTCTTGAAGATTTCCATGGTAGGTGATTGCACCACATCTGGAGGGAGCTTATTACCCAGTCTAGACACTCTGACTGTAGAAAAGTTGTTCCTAATTTTGAGCCTGAATCACTCTTCCAGGAGTTTGTGGCCATTATACCTACTTGGTTTTGCTGAAGATGCCTTGATTGATGCATACCAAAGTATCATTTGCCCTACTGGCTACAGCATCATGCTGCCAGCTCATATTCATACTCTGAGCTATTATTACCCCCAGGTCCCTTTCATTCATGGTGGTACTCAGTTTGGTACCACCAAATCTGTAAGTGTGTTGGGAGTTGCTCACCCCGAAACGAAGCACTTTACATTTCTTGACGTTGAACTTCAGATTCCAACCCTGTCAACTTGCCAGCCTGTCTAGGTCCTCCTGTATCTGCAGCCTATTTTCAAATGTGACCATGCTTCCCCATAACTTGGTGTCATCTGTGAACTTGGCCAGTGAGCTCTTCACCCCCACATCCAAATCATTAATAAAGATGTTGAAAAGTACTGGACCAAGCACCAACCCCTGCAAGACATTGCTGCCCACTTCTCACCAGGATGACACAGATCCATTCACTATGCCTCTCTGGGTCCTATCCTGCAACCAGTTTCTCACCCACCTGACTGTCTCAGAGTTAAGTCCACAATCCTCCAATTTTCTCACGAGGACATCACATTGATTCTGCTTGTTGATTTACCTGTTGATTCAGCATGGATGGTAGCCAGCATATGGTCTGCTAGCTAATACACAGACACCTCCTCAGCAGGGCAAAGGGAAGGGGGGAATTCCTGCTTAGCAGGGAGTGGTTAGGGGAAGGGGGAAGCAGCCCACAGTCTCTGGAGCTACAGCCAAGGAGCAGAGGGGAGAGGACAGCTCTGCTGTGGAACAGAGAGCCCCACCAGCCCAGAGAGCATGCAGGGATGCTGGGGGTACCTGGTTTATCTTAAACCAACAAGGGGTCTGGAACAGACATTGTATAAGCCAGTTTAACCCAAATCAGTTAAGTCTGATTCTACATTCAACCAGGTTTATCTTAAACCAGTTTCAGCTTTTTTGAAACTGGCTGGTGTCCTGAGAGTCTGTTCTGTTACAGGTTTAAACCAGTTTCTCATCACTTAAACCAGTTTATGTAAAATGTCTGTCCCTAGTGGAAGAGATGGACACTTCTTTGAGAGGAGCTAAAATTGTTAGGGATTCCCTGTAGAGTTCCATGGTCATGATGATAGCATCCCTAAATAAAGAGTTAAGATGTTGGACTGAATTTAGATGGAGTTTTCACCTCTGCTAAGAAGTCTGAGTGAAGACTTTCTTGTGTTTTTGCTGAGTATTCTGTCAGTAAATGAGATTGTCTGAATGAAATACTGCCAATATCTAAAAGCCTCACTAGACTTAAAATCCATTTGGGAAATTAAAACAGATTACACATGCAGTATCCTGCCTGATCACAAGGTGGAGGGGTAAAAAAGGATGGAAACTGTCTGTGACATCTGAACTGGCAAACCTGATCTTTGGCCAGCTTTATTCAGGTCAGAGCCAAACAAGGCCATACAATTATTGCAATGATTCTGTTTGGCCTTGAGCTACAGAAAGTAGTTTTGTAGTTACTGTACTGAACTCAGAAAAACTGGAACAAGCCAAATATTGTAACTTATGCCTTAGTTCCCTAGATGTAAAATGGAGACAATATGGCCATATGGAATATAACTGCTGCAAGAAGAAATCTAGTAATCATTGTTTGCTTACGTCTGACAGCACTGAGGACCATATAATAAGGCAATGTCTAGTGAAGGACATTGTGCTGAACTATAAAAAGAATTACCCTCTCTCTCTCTTTGGCTATTACTAATATCACTATTACATTTTACAAGTTATTTTTTTTGGTGAATGCATCTAGAAAAAAACCTTCATGGAAGGTAAATGTACATGTCTCATTAAGCCAACAGCTCCCGAATATTAAGTAAGTTGGTTACGGGGAAAAAATTGTGAATCCTCATGCAGGCAATATGCTTAATAATGTTAATGATGTCGTTTCTTTTCCTGGTGAGACCATTGCTATTTATAAGAATAATTTATCAAGTGAGTTTCAAAAGATTAAAATGCCAAAAGAAAAGAGAATTAGAAAAGAACCATGTGACTAAAGTTGTGATGCTACAATAAGTTATAGGAAAGGATATGGTGAAAGGGTAGCTGGCAAGCTGCCTGAGCCATTAGAGATCAGCTTTTCATCTTCAGGATCACTGCAGGCTTGCAATATATTTGTTTATTTTCACATAGAACTACCTATGCAAGGTTCTGGTACATTAGCAACAACATTATAAGTAAAATGTTATAAAAACCCTTTCCAAATAAATCCCTACATTTGAAAGAAATTACACCTTCTTTTGAAAGAAAGAATTACACCTTACTTCTCCAAAAGACCAAAGTAAATTTGTTAGACATGCTGCATTCTCTGAAGGTCAAACTCATAACTACAAAAATCACCTACCTCACCTGATACTAGGCTTATATTTAGCCCCTCTAACTAACCTGTTCCCTGCTACCTTCTACATCAGATTCAGGTTTTTATATGTTTCTCTCTCCTTCATCTTCCAGCTACTTGGATAACTATCCCACCTTTCTCTCTTATGTCCTAGCATGCCTGCCTCTAGATTTTCTTTCATAGTCCCCTTTGTTTAGAGCAGTGGACTTAAGAACGTAAGTGTCAAACTGGGTTAGAACAATGGTCCATCAAGCCCAGCAGCCTGTCTCCAACAATAGCAGGTGTGGATCCTGTAGAACAATGATTCTTAACCAAAATGCTGCAGCCCGCTGGGGTGCCACCAGTTCCTTTACAGGTTGCTGGGAGGTATGAGGAGATAAGCAAATAAGGGCAGTCTCAAGTTTATCCCTGCCTGGCCAATCTGTAAACTATAAATTAGTTTTTGAAACTGGCTGTCACTCAATTCACAATAGTTGTGGAAGGGTGTCTCCAGTTCAGTGAGGGTGCTTCAAGTCCAAAAAAGTTGAGAACCACTGATTAGAGGGAGAGCACTAAGCCAGGTATATCTAGAGTGACTACCCTCCCCAGGACCAGATTAACCCTTTAGTGGGCCCTAGGCAACCAGACTCATGGCACTGCTGCCCACAGGGAACTAGGCAGTGGCAGTGAGGCTGGCAGAGGGGAAGGGAAAGGAGGCCAATGGGGCCATTTGCACCACTACTGTGGAGAGAAGGACTAGCCTTCCCCCTCACTCCCCCTACAGCTCAGGGCCTTAGAAATGTACCTAGTTTGCCTATCCATGGATCTGGCCTGACCATCCCCAGCATTCACCATTATTGGTTAAAGATGCCAGAGGAAACATCTCCAACCATTCTATTCAGTAGCTATTAATAGATCTAATATCCATTAATTTGTCTCACCATTTTTTAAACCTGGCTATGTTATCTGCTTCCATGACCTCTGTTGGCAATGCCGTCCACAAGTTAACTACACTCCACGTAAAAAGTACTTCCTTTTGTTAGCTTTGAATCTGTCTCCTACTAATTTTGTGGGCATTCCCTAGCTCTAGTATTACAGGACTTGGTGAACAACAGTTTCCTGTTTACTTGGTCAACATCCTAAATGACTGTATAGACTTCAATCATAACCCGCCTCAGCCTTCTCCTTTCCAAACTGAGGAGTCCTAGCCTTTGTAGTCTCTCCTGGCATGGTAACTGCTCCCTGATCATTTTGGTTGCCATTCTCTGCACCTTTTCTAATTCTATTATATTTTCAGAGAGGTGGAGAACAGAACAGTACACAGCATTCAACATGTGGACATACCATGGACTTGTATAATGACATGATGATGTTCTTCATCATGTTTTCAATTCCCTTCTTAATGATGCTCAACATGTTATTGGCTTCTTTGGTTGCCACTGCACATTAAGATGATGTTTTTAGTCAACTACAGTGGCTCCAAGGTCTCTTTCCTTGCACTGTCAACACTGAAGTCATCTACCTTTTTTTTAACTTTTTCTTTTTTTTGCATACTTTGTGCAGCTCCTCTCCATCCACTTGGGATTCGACTGTCCAGAATAATTTGGAATCATCTACAATAGTGGTCACCAACTGGTCGATTGTGATTGACCTGTCGATCACAGAGCCTCTTTAGGTCAATCTGAGGCTGGGGGGGGACTGAGAGTGTGCATGCATGTGCATGCATGTGCACACCCCCCGCCCCTCCCCCAGCCCAGCAGATCAGCCTCTGAGGCAGGGAAGGGACAAGGGCCAGATCAAGGCCCCCACAGTGAGGGACAGAGTGCAGCAGAGGCAGAATCAGGGGTAAGGTAAAGGAGGCCCCAGCTGGGTGGGTGGTGGGAGGATCGAGCCCAAGTGGCTCATTCAGGGAGTAGGAGGCTCCAGCTGCCGTACGCACCTTGGAGGAGGCCCCATGGGCCAGGTGCCACCTCTCCCCCTCCTCCAATCTGTGCACGACAGAAGCGGTTGCCATTGTGGGCTGGAGTTTGCTCCCTGAGCCCCACTGCAGCTGGCCCAGGAGCAGCTCAATGCCACATGCATCCTGCTGCTGGGCTGAGCCTTATCCCCTGCCTGCCCAGCAGCAGATGCACATGGCAAGCCCATGTTGAACAGCACCAGGCCCAGGGAAGACCCTTGTGGGACTCCACTTGAAACCTCCTGCTATTCTGACATGGACCTGTTTATAACTGCCTTTTGCTTACAGCTATTTAGCCTATGGCCTATCCACCTTATAGTTATTTTGTTTAACTGACATTTTCCCAATTTGTTTAAAAGAAGGTCTGTATCAAGACGATGTCCCATGAACAGTCATGATGCCGCCTGGTGGCCAAATGGCTCCTGCTCCACTCTGCCTGTAAGCTGCTCTCTCTTTTGCTCTCACCTACCATGCCTTAATAGTCTTAATAATGTTGGATAAGGGAGGTTGCCCAAGAACCCCATAGTGAGCTTAGGTCTGTCTCCTCACCAGCAAATCCCCATTTAAAACCTGCTGCTCTCAATCTTGCTTTCACATTCAGTGGGCCTTCCTGGCCTGTACATGTCCCCCCCCAGGACATGTCTCACCTTATGGGCTATTCACAGCCTCAGACCTCCCCTACAGTTATGCCCATGTTTCACAGGTGGTAAGCATGAATCATGTCAATGGGCTCAAAGTTATCATGTCTCGCGTGGCCTCTTTGCCTTTCTTAATCTCTGCCCATCTTTAGCTATGGGCACCTGGCCCTTGTCTCTGCCCCTCCCGAGCTGCAGGTCCCTGAACCTTGTTTCCAACTCTTTCCTAAGCTGGGCCTCTGACTCTGTCTCTGTCTTACTTTCACTCTCTTGCTGGACTCCTAGCCCTGATCTTCACCCCACTCAGGCACACGGCTCTCTAGCCCTGACTCTGCCCCGTCCAGTGGCTCAGATGAAACCTCCACTCACCCCAAATAATCCCATTACACACTGCCAGTGAAAACTCAAACAGAACATAAACCCTCTGGTTATAACACAAAATCCCAGCTCACTAGCTGAGTACTAAAATATCCCCATTCTGGGTCTCAGTTCCCTACATACCCTTAAATCCTTACTCATACTCAAGCTTGGCAGGATTTCTGTAAGCCAGCCAACAACAGCCATCTCCCAGCAGAGCTCTTTCTCCTTCAGTCTTCATGGCCAAACTGACTGCCCTGGCTAGAACCATGGGCTTTATATGATTCCCAGGCCCTCCCCCTTTCCAGTCAGATGACTTCTCTGAGCTGGCTACTGGTGCATTCAGATTAGGCTTCCTGACTGGTATACAGGGTCACTTACTGCTGCTGGACACTACTATAGCACTATCTTGTCTCCTATGCAGGGTTCTGCCCTATTGCTCTACTGCTAAGCTGCCAGCACTGCAGTAGGGTTCCTACTGCCCATACCTGCTCTGTGTGTCTATGTCTGTACTCATAACCTATAACTTTCTCTGGTAGCCAGTTCTACTGCCACCCCTGATGACTCTTCCCCATCTGGGGACACCCCTGGGTGGTTTCTCCTTGAAAGTAACAGGAGCCCTTTCAGAATATCCACAGCATTCTCTTCATTTACCCAAGTAGTTACTGTGTCAGAAAAGGAGATCAAGTTTGTTTGACACTATTTGTTTTTTCATAAATCCATGCTGGATGCTTGTGATTAGTGTTTTATCCTCCAGATGCTTGCAAATGGCCTTTGAAGTGAAGCTAACTGGTCTTTAGCTCCCCAGGCACTCCTTTTTGCTGTTTTTAAAGAGGAGCACTACAACTGCCCCTTTCCAGTACTCCGGTACCTGGCCAATCTTCCAAAACTTCATGAAGTTCATTGTCAAGGTCTACAAAATCTCCTCTGCCAGTTCCTTGAAGACCCCGCTGACTTGATTACATGGAGTTTTTAAAAGTGGATTTTTGCTCCTGAATGGATATGTATTTTCTATGCACACTAGATATGTAACATTTCAAGAACAGAGGAGGCAAACCTATGGCACAGGCAGCTTCTACATGTAGCAGACTGGGAAAGGGGCAGGTAACATAACAACAGATAGGGCAGTCAGCAGAAAGAAGAGCACTAGGTTAAACAGGGAGCACAGGACAGAGAAAAGAAAGCAGCAGAATGGGAAGGGGAAAGGGGTTTGGGGTGGTACTTGGGGAAGTGCTATGCTTAATTTGTGGCATGCCTGCCAAAAAGGATGGCCCCCCACTACCCTGGAGTACCGTTTAACTCAGTCATATCTGTTTCCCACAAAAAATTAGAATGTCCTGTCTTACTATCTAAATCAGTGCTGTTAGTTGACCAAATGACCACTCAATTCAACAGTGAGATAAGCCTGTTAAGTATCAATAAAGTGATATCATTACGAGATGGTTACAAATATATGTGTTTCTATAATTAATGATTGCCCATTTAAAAGTCATCCTAATATAAATTTCCTCAACTTCTGTTTCATAAAGTACTGATAATGACAGGGAGCAAGCACCTTTCTATACTAAGATTCACACTCTTGAAACATTTAATTACAATACTGGAGCAGGTGCTGCATGTGAGAACAAGGATTGGAATTTATTTTCAATAATTTTGCATCTGATAACTCAATAGAATGCTAAAAAGTCTATTAAAATGCAAGGAAACCTGTCAAAAGGAAACTTATGCTCAACATACTAATGAAAAGCTATACATTTAATTTGATGATTAATTTCTACACTGACTTGCAGGTATGCACATTAACTCCCTATGCTTTCTTTAAAGGATATTAAACAGATATTGCCACTTGGCATAGCAGTGAATAGCACAGCAATACCAGTGACAGGTGTTCTGGAAGTATTCCAGGTTGGAGGGGAAGGAATGGAAATCAGGGTAGTAAATGAAAATGTCCCGTATCAAAGAGATGACAAGTGAAAAGAAACTAGTCTGTTTTTTAATGTAGCGGTAAGGGGGAGTTATGTGTAGAACTATGGCACCCAGATGCCAGAGTTTTACAATGAGGCAATTAAAAGTGATGGCAGTTGAAAATCTGAAGGTCTTTATCTGAGATCTTGTACATTGAAATGAAGGAGAATAGACAAGGATGAAGGAGAGGAAAAGAAGGAGGAAGGAATATAAAGAATATAATAACAAACACAGTCAGTCAAAAGAAAGTTTTCTGAAGGAGATTTAGAAGAAAAATATAAGTATCTGTTAGGTTACACCAGCAGAGATACCCGGATTACAAAAGTCATTTAATTGCAGAGGACATTGCAATTAACTGCTTGCTTTGCACTTCAGCATATAATTAAATTTAAAATTAACTGTTATCTTGACTTGAAACCATGCAAATATACTCACTCACAGTATCTTTTCTTTTCAGTTCACTAAGTGTGGGTAGTGGTCTTGGTTCAACTACAATGGTATGTCTGGCAGTGCTAAGAATATGACATTCTCTCCACTGCTCAGCATCACTTAAGAATATGGTAGATGTGGTCAGAAAGTGGTACTTTAGATCAGTGATTCTCAACCAGGTTACCACAGCAACCTGGGATGCCATGAGATCTTTTTAAGGATACCACACAATAGTAGTTGTGCAAACACCTACATATGATTCACAAGATGAACGCAGAGATTTCAAATAGGAATCCATAGTATCAAAAGCACTCTGTCTTGTTTTCTTGTGAGTTCTTTGCAACAGAAGAATTGCTATATTGTTTTTCTGTAGTCAAAGACTAAGTGAGAACTGGCATTTGCTGAGGTGTACCTTGAGTCTAACTTGGGCTTCCTTGAGTCTGAAAAGGTTGAGAACCAATATACAACTTTAGGAAGGGAAATTACACAGGCACAAGGAAATTAGTTAGAAAAAAATTAAAAAGAGCACTCAAAACACTATATGTTCCAGCTTCACCCCACAGTGGCAGACCACCCTGCCCCAAGGCCCTTGGGGATCAGGGGCAGGGGGAGGAAAAGGCTGCCAGGCTCTTCCCGGTGGGGCTTGGTGGGCCGTGCTGCACTCAGGGGGAGGGGAAGTGGGGGGAAGCACCGGCAGTGCTTGGAGGGGATTGGGGGGCTACAGCAAATATTCCCCCACCCCATAGCCCTTCTCCCAGCACCACTGCCGCCACCACCACCTGGCCTGGGCACAGTGTGGCCCAATACCTGTGCCAGAAAGAGCCCTATACTGACCTGGCCCCAGCCTGCCCACCCCACCCCACATCCAGACCCGGGGGCACACGCCCCATATGCTCTCCCAGGCTACTTGCCCTCCCCCTGCATTCCCTGAACAAGCTTCTCGCTGCTCCATCCCACACGCTGCCCCAGCTGTGCAAGGCCTTCCCCACTCCCTCCTTCACCACTGCAGCAGCTGCCCATGCTGCCCCCCATATTTGTAGGACAGCACATGCTTATTAGTATCCACACGTGGCAGATGCACGGCATGTTTATTAATGATTTGGATGTTGACATAAAAAGCTTCTTGAGCAAATCTGCAGATGACATGAAACTGCTCCCAGTTTGAGGGATTGAGAACATACTGCAGGATGCAAGCACAATTCAGAAGGATGTCAACAGATTAGAAAGTTAGGTTAGAGCTAACAGGATGAAGTTCAATGTGAATACATGCAAGGTACTACACTTTGGAAGGAATAATAAAAAATGCAAATATATAAAATGCGTAACATCTGGCTGGATGGCAGCATTATGGAAAAGGATTTGGGAGTACTGGTAGATCAATGGGAGTACTCACCATCAGGGATCCTGGTTTTCCATTTCCCATGGGGGAAAGGGAGAAAAACACAGATATTCCCCTTTCGTAAACTTCATAGACATTAGGGCTGGAAGGGGTCTTGGGAGTTCATTGAATCCAGCCCCCTGCCCAAAGGGCAGGAAGTCAGCTAGGGTCAAAGGATCCCAGCATCCAAACACTTGATAAAGATGTTAAAGAGAACAGGTCAAAGAATGGAGCCCTGGGGATACCACTGGTCATGGAGCACCATGATGATTCACTTCCATTGACCACCATTCTCTGAGTCTGGCCTCGGAGCCAATTCCCAAGCCAGACAGATGTAGCCGAGGCCACAAGTTAGCCAAGTTTTCCAAGAGGACATAGTGGGATACCAGATCAAAGGCTTTTATAAAGCCCAGATATCTGATTTCATAGATTTCATAGATTTCATAGACATTAGGGCTGGAAGGGACCTCGGGAGATCATCGAGTCCAGCCCCCTGCCCAAAGGG
>NW_017728948.1:43610529-43642280 GCF_001723895.1 Crocodylus porosus
CCAGGGCTGGGGCAGGGGTGGGCTCCCTTAAGTGCCCCTTTAAGTGCCTTGGTCCGCTGGCTTTGCAAGGGCCGTTCAGCGGGCCAGCAGGGGCAGTAGTCCCCCCATCCCCCAGCAGGCTTAGTTTAAAGCCCGATTGACATATGATGTCAATCTCTTCTCCCTTGTCCAGGTGATATGTCACCTGGTCATGGAAGGAGATGAGATTGGTCAGACAAGACCTACCCATAACAAACCCATGCTGGCTGTCCCTCAGGATGTTGCCATCAGCTAGCTTGTCAAGAATGGTCTCTCTAATATTTTTTTTTCAGAATCTTTCCAGGGACTGAGGTCAAGCTAACTAATCTGTAGTTCCCCAGATCTACTTTCCTCCTTTTCTTGACTTCCACCAGTTCCTTAAGTACTCTGGGGTGCAACCTGTCAGGATCTGTTGACTTGAAGGTGTCTAGCCTCTCAAGGTGTTCCTTTACAAGGGCTACACTAATGCTGGTTGATAAAAAACCAATGCAATGAAAAATGCTGATTTTCCTTTACCAGAGGAAAACATGGATTTCTCACTTTAATGAATAAACCAAAAGATTTTGCAGTTTTGCAGAATGGCAGAGTTCTAGCCTGCAAGGGATAGGTGGGGTGGAGCAGGAGAAGGGCATTCAGGCAGAAGGTACTATATGCATACATATGCATAGGGCTGCCAGGCAGCCTGGAGAGCAGCTCCCATAGAAGTCCCCCATAGGAAGGGAGGGAGTTTGGCAGGGGGGCTGGGGCTGCTGCCCAGCTGAGTAGTGTGTAGGACTTGGGGCCTGGGGCCGCAATGTGTAGCCACAGAGCCTCAGTGGGGAGCAGAATGGGACTACAGGCAGCTCATCTGTGAGGGCAAGGTGGTGGGGCCCTGTTTCTGTATGCACTTTCAGGGAGGCAAGGGAGATCCATGGCCCCCAGATCTGTGCTCGGGGTGGGGGTTGGCATGGGTTGCCTACTGTGAGCTCAGCCTCCCACCCTGCTGCCCTCCCTTGGGGCCTCCATAGCCCAGTGAGTGGAACCCATCACTGCAGGGAACAGCAGGGCAACTTGGGGGTCTCCTTGCTGCTCTGAGCTCTGTGCTGCCCTGGTAAAATGCCCATGAGGCAGCCATCAGGGGCATAACCCCATGCTGTCACCCCTGCTGCTGCCATGCACACAGAAGATGCCTTGACAGAGCAGCACGGAGCTCACAGCAGCAAAGAGATCACTATATGGCCGGGTCCTACACACTGGGTGGCAGAGGCCCAGGGGAAAGGCAGCAGGGCAGGAGCCCAAGGCTGCAGTGGGCAGCTGCACACAGATCTGGGGGCACAGATCCCCCTTGCCCCCTGGGAGTGTGTGTAGCGGTGGGGAGGCGCCCCCTCCACCTGAACCCACAGCAGGCAGGGGGGAGTGAGGGGCATGAGCAGGGCCAGGGAGCTGTGTGGGGGAGTAAGGGGCACCAGCAGGGTCAGGGGAACTATGGGGGGAGTGAAGGGCCTTTCATTTTAAATAACAGATTGGGGGGGGGGTGTTATCAGAGAATCTGCAATTTGTCACCAGGGAAAACCAGGATGCCTGCTCATCATTTTCAGTATGAGTCTGCAACATGATGCAGCCATAAAAAAGGGGAATAAAAAAGGGGAATACAGTTGTGGGATAGCATTAGGTGCAAGACACATGAGGTGATAGTGCCTCTCTACTCAGCACTAGTTAGGCCTCATCTGGAGTACGGTACCAGGGAGTCAAAGCTTGACACTGCCACGCTTATCCTCACTGACAACCTACAAGAGAGAAGGAGAGAGACTCCAGATGCAAGTAAACCACAAGTAAGAAGCAAAGCTCTTGATGGGAAGAAGAGATACAGGTGGGGAGTGTCAAGGGAATTAGAGTTCCTGGCTTGAAGTTGGGCATGAGCAAGGAAGCACCCTGAGTTCTGACTGAGACTGTGCATTGACTGAAGCTGTGGTCACCCAGTAAGAGCTTCAGGGCCAGTGGGGCCTGAACATCCTAGGAGTGGGAAAAAACCCAAGCCCAGTGCCCCTGTAACACTGGAGTCCACGAAAGCAGGGGAGACCCATGGGAATCAACCGAGGACTGGCAGAGTCATGCCTGTGATCTTTTGTTTATCCTAATTTAATTTGTGAATATAAGGCCAGAAGACCCTACGGATAATGTAATGAGGGTCCACTGAGTTCAGAAGGCCCCAAAAAAGGGAAGTAACTGAGAGTATCAGCTTGCTCACCCCACGCTGTTACACTTATTTTTCAATTTATATGATTTTGGGCGTGGAGCAAATGAACTGGCACTAGCTACGTCCCAATCCTGATTGTGACATACTGGATATATGAAAGAGAGAGCAGAGGACTGTAACTCTCTATTTGATGGCCAATGTTGTTAAGATCAATGGGTGAGAAACAGACAAGGGTGTAAGGGTAGAGAAGCCCTGGGCAGCATCGGCACCACATGCAACACACCTGATCAGTCATTCTAAGATATAGCTTTTCTCCAGCCTCCTATAGAATCATCAAGACATGGCAGGAAAGATGCACAGAGGTGGAGGAAAAATTAAGGTCTGAGAATGAAGAGATGCCAGTACCAATAGCACCCTATGACAAGTACTGTGTGAAGTTCTGGCTTCCACATTTTAAAAAGGACATGGAGAAGTTAGAGAGGGTCCAGAAGTGGACAAAAAAGATGACCAAGGGCTTGGAAGGCAAGTCATATGAGGAGCGGCTGAAGGAGCTAGGCATGTTCAGCTTGTGAAAAAGCAGTTTAAGAGGAGACTGGATAGCAGTCTTCAAATATTTGAGGGGCTGCCATATGAAAGAGGCAAAGCACCTTTTTTGTCTTCCTGCAGAGAGAAAGATTCAGACCAATGGCCTGAAGTTGCAGTAAAGTAAATTTAAATTGGATATTCAGAAAAACTTCTTCACTGTTAGAATAGTGAGGCAGTGAAATAGACTGCCTAGTGAAGTTGTGGATTCTCCATCACTGGAGGTGTTCAAGAAGAGGTTGGACAGCCACTGGCTGGAATGATCTGAGAATAGCTATGTCTATGTTTTACTACTGGTATTTCCCATACTTTTTGGCTTTGCTAGTTGCTTCTGTGCACCCCCTTCAACATCCCCCTTTCTGCTACATGTGTTAGGGTGATTCTAAGCTTTCCTCAGAGGCATTGGGTGTTGTCTACAGCCTAGGCTGGAGACTGACTGGGGTGTGCCAAAGCACCTGCTGGGACCAATGTTAGAGGTTCCTGGCTAGCAGGTCTTGCCTCTCTACCCAGGATGAGATTGGTAGACAGATTTGGGGCCCAGAAGGAATTTTGGTATGGACTGTAGGGGTTTTTGCCTTCCTCTGTAGTGCGGGATGTGGTCCTCTTCCTGGGATCTCTTGAGCATATATTGACAACATTTCTCAGAAGCAGAACACTAGCCACCATGGTTCCCCTACTTTACCTGTGGCAGGTTACTGTGTTACATTTATATGGTGTCAGGGTTAATGGTAGTCTTGTGTAGAGTTTAGATTATGGTTTGTATGGGGTGACTTGGATAGAGATGACCCTGGCTCAGGGAGGGGGGTGGACTAGATGACCTCTGGAGGTCTCTTCTAGCCCTATTTCTCTATGATTCTATGACCCCCTTCCTAGAAAAATCTTGCAGTTATGTTAATTACTATCAGAACTTCACCTGGCTGAGACCAGGCCTAGACACTAGTATTTTGCCATTATGAAGGAGGCAGGATTGTGTCCTTCAGACCAAACTGATATTGAGAAACTGCAAGATTCCCAGCCAGCATACTTTCCTGAATGCTTACCCTCTGTGAGGTCATGTGCTACTCTGACCTTCTCACATGACACTCTTGTTGGTTTCCCTATCACCATGTACAAATTAGGAAGAGGCCTAAAGCTCTTATATTAACGTAGCAGAGTAAGACATACATTTACTTGCATTTTATAGATGGTTATGGCTACAGGGAAATTTAGTACTGCATTCAAATTACTTGATGAAGCTGATCATTTTGAACATGTTGAGTTTGAGAGCCTTCTGATAGCTCACAGGTACACACCACTGCCATTTTTGCATCCTTCTGATTTATTAATCTCTTCTCCCAAATCACGTGTTTTTAAAGGAAAGCCTGTTATTACCGTTCAGGTGCTTTCTGAATGCTCCCTAATCAAGCTATTTTAAATTAGGGGTAGTATTTTACCTAATGTTTTATATATACATCATGAAAACAAAATTTCGTCACCAACTTCCTTTATGATCAGCTTTTACTCATAAGCCTGACAACAATTTACCTTGTTGCCTCGTACCATTTTCACCATTATCCTGTTTTATTCACCTCAAATTGATTTAGCTGTAAATTATCCAACTATGCAAAGTAGTAATTTTTTTTTTAATTTTTCGCCCCTCAACCTTTTCTCATGTGAACATAACTCTTCTTACAACAGGATGTTAACTGAAGTTCTGCACTGTGAATGAATTGCTTAACACATTACAGTCCCACATCAAATTCTAGCTAGGATTTGAAGAAAACTAGGTTATACAGAATGCCGTATGACCAACCTAAGCACAGATTCTTCAGAATCAAGAGAAAAAAAAACAAGTACTCAGATTTTCTTTCACATTTATCACAGGACTCCTATTTCTTGGCACTCCAGCTATTAACATATACATACTACAGTTTTGCACTATTGGGTTATGTATTCCCCTCTAATAGTGGACTAAAGCCAATTTTTAAGAGCGCTTATTCTTTGGATGCCTCAGTTCTTGGTTGTAAAATTTGGTATATTTGTCCCTGAATTTCAAGGTGCCAAGCACTTGTCACCTTGTTCAGGGGTCCCTCACTCTTTCTGAAAAATCAGCCTCAAGGTGTTCCATATGTTGCACCCAAAGAAATCACTAGCTGGTTCTAGCAGCCACAATGCTCATAATTTTATCCCACAGAGGACACACCTCAGTTGCCTTTAGCATGTATACACCACTTAAAGACTCTTGTACTTTTCCACAGCTAGCAAAAAATGTACTGGGAGTAGGTATGAAGGTTTCTTTCTAAAACTATACCCAACTATTTCTGACAGGTGAGCTATTTTGTGGCTTTGACATGCTGTGATACCAGTTAAGATACAAGTTTTCACAAAGATTTCTACATATCTAGATACACTATACAATTCTTTTTTCCACGAGAATTTCATCATGAAATTTGTGAATGGTAAAACGGACTCTTAATTTGGGCACCTTGCCAAGCAGTGAAATCTCTCTTATTCAGTAAAACTAATGGCCGCCTCCATTATCTCTTCCCTTCAATTATTTAGGCTTCCCCCACACTTAGACTGACTTCCTGCTGACAGCATTGTGGACCATGTCTATTAATCATTAGATGTCATTGTGCTTTAAAAAAAGATTGCTTGGGAACCAAAATAGTACATTCTATTTTTTTCTGATGAATAAGTGACAACTATGTGCTACAAGGCTTTACACTGTCTTCATATGTGACTTGTTCTGTTCCAGGGAAAATGAGGATTCTAGAGAAACCAACCAAACAGGTTTTCCACAAAAAAAGTCTTTCAGCCCCTGTTGCAAGAAGTCACACTTTCCTGTTATATCAGATGGTATGCCATTGTCTCTATTGCAAAGAGTGGCAACCCCCTGGCCTTTTAAGACTTAACAGTCCTTTGGCACTACCAACCTAAAAGAACTCACGGAGAGCTAACCCACTCCGTTAGAAACTGAGCCTAGGTTCTGGAACCACTTGGAAGCAATCTGTCCAAAACCAAAGCTTACCCATCTTCAGCATTTCCTAGGGTTACTTCCTACAGTACTCGTTTCTAGTCAGATATTCTTCCCAGGCCTTTCCCAGACAATCCTTTGTCATGTTGCTTCCTTGGCATAGTAAAGGCATAGAGGCAAAGCAAAGGTTATCCCTGGTTGCTTTCCCTTTCAGGAGTCCACCAGCAGACTCCAATTCTACCCTTTCACTGAACAGTTATAGCATTCTCAGTCACACGTTCTTTTTCCTGGAAACTAGAGATCTCCTGAAGGTGTGTTCTTAGAGGGATTAATACCTCATAAAAGTAGTACTAGCTTTAAAGACAATGCAACTTATTGTATTAATTTAAAGAATAACAGTTCACTGGACCTTCCAAATCCATATATATATAATTACTCCTCCATAATGCCCTGTGTATTTTCCCTTAAAATCTGAATATTTGCAATAAGCAAGAAGTCATAATAAACTGCTTATGTTCACTGCACAGCAACTTGAACTTCTAATAAATCCTTGCCATAAAACTTGACCCTACTGAACCCATGAATAAGTTCCATGAAGCACTGGACACTAGTGTAAAACATCATTACATTTAAAGCTGTGTACTTCCTGACAAAGAAGTTTTGATTTAATTAACGATCATAGCCTTAGGTAGGAATTAATTAGCTATTGTAAATATGCTATGATTTAGCATAGATCTTAATGGGTATTTCCGTTAACTATGTTCTTTTTTCCCCAGAAAATAAACAATCTTGATGAGACACAAGAGCCAAAACCTCAGCTGCAGAAAGTTGGTGCGCTGAATTCAGTAGACCTTCATACATTGAACCATTCAAGTCAGTGGGATTTGGATCAAGACCCATCTGAGGGTGTCTCACAGTCCTATGAAGATCAACCATTTTCAAATTCACTTACTATAAACATTATACTCTGTATAATATCTATAATATAATATATAATATCGTATTATAGCAAAGCCAAATTTTATAGGCTGCAAAAATAGAAAAGTTTAGGAAAGACACTTCAAGATATACACGCACCATTCAAAAACACCAAGCAGCAGAACAAACTGAACACAGACTGTGGATCTAGGAAAAAGAATGTCATTCATGACTCTAAATACATTAGCAGAAGAAGCAAAGGGAAAAGACAAGCCAAATGTATATGTAACTGAAAAAAAGGGTTAGAATTGATGGTGGAGTTCAACCCTTACAGCATCATCTGCTATCAGCACCCATCTGCATGTGTGATATACGCAGTACATGTATGAGTAAATGTATGTATCTAGACATTAGTGGATATATATATATACACACAAATGTACATTTTATCTCTAGGCATTTCTATGGTACTCATCACAATTATAGGAAGATGGGAGTTTGCACAGCTGTTTTGAATGGAAGCTTTTTTAACATAATTTTTCATTACAAGTGGTTTAATTTTCAATGAAGCATATAAAGCGGAAAACCAAATTTAGACAAGTAAAAGGAACTAAAGACAAGAAAGACAATGCAATGCAATGGTTGCATCTCCCAATACAGAACTGATGATACAGCAGTATTAAAAAAAAAAGCCAAACCTGAGCAGTATACTAATTACTTCCTCACATGCACACAAGATTATTTGGGTCTGACTATGGCCTTAGTCCAACATGTCTACAACCTATACCCCTTCCTCACATACATACCATTGAAATTTAACTACTTAAAATCCAAACCAATATAAGGAAATAATGTTGATATTTAAATAATCATTATTGACCTCAAAGATATTAGCTCTATCATGCACTGGGCAAATATGAATGATTGAAAGCTCTCTTGGTCTAGCTACTAGTTATTGAATTTCTCTCCCTTTTTCTTCCCGAAAAGATCTTTATCTGGAAATGATCAAAAGTATAGAAGTATAGTGTTACCTTATGCTAACCTAGAGGTGCTTGCACTTCTCTTATGATAATGGATTGGTTGTAAAAATGATCAAAGATCCCAGAATGAAAAGTATTTCCTGTCCCATTCCCAGATGTATTTACTTGTTCATTGTAACATAATTGTTTTCTGTAAACAAAATCTCAAAGCATAGTCATGTAAATACTCATTAAGAAACTAATTAAATCATGCCATAGGTATGATAGCTAATTAATTCATACCTAAGAAGATGATAGTTAATTAACTCAGAATTTGTCTGGAATACATATAAAATCAAATTTATAAAACTAAGAAAAAAATCTTTCTATTACCAGTTCTTAGTAAAACCACAACAAAAACCTGGAATAGAACAGCTGCAGAATCATACATACGTCTGTACTATTGCACAAAAGCACTCAGGTATATAGTACATCAGCAAATAGCTATGTTTATTTAACTGTGATAAATATTTCACTTATGAATAATATTTGGATTGTATCATTTCTAGTCACTTTCAGTAATATTTTGTCAAATAGCCATGGTATCATTGCCGTATAACCTCAGATGAGAGGGTATCACAAGCTGTTTGCTCTATGGATCACTTGGCAGCAAACGCTGTCTGAGCAGTTCAGCTAGTTTCTTTCCCTGGAGATGAAGTAAACAACCTCTGTGACATCCCTAATCTGAAGAGTGGGACTTTAATTCATTCCTAAACACAAGTTACCTGCCTGTCATGGGGCAGAGAGCCTCCAAATTGCCAACTTGCCATAATAGGGCCAAATTGGGATCATATTACTCACAAATGGTTGCATTGAAGTTAACAAGATAATTTGTGTGAATAAATAGATCAAAGCTGGGCTCATAATATGGTATTTTTTTCACGTATACCCCTTACATATAATATGCACCTTGTTCTGGAAGGACAGCCTGAAGAAAAAGAGATCTTCCTTTCCGGTTAGTGAGTAGAAGGAGCTTGGAAGCCAAGCCTGCTCCTATGTTTGCTGCCAGGTCACACAGTGGACAGGGCCTATGGACTGACCCGGCAAGCTGAGTCTGGGGCTGTGGTGAATCTAACCCCATGTGCTGGCTCTGGTGAGTCAAGTCCAGGGCTGCACATCATGACTGAGGCTGAAGGCTGGCTCTGGGATCATGTATTGAGTCTGAACTGGCTCACTGAGTCCAGGACTGCACACTGGATCTGGGGCCATCTGTTGACCACATGCCAGTCTAGACCTGGTGCACTGGCTCCAGGGTCATAGGCTGGGTCCAACCCCATGCATCAGATTTGGGGCCTTGTGCTGGATCTGGGGCCACATGATGGGTTAGACCCAGTGTGCCAGATCCGGGGCTGCATACTGAGTCCAGCTAAGGACCAACCCTACATGTTAGCCTGATCAAGCACATATCATCTAGCCAAGGGGCTCCCTATGGGTCTGGAAATTCAGCAGTGGGGAACAGTGGCAGCACTAATTACTGTGGCTCCACAGTACCAATTTTCCAGACCCATGGGCATACCTTTTATTCACGGGCATCCCTTTTACCAGCTGGTTTGGAGGGGAGAGTGGGGGAGGAGTGGGGGGGAAGGTGAGGGTCATATACATGAACATATGGTATTTTACTGTTTGATGTCTGTTTCTTATAAAAACAATGGTGACAAGAAATGTTTAATTTAAGACTTGTGTGCACAACCAAAAATAAAAATGGGCAAGCAGGTAAGCAAACATAATACTCCAGGCAGTGGTCTTATAAGAGATCAGTGGCTAAGGTGAGTTATAATTCCTTGGTAACTGAATAGGAAACCCCAAAACAGAAACTGAGAGGTGGAAACAAGCTACAAATTAAGTATGGAGAGTGGAGACCCATTGGTGCTTTTCTTCTTTCGGTCAGCACTAAACCAATACCGTGGCATAAAGTTAGCACCCTTGTCTGGTTAGAGGAGAAAGCCTAAGCTAAGATTTATACAGTAGAATACCTATAGCACTAAGGGTATTTTTCTAAGTCTACTGTCATGGACAAATTTTAACATGCTAAATTAGATTCTTAATTGCTTAATTAAAGGACCACTCTACATCTTATTTCTATTCCACTATTACCTTGTTCATTGCACAATAAATGTATACTAGCTATATGTGCACTTAACTATCATGGCTTAAAAAAGGTCCAACCAGCTGCACAGTTATAGCTTGAAAATGTGTAATAACTCCATAGCTGATTGCTATCCAGCTTTAATTGATATGTGTAGGCAGTCCTGCAACTGGGAGACTGCAGCTGCTGTAATCCGCATCCACTGAGAAATGCAACACACCCCCAGGGCTGCTAGATCACAACCAAGGTGGTCTCCCAGCTGCAGAGATGCCAGAGAGCTCCAGGCAGCAGCTTGGAGATTGCAGCTGCTGAGATCTCCCATTCTTGCAACTTCTCAGCCTTGCTCCATGCACCCCTGCAGCTAGAAGACTTCAGCAGCAACACATGGCTGTGGGGGGCTGAGAGTCCTGCAATCAATGGGACTCTTAGTCCCAATTGTACCACACAAAAAACCCAAATCAAGAAACCCTCTCATTCCTGGCTGCACATGTGGCTGAGCCAGGACTAAGAGTCCTGTCAGCTGTGGTGATTCTCTGCCCTCATTGCAGGCGTGGTTCAGCCGGAACCCAGAGCCCCTTCAGGTGTGGGACTCCCAGTTCTGGCTGCGTATGGTCCCAGTGGTTGGGAGCCATGTGTGGGAGCCCCATCAGCAAATCCCATCAGGATTGGGCTCCCCTTGGATCAGCAATAAGGAGCAATTGGATTTAATGCATGATCCAACAATCATACCTCCTGCTGTGCATGTGTGGCTTGGCAGGAGGCACCATTATGTAGATCGTGCATTAGATCCAATTGCACCTTTACCTGCACATGTAGAGGGGGCCAAAGTCTACCGTCTTAAGGGTTAGGGCCAGTTTCCACTGAAATCACCAGGAGATACTGCCATTGACTCTGACAGGAACAGAGTTCTAGCTCTTTAGGACTGAAGGAGGAGTAACCCACATCTAATTGCAAAAGGTGGGCCAGGGTGCAACAAAGAATGCAAGATTTATGGGGCCAGGAAAGAAATCAAGAAGAATCCTGGCTCTGTAACTTAGTAGTTAGGGCACCCAGCTGGGAGGGGAGGCTGCTGGAACCCTCTCAGGTTTCTTTTCAGTTTTAGCCAATGTCTGTTAATGTAAAATGCAAGAAGAATCCAGATATCAGGGCCTGGAACTCCAGCCACCCCACCTCATACCTGTGTTTCCTGATCATTAAGCTACCTCCCTCACTGACTCTTTTTCATTTTCTCACCTTCTATTCCCATGAATGTCTAATTATTTTCTGACTAACAGCCAGCTTCAGTAGCTGGGTGGGAATACTCCCATCCAACCTAGCCTTGCCTATGGCCTGATAATTAAGGATAACTGTACATGAGCATGGAAGCTAATCCAATGTGCTCTAATTACAGCACATCAGAGCAGATTCAATTAATTGTGTCTGTTAAAGCGTGTTAATTACTGTGCTCCAGCAGCCTCCCATGTCTCGTGTATCAGTGTCCGTGCACTTCAAAATGGCAGCAGGGGTGCTTGAACTAAAGCTCATTGAATGAACTCATTGAATGAGTTTTAGTTCAAGTGCCTCCACTGCCATTTTGAAGTACAAGGATGCTGATAGCACAAGATGCTGTGGAGCTTTAATTAGAGCAGCTCTCAGAGCCATTCTAATTAAAATACTGCCTCTACCAGTCCCACAGCACATGTAAAAATGCCCTAAAGCCATTGTCTGGTGGGGTAGGAAATGTAACCTTGAAATTCCTCAGGCTGAAAAGGGTCCAAAAGCCTGGTTTTCTTGGCCAAGTGCTCTAACAACTGTGTCATTATATAAAAGCTGGGTAGTGCTAATACCAGCATCTACATTTTTTAATCTAGCTACAAAATGGCAGCGTGCTTCTACCAGCCTCAGGGATGGAGGGGGTGAAGATCACTCTTCAGCCATATATCCCCTGTAGTCAGCACTGAGCCATGACTGGAAACAAAATTCTTCATTCTGCCTTCCCAAAACTAGGTGTGTGTCTTATTTGGAGCATGTGGTTTGTGAGAAAATACAGTGTTTAATCCAGCTAAAAATCAGTGGAATTACTCATGTTCTTAAAAGTCAAACACACACTGGAGCACTGGTCCCAAATATGAATACTGTAATTTTTATCACATGCTTATGTGTTTTTCTGAATCAAAGTCCTACCTGGAAATGACAACTTACCCCGAGTTTAGAATAGTTTTACAGGAGAGGAAGTCCAGCTCTTGGGTTAAGTCACTGACATAGGATTTGAAAGTTGGAGTGGGGGTGAGGGGACAACACATCTCAGCTCTGCACAAGGCTTGGTTGAATTTGCTTGAAGCTCATTTCTATCTCATTCCTCCATCAAACCTCCACCTGTAGTTTAATGCCAAAGAAAAGCCAATAAATAACAATACTGCTACAACTGCATTCATGTAGAGGAAGTACTGGACAGGTTTTAGTTTTCTTGCTATCAAATGTCCCACTGCCCCGGCAACAAGAAGCTCCGAGCCCTGGCTCCCTGATCAGGACAGGGGACTTGGAAAGAGCTGCAGGGTTGAGGCAGGTCCCACCCCCTTGCCCTGATCTGCTGGTGGGGACTCACTACTAGCTGCCCCCCAGGTGGACGGAGCAGGGGGCTGGGACCTGTCCCACCCCTGCAGCTCTTTCCAAGCGCTGCACCTCACTTGCCCAATCAGGGTGCAAAGTTGGGATGTGTCCCTGACCAGGAGAGTTCCCAGCCCCCACTGCTGGCAGACAACAGCACTAGCTTATGGTGGAGCAATTAACTGAAATTAAACACGCCTGTAGATGCTGACTGCAGGCATAAATTGTGTCCCGTCAACCCAGCCCAGCCAGACTCCCACCTGCCACCTAACCACACAGCTCCACACTTTCAGAGCCCTCATTCTTCTGCCCATAGCTGGAGCCCAAGGCAGAAGAGGGCAGGTGCAGCCACGGTGTGAATCGCTCTGCCCCAACTCAAATTGCTGCTATCTTGGGCACATATCTGGACGCTGTGCCCAGGAGCAGTCTACTCCAATTCAAACTACTCCAGAGTTTATTGCTTTGAATTAATTGCATGTGTAGATGCACCATCTTAGTGATGGATTTAAGTGGTAAAAAAAAAAAAAAATACTGGTAAAAATTGCCTCATAATCTCAGCTCTTCATAATTCTCCAGTGAATGGGTTTATATTTGGGCTATCTCATTACACTTCAGAATGTAGCACTATGCAACTGAGGCACAGCAGTGGTTGCAAAATATGCCCATGATGGTGCTGGATAATAAGGTATGGCATGCACCATCAACTTAAAGGAATCACTATTAGATACAGTAGACTAGACACAGAAATCCCCGCCATCATTTTTGCTATAGACTACCTAGATTCATATAGTGAAATTCCCCTTTGCTCTCAATTCTTGTCTCCAACATTTAGTATTTTGTTCTAGATTTGAAACAGGTGGAGAGCTTTATTTTCCCACAGCACAGCTGTAGTATCAGTGTATGAGCTGGACAAAAAAAAATGATGACACACACTAACTGAGACTAAACAACTGACGGGTGTTCTTTTAGAACCCCTGCAGGTGAAACAAGGCGGAGCGTGTCTTTTCTTTTTTGACCCTAGCATGGAATAGACAAATCATTGTTACTATCTCACCCTTCTGGGTCCTCTTATTTCTAAAATAAACTTGCAGTGGTGATAAATCATGTAAAAATCACATTAAGAGTGCAATGCAAATGCTGTTCAAGTTTTCTGGTTAACACAAGCAAATCAGGGAGCAGTGACTTTATTTTTAATTTAATGTGCCCAAATACATTTTAAAAAATGGGAATGTTGGGCTAAGCTCACCAACAATCTTGCAGCACAGATATCTTGGCTTTTCTATTTCAGATTTAATTACCACATGTACAGCAGGTGTTGCTCACTTACTGGAGAAAAACAGTGATAATATTCTGCACAGCAGATGGCCCCCTCTTAACTTTACTGCAGGCATGCAACCTACTTTACTGAGTAGGTTCGGCATCTCTCTAATTGCTGTTTCAAATCCTATTCCAAGATTATTTGCTATAACAATTTATGCAATAGCAATGACAGAAAAAATTGGATTGACATATACAGAAATATCTCAACCTCTTTTCTTTTTCTGTTATTTCTCCTGATTTTATTTATTTATATTTTTTGGCTTTTGTTTCCTCAGACACAGTGTTACCACTAAAATAGCACGTAAAATGTTGCTATAAGTATTGTCCAGACCTAGTACCCATGTGGTAGATCCCAAAATTTCTACTTTTGGGAGATATTTTAGTGTCTGTTACTACTCTGAATATGGCTTCTAGACCCGTTCACTTTGGTTATTTTCAGAGATCAAGGCCTATTCTTATTCTCTAGTTAGGATAGTCTGTAACTTCCTCATTTGGATATAGCAGCTGATATGGATACAGCTGCGAGAAACAAAGAAGTAGCCTCAAATTTTGTATGCTGAAATTAGACAACATAACAGAGCCTGATTTGGGGAGGGTAGGAGCTCATTAATTTTATATAATCAAGATCCTTTTTATAACATCTCAAGTTGGACAACCAAAAATCAAAGTGTTATAGAGCTACTGAATTGTTCCTAGTGGAACCAGTCTGTTGTAATTACCCCCAGACCTTGTGTTTTTAAGCCTGCTGAATCTGGATCAAGTCCAGTCACTGTTTTTTGTTCTAACCTCTAATGCACCACCCTGGATGAAGAGCCATGAATGGGAAAACAACAGGCCTGGGACTGAGACAGGTCTTTTTTTTTTTTTATTAACACACAGGGCACTGCATGCCTGGCTCCTAACACAAACAGCTAGCTGCCCGTGTTGTTAGAAAGGGCTATTAAGTATACATCAGCTGAATACTTGAGGCAACCAAAGTACAAGCAAAGATGGGATGGGACAGGGACAAGTTAGGGCAGAAATAGTCATACTTGGGAGAGGGAACAGGCAGATGAGCCTGTACCCACCACAGCACGCTTCCCTACAAATCCTAAAAGGGAGCCCAAGCTACCTGAGTCTCACCACACTTCCACTGTGAGCACATATTTGTAAAGTTCACTGGCAAAGTGTTCCCTATTCCTGACCCTTTACCCCTCACCAATGCTGGTTCTCACAGAAGATAACAACATGCTGTTGTTATTACTTACTCCACTGGAAACATATGGAAAAATCCAGTGTTAGAGTTGCTCCTTTTCACAAACTGAAGGAATTACACATGTGCACGTGCACACACACACACACACACAAATACACACACACACAATCTATGTTTAAAGAATAGAATTCAAGGCAAAGGAGTGAAAGCTAGGAAATGATAGAACTGAAATTGTTTCAGCAATTGTTGTGTATATACCATATAGCAGTATTTAATTCCATGCTTACACATGCATTTTTTCATGGAGCCCCATACTCTTTCGAAGTGCAGGATGTGGGGATTAATCCAGGTTATGCAGCAGAGGAGATTCATTTTATTGCAGGAGCTGGACAGTATATGAGGCAAAGGGTGGCAAAAAAGACACTCACAGCTAAAGAAATGAATGAATTGTGACCTGCAGAAATGCTATCTATCCCTGCCTCTGTCACCAAATTCCTGTACAATATTAACTCACTTTCATAGGCTTTCATAGGCATTAATTATATGCTCCTTGGTTTCTGGATGTCAGATCTGATGCCCTAAATTTTGATTTACAGAAGTGTTGAGCACTCACAACTGTAATAGAAATCACCTGGAATACTGCTTTGCTGCATAAAGGGATACGTAATGCTACCTATTCTGAAACACCAGGTCCTAGGACTCTCAAATTGGACCTCTAAAGTTAATGGAAATTTTTATCTTAGTTTCCCTATGTTTCAGTTCTTCATCAGTAAAATGGGGATAATAATATGCCCTCATCCAAGGGGGATCTACAGGATGCACAGTGACATAGGCACACCCAGTTTTCAGTCAATGGCATGGAAGCAGCAGTCAGGGATTTTTTTTAAATTCCCAAAAGGAAGAATCCTGCCCCCCTATGCCCTTCATGGCACAGCCCATCCCCTCCCCTGCTCCCCACTTCTGCTGTCCCTGCTGACCTGGGGGTGACTCCACAGTCACTCCTACTCCCGTCAGGACCCATGCCTGAAGGACTGAGGAATAAAAGCAGTGGCAGGTGGGTTTGGGGAGGGAAGGGTGGAGAGGAAAGGAGGGGTGCAGAGGGGAAAGGAGGGGTGGCAGAAGGGGGATGCAAGAAGTCTTCCTGCTGTGGGGTCTGCCTACATGGTTGAGGGCACAAGCTGGGTGCCAGTGGCTTCTCCTGTCCCCTACTTCACAAACTCCTAGATCTACCCATGCTCTCATCTCATAGCAATGCTACAAAAATAAACTCATTAATATTTGTAAAGCACAGTTGCTGTTGTGATGGGCATCACAGAAAAGCTCAGGAGGAAATTAATAATTTTATCTTTTGAGCAGGACTTGAATAGTGGTCAGTAAGGCAGGCATGGGGCCACATACTGAACAACAGTTGAATAACAGCTCATTAAGTGAGCACTATCTATCCTTTGCACTGAATAATACAAAGGTACAAAAGAATAAATAGTATGTGATCATTTAATTAGAGACTGTATCATAATGCATAAGCACAAAAAGGATGAATTATGGTTGCACCGACAACTTCCGAGTGCTTGACTTTGCCACCTTGGTAACACATGCTTTTTCTGTGTAATTTTCAGTATGTGTGTGTGCATGTGTGTTTATTCAAGAGAAAGAGAACAAATTTTAAAGTTTCCAATAGGTAAATAGAAAAAGGAAGACAACAGTTATTTATTTGTTTTGATTGTACTCTTTAAAGATGGAAAGAAGTTTTCAAGGAAGTGAAGAAGGAGTTAAAGATAATGCGGTGGATCTACCCCGTCTTATCATTTTAAGTTAAAATCATGAGTTTTTGCTTACATAGCTACAAGGACAAATTGAAAATTTCTCCACAAGCCTCTAAAAACCTTCCATTTTAAATATTAACAAGACTGTTGCCATTAGAGAAGATAAGACAAGTTGTTTATTTTTTTTAGTCTTGAAGATAAAGTAACATTCCTTGCACCAATACCAGCTGGCATTGATCTTGGAGATGTCAGGATCTTGGAGATAAGTGTGTGACATCCCTATTTTTGCTTACATGCAGTAGTAGTCAGTGGAATAATTTCTCTATTTTCTAAAATATAAAATAGCCTAAATAATATGTTTGCAATTGCACTATTTGACAGCTCCACAGAACAAAAGTTATTGTCCATGTAGGGAGGGTACTTTCTTGCATTCCTTATTTTTCTTTTCTGATTTCTTCAAAAGCTATGAGATTTGGAGTCTGAATTATGGATGTCCACTTCTGTAGCATAGTACTGGAACATAAATGGATGGAATCCACAAGGAAATATAGGAATATATGAAGAAGATACTATATTTCTTCCTGAAGAGAAGGTATCTCATGGTGCCACTGTTACAGGATCTAGAATGTTTTGCAGCTCAGTAATCAGAAAGCCTAATTATAATTCTTGAATCAAAATTCTTCCCAATCCCCTTTGCACAATTTACCCCTGATCTTTTCCTTGTTTGTATGTAGCATTTATATTAATGCCGAAATCTAAATGCATCACAATTTACAGAGGGAAGCCATTAATAATCAAATTGCATAGACCTCACCCAACATGCAAAGGAGGCCTATTACTGTCACTCTAAGCTGCAGGGTGAGATTCCAGGGAAAACTCTCACTGACTGGAAAAGTGTAAGATACAGTTCACAGAGCATTTTACAGAACATTTATATTAATATGTTTTCTTTCTATCCACTGTAAGGTGGACAGAAAGTTCCCATTTTACAAAGCAAGAATCTGTTTCAAATAAAATAAGAATGGACTCAGAACTTTGTGCCTTGTTAGACATTAATATTAGGTGGATCCTGGAGCTGTTAACCCCTGGATTGTCCGCACATTAACACCTGAAACTAGTTTTAAACATACTTTAGGCAGCTTAAAGTTATGCCACTCCAGGGCAGATTTATCCCTGATCCATGTTAACAAGCTCATGTTCCATTAATGTGTGGCCATCCCCCACAGATGAGCTGCCCAAGTTGCAGTCTTCCAGAATCCCAGGATGCAAGGTCCCCTCCCCTCCTCTCCCATTCTTTGTGGGCAGACTTTCCACCCCCTGATCTCTACTGCCCAAAGGAGGGGTTTTGCATCAAGCCAGCCCCACCCCATGCCCCTGGTGGTCTGACCTGCCCACCTCTGGAGTGCAACTCCATGCAAGCAGCCTATAGGGTACATGCCAGCTAACTAGGTTGCAAGTCACAGCTAGGTCCAGGAGTCAGGTCTAGGGCAGGTGATGGGAGAACAGGGTATGGGGCTAGATCAGGTCCACATGAGCTGGAGCTCCTTCCCAGGGCAGGGGTAGTAGCTCCCCAAAAAGCACCTTCCCTCCCCAGTCCCACCTTCCAGCCACACTGGAAAGCATGATTAGCATTCCCCATGCCCCAGTCCCAAATCCCAGTTTATTAAAACATGAGACCATTTCTAACCACTTGGAGAAAAAGAAGGTGATTAGGAACAGTCAGCATAGATTCACCAAGGTCAAGTCATGCCTGACCAACCTGATTGCCTTCTATGATGAACTGAGTAGCTGTGTGGTTGCGGGGAGACCAGTGGATGTATACTTTGATTTTAGCAAGGCTTTTGATATGGTCTGCCACAACATTCTCGCAGGCAAATTAAGGAAGTACAGGCTAGAAGAATGGACTGTAAGGTGGATAGAAAACTGACCAGAGCATCAGGCTCAGAAGGTAGTAATCTATGGCTTGATGTCTAGTTGGCAGCTGGTATGAAGTGGAGTACTCCAGGGGTCAGTTCTGGCTCTGGTTTTGTTCAATGTCTTCATCAACAACCTGGAAGATGGCACAGAGTGCACCCTCAGCAAGTTTGTAGATGACACCAAGCTGGGGGGAGTAGTAGATATATTGGAGGGTAGGGCTAGAATTCAGGGAGACCTAGACAAATTGGAGAATCCCCTGCACTAACCCAGGTTGGGGACTGACTGGCTAAGCCACAGCTCTACAGAAAAGGGCCTGCGGTTTACAGTGGACAATAAGTTGAATATGAGCCAACAGTGTGCCCTTGTTGCTAAGAAGGCTAACAGCATCCTGGGATGCATTAGTAAGTGTGTTGCCAGAAGGTCAAGGGAAGTGATTATTCCTCTCTATTTAGCACTAGTGAAGCCACATATAGAGTACTGTGTTCAGTTTTGGGCCCCCCACTACAGAAAGGATGCGCACAAATTGAAGAGAGTCCAGCAAAGGACAACAAAAATGGTTCATGGGTTGGGGCACATGACTTATGAGGAGAGGTTGAGGGAACTGTGCTTATTTAGTCTAAAGAAGAGAAGACTGAGAGTGGATTTAATAGTATCCCTCAAGTAGCTGAAGAGGGGTTTGGAAGAGGATGGAGCTAGACTGTTCTCAGTGGTGGCAGATGACAGAACAAGGAGTCATGGTCTCCTTGCAGCAAAGGAAGTTTAGGTTAGGTGGTAGGAAGAATTTTCTCACTAGGAGGTAGTAAACACTGGAACAGGTTCCCCAGAGAGGTTGTGGAATCTCCATCCTTGGAGGTTTTAAAACCTGGGTAGACAAAGCCTTGGCTGAGATGATGTAGTTGGGATGGTTCTGTTTTGAGCAGGGGGTTGGACTAGATGACCTACTGAGGTCCCTTCCAACCCTAATTTTCTGATTCTATGTTTCTACAAGACTTCCTTTAATTTACTTCTGATTTCTTTTTAATTTTTAACTTTTTATTTTATCCATTGGTGGCTGACTTCCTCCATTTCATCACCCTGTACCCACTCCCATTTCCTTTCCATCTTTCATTTCATTACCCACTCCCATCCCATTGACTCTCCACCTCCTAGCTTCATGTTTCTACCCCTGCTCCCTCCAACCCATCACTCACATACCCCAGCCCTGTAATGGCAACTCAAAGGGCTGGGGTATGTGAGAGGGCCTGACTAAGGCTATCACTCCTAGTCAGGACCCTCCTCAACAGCCCTCTGGTGGCAAGTCACAGCTATGCAGGTGGGAGACAGTCAGAGAAGTTTTTTACCCTTAAGGTGCAACTGCTCCAAACTTGAGCTAGCACTAATATTGATCAATGTGTGAACAATCAAAACTGCACTGTGCAACAAGGCCCTCTGACACTTAAACTGAACCTAAAAAATTTCAAAGGTTTGAAATACAGTACTTTGTATAATTCTTTATCCAAGGGAATTTCTGCAACAATGCCATAATAAGTATGGTAAAATCTATGTATAATATGTATGGTAATACCATTTACTTCTACAACTCTTTTTGACTTGCCTGGATATACTGATTATAAATTAACTTATTTCTCATTAGCTTTCCCATATATGAACATGGCAAAATATCATGAAAAGCAAAACTGAAAATAAAAAAAAATGAGAACTCTAATGCAAAATCTTATCATAAGCCATCCAATCCACAGCCCTGATTCAAAATCTCTTTAAGTCATTTTGAGTCTTCTTTCCCTTAACATCAAAGAACTCTGGCTTAAGACCTAATTCTATGGAATGAAAAGGGAGGAAGTAAAAAGTTGTAAAAAGTTAAATATCTCTTAAAGATTCTTATACTCTAGTGACAGTCTTACTCTGTTTTGAGCTAGATGAAAAGAAATTATCCAGGTTAAAGCCTAGTTATGGAGACTGTATACTCACTTACTGAAGTCAATTAAGTTAATGGGGCCAGGATCTTCCCCAAACATTCTGGTTCAGGTACAGATGGTTGTATTTGTTTATAAAAGATGACCATTTTACATTAGAACTCTGGGCTGGGTCCATCACCACTTTCTCACTTACTCCAAAATTTTACTTGAGTAGTTACCACTGGTATGATAACTAATGCCCAATTCTGTAAAGCTTTAGGCTTTATAAACTTTGAAAAGTTTTCTGTTACAGGTTCTAAAGTCACTCATAGGCATTACACTTTGGGCCTAAAGGAAGAGGGGTAATATTTTCCCTTGGAGATCTGTAATTGTTTGAGATCAGTTTTCTTTCAAACATCCCCAACACTCCTCGGAAAGGCACCTTCCCTGATGGGCTAGGTAGCATCCAAACACATACAGAATCAAACCCATGGTCCAGCTAGTCCAATACCAGTCAACACCAAAACCTTCAAAGAAAGGTATAAAAATTTCTAATAATCAGTTCTGAGATAATCTCTCCCCCCACTCCCACCCCCAATTTTAATCTAATCCAGTTAGAGCCCTGAAGAACAAGGTTTAATATTCCAATTTTTTTGTTATCCCTAATTATGATAACTGTGGATATATTCTTGTTATCCATATAAGTTTCCAATCCCTTTATGAATCTTGTTAAATTACTTCCTGAGGCAGTGTGACAATGTCTGCAGATTTTATGTTCATGGATGTCAGATAAACTTTCTAAATGTGGACCAGTTTAGTGACATCTCTGAGTGCTTGCAGGCAGCTGTAAAGATTCTGCTGCTACTCACTGCTCTTCCAAGCAGAAGTAGAGTGAAATTAAGAAAACTCTAGATAGTTTCAGTGTTACTATTCATAACAGTTGGCAGTGCTACTGATAAGAATGATGTAAATTACAGTCATCAGCAGAAGCAGACATTAAAACTGCTCATCAGGATGGAGGACAAAAATGGAGAAGAATAAAGAAGTTGAGCTGATTGCAGTAGCCAAGAAACTGGAGCAATAAAGTAATGGATCTGGGAATTGCAGAACAGAGGGGAGAAAAGAAGGAAGGACATTGTTTTTCAATAAAGGCAAGGGTAAGAGCTTCATATATATCTGACCCACAAAAGTTAGAAACTGATATGAAAGATAGAATCCTTGATAGGAATTTGGGGACAGGATTTTTTAAGGTTCATGGGCCACATCCAGATGTGCAAGAACATTTGGTTCCCCGGGAACAACTATCAGTGGCACACCTTGTGCCACTCCTAGTTGTCCCAAGGAAATACCTGTGTCACGCACACTCTGGTATGTAGCAAGTTACCCCAAGCAGAGTAAGGGAGTCTGGCCCCAGCAGTCTTACCTGGGGTCTTGGGCTCCTTCTGGGACAGCAACCATGTCATCCCTGACACAGATCCTGGCTAGCAGCAGGGTGCAGCTCCAGTTGGCCAGGCTCCAGCTTTGGGTGGCGCACACTGCCTGTGTGCACTGGTCCCTTTTTTTGGCAGTTTTTTTTTTTTACCCCTAGATATCCAAGGGTCAAGAAAACCCCCTTCACTGCTCCCTTGTAGTGCAGAGAACAACAGAACATGTGGTATGCAGCACTGCAGACTTGTCTGCCATGCCATATACCATATGGTCACACTCATGTGGATGCGGCTATAGAAGCCAATGATACTCCCTTTTAATAGTGAAATATAAAACCTGGCAGTATTTCCAGATGAGTGTAAATCCAAAATGTGTATATGTGACAATGAAAGGGAAGAATATTCATTTGGTGAAAGGATGACTCAGGAATAATATAGTGATTTGCATCCTTTAACCTCAAAGGGCAATGGCTGAAATTTTACCTGTTTCAGTTATTACCTGATATCTAAGGACTTGATCCAAAGCTCACTGAAATAAATGGAAAGACTCATGCCTTACATAAAATAATTGGATGGTATGAGTCCAGTTCTTCATTAGAATAGGTCAGTGTTTCTCAGTCAGGGTGCCACAGTACCATGCCAAGAGACCCTTTTAGGGATGCTGTGGTGCAGCTGCTAGTGTCATGACCAACGAAGTAAAAGTTACCTACATGCCTCATACACTGCCAGACTGGGAACAGTTGCAGCATGCACATGTGATCCTGCCTCCATTATAGTTATCTGATAAGCTTAAAACAGACAGGAGCACCTTGCTCTTTCCCCAACAGTTCCTGGCTCACCCCCACACCACATGCTCATCCTGGAAACAGAGGAGTATAGGACAGTTTCACCTGCCCCACATGCTTGCCTCTGTTTCCAGGAGACACCATGCAAGACTGGACCACGGAGGGCTGCAGCTGCAATGGGCTCTCCTGTCTGCTTTAGATTTTACCTGATAACTTTAATGGAGGCAGGAGTATGCACCTGTGCTGCAGCCTTCCCCTATCTGGCAGTGCACAAGGTGTAAGGGACACGTTATCTGGCAGCAATAGCAGCATCACCCCAGCTGAGAAACACTGAGGTAATCTCAACCAGGGTACTGATAAATTCAAAGCATTGTCAAAGAGCACCCTATATCTATAAAGGTTGAGAACCACTGGCACAGGTGCTCTCACAAGTGCAGCTAACTGATCCCAGGGGCACACACCAGGTAACACAGGGATGAAATGAGCTAGATTATGCTAAGGACTATAAACCTGCCATACAACTGCAAGAATTGCACAGCTTTAGAGCTGCCTCTGCAAGTGACCTACTAGCCATGCTCAATGAGGGAGTTTTTTGCTCCACATAGGCTTAACTGGGATCTTTTCTTTCCACTTGAAAGGCGGGACAGAAGGTGCTTGGCTACCTCTGCAATTCTGTTCACTACTAAGAACACTTGGGGCAGAAATCTATTACCTTTTATGTACCCAAACAGCACTTACCCAGCTGTCTAAGTGTCATATTTGGCACTTAGAGTTTGCAATTCTATTACACATCCCAAGAGGCTAGATAATATCCAACCTGTGATGCAGAAACTTGAGCGCTATCCTGGGAAAAGAGATGCAAGTTCAAACCCCTCTCTGGTGGAGGGGGCAAATCACCTGGCTCTGCTGCTTCTTAAGTGAGTGCCCTAACACTTAACACATGTGAGCTGTCCCCTGTTGCATAATACCTACTAGTCATGAATTTTTGCCAGGAAGAATTGTGTCTTACGCATGCCCAGTGCACACATGTATATATCTACCTAGCCAGTGCACATTTAGTAGGTATCCACATCCACATTGAACAGTATTAGAATCACAAATTGTGCATAAGTCCCAAAAATGCCATTTACATGGCTGGGTAAGTGCCATTTAGGGCAACAAAGGATAACATAACTTGAGCCTCTCTGACCCCAGCATTTTAGCTGGACAACAACAGGACTTTTGAACACCAGTGGCGATGCATAGGGGGTGCATGTACACCCCCTGAGAGCACCAATGCACCCTCTGACTGGCCGCGCTCACCACTCAGGCAATGGGCGGGGGGGGGGCAGGTAGCATACCACTGCCCCCCGCCCCATAAGCACCAGCTGGCCACTGCGATCACAGCAGCCGCTTCTGGGAGCAGCTGCAGTGATCAACCAGTGCTTGCTCCCAGCAGCAGCCGCAGTGATTGGCTGTTGTGCAACTGCCCACAGTGAACCTCTCCCACCCCCCAGTCCACAGGGTCACCCGTGGAGGACCCCTCTCCCCTGTTGGCAGGATATGGTCACGGGGGAGGGCATGTGCCCCCCTAAGGCGACACCAGTACCCCATGGCTAGCACCTTATAGAAGCAGGCTCCTAAACCAATGTAGACTATAGTTATGTGGCTGTATTTAACAGACAGTACTTTTGCTCGGAAGACATCATACAAATTTAGATATTATTTAAAACTTGCAAATATTACTCTACTGCATATATGAAATGGGATTTATTACTAGTACTCAATGGGTGCATCTACAAGAGACATTTTACTCGAGATTAGAGCAAATTACTTTGCAGTAAGCATCGCCATCTACACCTGCAGATGCTTACTACGCAGTAATCTGCTCTATTCACAAGTAAATTTGCTTCCTGGAAATACAAGTAGTGATTACAAATACTCATGATTAGTTACTGCACCGTACATGTAGATGGCCGACTCAGAACAAACTTGCTCCCAGTCAGCTGGGCAGCAGGGGTGGCAGTTCCCAGGCCGGGCTCTGCTGCCGGAGCCCGGGAGGGGACAATGTCCCAGCAGCAGAGAACTCCCAGCCCCTGCTTCCCAATCACGATCATGGAGCAGGAGCTGGGAGCTTGTCCCAGCCCCAGCTCTGTAATCCCAAAGCTGGAAGCAATCTCCCCAACCCCCACCCCACAATTGCAGGGCAGGGGCTGGGAGCTCCCTGCACAGGGAGAGTTCCCTGCTTAGCTTGAAGCTAACTGGAACCTGCCACCGATTGGGACAATTCCCGGCCACATCTGGCCTATTCGGGGAAATCTGCATGTGCAGCCTGGACTTGGCTGGGGACTATCCTATTTCACACAGTCCTCAGCCAGGTCTGGGGGTGGCCAGGGACTGTCTTGGTCTGGCGCAATCAAGGCTTGAAAAGAACACTGCTAAATGCCCCACTGACAGATCAGGGCAGAGGGCTGGGACCTGCCCCTCCCCTGCAGCTCTTTGTAAGCCTCCTGCCCCTGACTGGGCAAGCTGGGGCTAGGCATTTCCTGCTGCTAGGACAAAGGGGCATTGTCCTTGTCCAGCTCCAGTGAGGAAGTCCACCCCAGCAGCAGGCAGCTCCAGGGGGCAGGGAGCAATCTCCCATCCCCCACCACGAGAGAACTGTCCTCTGACCCTGTGCTCCCTTTCAACCCCTGGGCTAGCACCCATGGTGAGCCTAGAGCTTCTTCCTGGCTGCTGCAGGACCAGAGGCAGCAGAGGCAGACTGCTGCCAGGAGCAGCAAATCTGCTCCCACATCCCTGCACACGTAAACATCTGCCTGGGGTGGGTTACTGTAGAGTAATTTACTCTAGGGTAAACCTACCCCAGAGCATTTGCATGTTCAGACATGCCCGATATGAATTTAACTATTTCAATTAAATCTCAGTGTACTGTAATCCATCATATACGCATAATTTCCTGACTTGTATGCAGTTAAATTCAAACCATAACATTGCATTTAATTTATAGTTAAAGTTACTTTTCCAGCTCTAACTTCAATTATAGCTGATCCTTATCCTTCATTTCTATAAAAAGGTACTGTGACAGAAGGCCAGCTCAGAGCTGGGTCTCAACATCAGCGTGCCCACCTGTCTCCGGGGCAGACCGCCCAGTCTCATTTTCCACAACTTGCTGTTTAATAAACTGATGTAAAATGCAGGAAGCTGCCCATTTTAATGCCTTGATGCCAATATATGGCCCTGTACCATCCCTACACCGTGTCCCATGCCTCACAGATGGTATCCTGAGTTGATATCTGCTCCAGCTTGAGGCCAGGCCAAATTCTGCCCCTTGCTGGGCCTCTAACATTCTGCCCTTCTCAGGTCTCATACATATTGCCCCCTCTCACAGAACCCCACCACCCCTCTCCCTCTCACAGGGCCTCTTTCATACTGCCCCTCACCGGGCCTCACACATCCTGCCCTATTCTGCACAGCCCTTCGGGTCCCCCCTTGGGCCCTACTCTACATGGTCCTTCAGGCTTCTTTGCTCACACACTCTAGATGGTACACACTCAGCCCTACTCTTCATGGCCACCGGCCTTCTGCCCCACACTGGGTTGAACTCAGCCACTGGGCCTTCTCTGGGTCACTCTCTGCCCCCTTCCTGGGGCTGCTCTTTCTGTCCCCTTGTTCTGGCTACCAGGGTCTTATACCATGACTCCTCATTTGGCTTGTCCTGAGCCTCTCTCTCTGCAACCTACAGGCACTCTGCCCACGGGGCCCAAGTGTCCGGAGGCATGCCTGCCTCCCCCATGTCTGGTCTCTAAATTACCTCCCAAGTAGTGGCAGCTGGGGTTATAAGGTGCCCCGATTCACCTTTCATTGGAGAGGCAACTGGCCTGGCATTTTTGGTGAACTACCCTGCCACAGGTAGTCCTGCCAAGTCATCCTTCTCCTGCAGGGTGCAGTTTTAGGTCTTACCCAGGAGCAGGAGCCTCCTACCATCCCCATAGCTTCTGCCTTTACCTCCAAGATGTTCCGAGCAGCAGATCAGCTGGGCAGTATTCCTCCAGCTGCCAACAGCAAACTGCTGGTTCAGCCCTGAGGGCCTAGATCAAAAATGGAGGCTGCTCAGCCCCCTCCTTCAATCTCAGGACACTGCTGGAGTCATGTGACTGCCTAATTAGGGCAAGCCCACACCTCCAGACCACTCTGCTGCCTGCTCGCAAGCCTTAAAACGGCAAACACCAAAGGTCCTCTGCATTTAACTCTTAATACATTCTTTATCAACATTAGGGTCAGTTTCTGCCACCGTTGCTGATGGTAGGGTTAATCAAGCTATTTGATTTCAATAGGTTTTGGATCCGGCTCATTCTTGTACTTTAAACCTTGAATAGTCTTACTGATTTCCATGGGACTACTCAAGAAGTATAATACTTCTCAATGTTAATCATGCCATCAGGAAACAGAATAACTGGATTCTACTTAACAGTGTACTATTATAAATAATTCAAAGTTTAGTGAGCTGTCAGCTAGAATAATTATTTTTTAATATTTTGATCTCCCAGGGTCAGCCCTCCCCCACCCCCAGACTTCAAAGTAGCAGCACAGGCAATGCCTGCATGTATGGTGCATAGTGCTGCAGATTGATCTGTGGTGCCACATACCACATGTCCATGCTCATCTGACCGCACCCAGTGGTCTACCCATGTGAATAACTACTCACTAGTTTGCACAAAGGTATTCACAAGGACCCTTAGCTTGTAAAAATATGCCTGGCTAAAGATCAGACACTGGCCCATATTCAATACACTTTACTGAAAAGCAAAGAAAACTAATCAAGAAAGTAAAAATAGAGAGAAGATAGAAATATTTCAAATATATTAAATACATGAAATCTGACTTAAAACTGACACAGAAAGAAATGGAAATTTTAGATTTGTAAAATACAAAAGGATACAGAAAACAGCAGCCTTCAGCAACATTCTGCTTTCATAACATTGTATGTAAAAGGTACTACGTTCCAATAAATCTTCTAGTGTTCTAGGGCATCTATACACATGCCTAGGGTAGAGGTGCTTTAATCAAAGCAACTTCCAGAGCCACTCTAATTGAAACGCCCACAGCGTCATGAGTATTCAGTGTCCTGCACTTCAAAATAGGGTGGGGGCGCTTGAACTAAAGTTCATTTATCAAGCTTTAGTTCAAGTGCCTCTGCTGCCATTTTGAAGTGTGGGGACCCTGAACAGACACGGCATAGAAACTGCTGGTTTACGTTAATTAACACGCTCCAGCAGATTCGACTGAGTCTGCTCTGACATATGCTAACTAGCACATGTTAGAGCATGTGTATAGGTGCCCCTAATGTTTAGATAAAACAATATGATCAAAATATTAATATATTGTAGTAGGGTTGAAATATTGTAGCTGTGATGGTCTGGGAAGTGTTAGAAATATCATTGATTTTTTGTAATATCTTTTATTGGATGAACTATACATTTCTCAGCCGGTCCAGAAAATAAAAAGCCTCACCTCTCACCATATTTTTTAAAATGTGACTATCATAACACAGAGCTTAGCAATGCAAAAACATATTCAGGTAATCAACTTGTACGTATAATCCCACTACTCAATGCCCATTCATATGGATAAATGCTAACTCACTGCATATGTTCTTTTTCAGGTTAATGCTCACAAACATACCTCTTTATAGGAAGTCACTTGTAGAGTAAGGGTCTGTCTTTATTTCTATTGAATACAAAGCAACAAATCATCTGTTAACTTAAACGATGGAAGACTGAACAGTAAAAGTCTGACCTATGAAATCTGACAATGAAATCCATCCACTGTACATAAAGAACTCCATGAGAGCAGACCCCTGCATTCAAATGGAAAGTCTTCCACATTGCTTGTCTAAAGCATAAAGATATAGCTTTTTTCTAAAACCTCAGTTGTAAAAAATGAAATATTGTTACATAGCAACATTTGCTACATTTGTTATTCACCAATTCTGATTTATACAAAAATGTTGATAAAGGCTTTATACCAAACACAAATGTACCTGATTTATAATCTGTATTTCAATTACCTGATGTCCTTTGCTATGCTGCTCCTGATTTTGGTAGCTTAACATATGAAGACTTATATTAGTTAAGAACAGTTCTCCAAGTCAACTAAAACATGTTTTAATACTGGTAAATTCTAACATAAATAACTCCTTTCTCCCTCTTTCCTCTTCATAATATTTTATTATTTCAACTGTTACTTAACTTCAACCAGGATGGATCAAATTTAAATTAAATCAATTTAAATTATGAATTAAATCACTGGTCAAGAAGCCTTGATTTAAGCATTGTTTTCTACAAAAAGTGCATTCTTGTTGTTTGATACAACTTTAATACATATTTTCATAACTCAGAGATGGTGTAGGTCATTTTTAGAAAGTACACACTATACATTGTAAAGCAGTGATTTATTTTGATTTTTTTCAGATTAATATTGCAGCTACATCAGAAAACTGAATTATGATTTTGTTATTTTATTTACCAAAGCTAATTGAAGCAGATACTTGTGAAGTCATTGGGAGGTGAGCTATCCCCAATTTGTTAGATTAATCATGGATATTTGGGGGATATTTTTGCTACAGTGTATTAGGAGGACATCACATGAGCACTGCAGCCATGTTATTAGCTTGGGGCTTTCTTCTTATCTCTGATTTCTTCTGTCTTTTACAGGCTGGCAAGCCTGCTGCCATGACAGGTTTTCCCTTCTACCATACCATTCCCTCACTAGATCTCAAATCAGTGGAGAGGCTATATTCAGAAACTTATCCCTTAAGACTTGTAGACTATTCTGCTCAAATGTTTCTCTTTTATTTATACTGTCCTTCCCTCCTTGCATTTATCTCCAGACTCTACCTCCTTGCCCAGATCTACTCCATCCCCAACAATCTTCTACTCATTTAACTTCTTGAAACTGCACTTTCAGAGAGAGGCAAGGGCTTGACTGTGTGTACTCAAACTTGCAGAGAAACAAGAGGACTGATGGTCTGTTATCTCTCAGCTCCATATACTGCTGTTAACAAGGATGTTATCTCTGGAGATACAAATCAATAGTTTGAGAACTGAAACTAAGCATCAGAGATGCTTAATGGGATCTTCTAGACTGGGCACTGAGTCTCATTGGGTAGAGTGGTTTTCTTTCATCTTTACTGATCTATAGAGGAGGCTATGGGAACTCCATAAGATTGGGCCCCTGTTGTAATCCATTTATAAAATATTTCTAAAAAAGTGACATGAATATATTGTCGCAAATAGTACATAGCTAAAAGTTATAATCCATATTCCATAATAATCTTTGAGCTTTAACAGCTCTTAAAATTAAACTTATCTTTATATGCGGTTTTTATAAGCATCTTAACAAAAAATTATTAAATCCAAAAATATCTGATTTAAATAAAAAAATCTGATTTAGAAAAAATCATTGAATTTTATTGACCCTGACTTCAACCCCAATGCTATAAAAGTAAGCAATTCATAAGAGCTGAATCTACTGATGTCTTATTGATACTTTTTCTGATGTAAATTCAAAATTCCCCATGAATTAAAAAAGGATAGATTGGGATCTCCACCTTGGTAAAAGTGACTGTCAAATATAGTCAGACAATACAGTATATCAAAGGTCAGAGCAACAAGGCTAATCTGCTTAAGAAAGTTATTTATGGTGGGGTGGATCCTATAATAAGGAAAAAAAGAAATAGCCCTGTTAGTCTGAAGTTAGACAGAAGGCAGGACAGGGTGGCACCTTACAGGTTAACTCCTTTAAGAGATGCATGACTTTTTGTAGGCTAATACTATGAAAGGACTTGCTGAGAACAGAGGATACTGTTACAGGTGCTGGGGGGGGGGTGTTTTAATTAGAGAGGCTCTGAGCACCGCACTAATTAAAGCAACACAGCATCTCATGTATTAGTGTTCCTGAGCTTCAAAATGGCAGGGGGGGGCACTTGAACTAAAGCTCATACGATAAGCTTTAGTTAAAGCACCCCTGTGGCTATTTTGAAGTCAATACATGAGACACAAAGGCTGACTAGAGCGCAATAATTGCAGCACATTGCAGCAGCTCTGCAGCATGTCTACAGGCACCCATAGATACTTAACAGAGAAGAACAGTCATTTAAATACAAAGGATATGAGGAGGAGAATGGTTGAGGTATAGCTGAGAGAGGCAAACGCATCCTTTGAGATTTAGGAGGGGCTGCCTGTAGGCCAGGACAAGCCTATCCCAAAGGCTGCTCTGAAATGGCCATACTTTTCCAGAAGTGATTGGAGGGGGTTAGTGATGTGTGCAAGGTTTGTTTATCCCACTGTAGCTCACCTTCACCACTCAGCCATGTCCCCTCCTTTCCTCCCCCTTTTCCTATCCCTTATAGTTAAATGACTGCATTCCTTTCTATTTAGTACTCCTGCTCCCTGCAAGTCCCTTTATAGCATCTGAGGAGTGGGCTGTAGCCTACAAAAGCTCACAATCCTCTGAAAGAGTTAATCTATAAAGTGCCACAGTCCTCTGCCTTCTGCATAATAAGGTAAAGTGAGGGTCACCTACCCCCATGGCTATCAGAATAATCACAACTTGAGCTTGAGACTGGCTGCAGCTCTCTGTAAGCCCGAGGAAAAGCAAAGGATATAGTTTGGCTAAATATTAGCTCCAGTAAAATGCATGAGACACAGCTCCAGCTGCTAGATAAATCACCTCTCTTATACGTTCACTGAGCTGTCAGCAGCCTCAAGGAACCACTTCTAGGCTTGAAGTACACTGGAAAAATGACTTGTTGATGACAGTGGGAGCCAGCCATGTGTACAACAGCCCCACCAGCAAACTTGGCTACACAAAACCGAGGCCAAGTTAAGAGAGGGGGAAAAAAACCTGCTGAATAAAATGTCAGGAACTAACCAGGTTAGGACTTCAGATGCCAAAAAAAGAAAAGGAAAAAACTCCTGCAAGTGCAGCTGTCTTTGCCTCCGCTGCCAGCCAAACTAATTCCCAACACGAGTTCAGCTTCCCCCCTGGCCGGCAGGGCAATTTTTCCAGCTTCAGGTTGCAGAGGGAGGGTCAGGAGGCCTGGTACTCAAGGTTTGGGGGGAAGGG
>NW_017728948.1:43642920-43655003 GCF_001723895.1 Crocodylus porosus
CCTGCTGCTCGGCCGGGGCAGCCGGGCGTCCCGGGGAGCGCTCCTGCAGCCCGGGGCTGAGGGAAGGGGACGTCCCTGCGCGGAGCGGGCACTGCAGCGGTCCGGCGCGCTCCGGGCTGCCCTGACGCGGGCGCGGAGCGCTTCAGTCCCGCGGGGCCGCTCCGCGCCGGGGCTCGGGCTTCCCCCGCAGGCGCCCAACGCGGTTCTGCCTCTGCCTGGATGTGGTCTCCACTAGTGCGTGCTGTAGCTGCCGATGTGTTTGTAATAAAGCTGTTTCGCGTTATCGGAGTCTTGCAGTGAAACCCTGCGAGAATCGCCCCACGGCACGGGAAAAAATCAAGTGCAAGAGGGGGCTTCTGTGAATGGATAGAGCAGAATTTCCTGGGCCCCCCCCCCATATTATATGGGGATCTTGAATCATGTTCTCCTAACCAAGGTCATCCCAGTCTTTGTGTAAAATGTGTCTGGTACAAAGGGGTTACATTCAGGTCTCATTTTAAAGTGGAATTTCCTAGAATAGGAGAGAAGCCAGGCGGGAAGGGACCTTGGGACGTCTAGTGCAGGTTCTCAACCTTTTTTGTACCAGGGCCCATTTGCAAACATCAGTGACCAGTGCTGACCCAGTGTCCCTCATTCCCCACCTGCTGCCCCCATTTGTGGGGCAGAGGGGCCCCACGTAGCCCCGACTTCTGCCAGCCTGCATAGGGAAAAGCCACAGTTTTCTCCTTTAACAGAGAATCCATTTTTAAAGTGCGTTTATCCATGTTTGTTTGTGACCCTTTCATGTATTCTTGCGACCTGCTTTTGGGTCACAACTCGCAGGTTGAGAAACCCTGACATCCCTACCCAAACCAGCTCATACAAACCAGTCTGCATACGACTAAAAGAAACTTTATTTTTTCCCCTGTCTGCAGCTGTTTTGGAGAAGAGTACAGATAACAGGATCACTTGATCCTGAGCAGTTTGTTCTTCGTAGGAAGAGGGCCACTGTGGTCTACAATATTGCGTTAATGAAACGTACAGGAGCAGTAGACTTTTATTTAGAACAACTAAGCAGCCTCTTATCAAAACTTTAAAAATATTTTTGAAGTTCTGCCTGTTGAGCTGAGAAATACAGTATACTTTCAGGAGGCAGTTATTCCTACTCATAAAACTTGGTTAACTTTGAGTTTGAGGTGCTCAAAAATTAAACAGTGAACTTAAGAAAAAGAAATAATATTAAAGGGCCAACCTTTTCTTTAACTCATTACCTGATCTGAAAGCATGGGCCCCTATCTTCATAATACCCACTTATACCTTTAATCCCCACCCATGCACGTACTTTAATTTTTCATAATACTGTTACTCTCAGTGCAAACAGTAAAATTTTAAAAAAATATCATTCCTAAAATAAAAAATAGGGGGGAAAGGGTGTTTTGTTCATTTCTGAAAGCAGTGATCAGCATAAAGAGATTTGTGGTGTTGACCAACAGAGTTCGTACATATAAAACTAGCACAGCAGTATTTTTTTTTTTAAATCTTCCAAGTTTATGCTTTTCAGGGGTTCTAAGTCAGCTTTCAGTTCTAAGACTTGGAAACTGCTGTTCCTACAAGGTAATATAGCAAAGGTACATTTACCAAAAACATTCAACAGGAGTTAATCCTCATTGGAATGCATAACTTTTTTCTAAATAATTTAATGTAAATGTCAAGAATATTTATTCTGTATTGCAAGAGGGTGTGCTGTAAAATTCAAAAGATACCTGCCTTTGTAAAAGTTTTAAGCCTTGCTTTAATAAAAATGTCATCATGATCTTGACTATGGAGCCACTAAGATGCTTAGTGCTATTTGTCATATAATTGGTTGTAAACTAGTATAACAAGCTAATGTTAAGAACCAATTGGCATAAAGTTATTTTAAGAAGTCAGTTTTGAGAATCACATTGAGATAAAGTGGAGCAGTTCATCTCTCTCTGAGCTATTTCTTCAGGCTGTTTGGGGACAGAAAGACAACACTGCATTGTTTTACACTTGGTTCACTTTGCCAAAATTTACTTTGTGACTATAAGGGCTAGATGCATTATATATTTTAAGAGGAAGCTTGGGGCATAATTTTCCAAAGTGACTGGTGATTTTTTGAGTACCTAAAAAGATGTCTAAATTGTTTAAATGTCTAAAAGACTAGATGGTTGGCATTTTTTGAAAATCCTTTGAAGCTGATACAGACAACTCACTGGTCGCTATTAAAAATGGTGGCCTTAGAAGCCAGAGTATTGATTTGATCCATCCATGAATATATTTGTTAATAATCCTGATGACCGAAGTAGCTGTTACTACTAGTGGGTATACATTCAAAAGAAATGCATAAAGCCATATTGGTAAACTGGAGGGGTGGGGAAAGACCCTCTGCTTTGTATTTAACTCTAACCTAGAAATTGGCAGTTTTTTAAATCTTGAAAATCAGGGGATTATTAGTCAAATGGCTTTTAATTATTTTAAAATACAAGAAGAATGCTGAAAGAAGAGCATTTTAAAAGAGCACACTTTAAAATCTGTTGAATTGATTAATTAACATATTTAAGTCCTGAATCGATATGAGTAAGTATCTGCAGGATCGAGATCTCACTTGTCAATTTTCAGAATATCCCTTTGGGCCCTGAGTAGATCTTGTTAGTTGCACTAGAAGGCACCAAGTGCCCTCAATCCCCTTTGACTTTAGGAGGAGTAAAGCTGTTCAGCATCTAATAGCACCCTGCAGGACTCGACTGTCAAAGAAATTTAGAGCCACTTCCTTTAAGATATCGAGTACTTGGGGGGGGGGGGTGTCCAAATCTAGTGATGACCTTGGCTTAAAGTACATAAGTAGTCCTCTTGAAATAATCCATCTGTTTGCTTAAGTACTATTCTGAGCCTGTTTTTAATTTTTACTTTAAGTGCAAATACACCCCCCCGCCCCCAAAAAAAAAAATTAACCATGGAACTCCTATGGCACTTCCTTAATACAGTTGTTATTTTTATTATGCAGAAAAGGAAAATGCAGACTCTTATTTTTCCAGTTCAGAGAAACAAAATCTCTTTTCCCCCCATAGTAGTTAGTGGCTCCTATATGGGAAATGGTTAGTATTCTCCCAACTATTTAGTTAGTCCAATAAAAGGTACCACCCAAAATCCCTTGCTTCTCAAATAATTAATCAAACACTTCAATTTAATTTAAAATGACTGCTTTCAAATAAAAAAGAAAGAAGTGTCTTATTTGAATAGGAAAAAAACATCCTAGTTCCAAATAAGCCATTAGGTATCATAAAATAATTTTAAAATTCTGGGTCATAATCTAAGAGGCTAAAATGTTCTTTATCCAGTTAGAAATTTGGGGGGGGTTGGGTTTTTGGGGGTTTTTTTTAAGAAAAAATATACTTCAGATAACCTTCAGTTTTTTTATAAAGAATTTTTGCATGGTTCAAAGCAATATGGAAGCAGGTTATTTTTTCCAAATACTTCTAGTAAATTTGTATACTGCTTTATATAGAAGAAATCTGTGCAAAGTAAATTTTATTACTGTAGGCTCAGCTTTTTATTTATGTAAGCACTAATAATTCATATGCATCTTCCTCCTTTTAACATACTTTTGCTATAATTAATTAGCTGTACGGTGTAAACTGTCACACAATCCTACTGAACTGGGCTGTGACATCGTCATGTTTCATAGGTTAAGTGCATTAAGTAGGCCTTTTCAGTGTTTAACTGCCAAGCATTCAGTATGCGCTTTTAGAAGTTGTGTTGGTAGCATAGTATTTGATAATGAGTCCTGCTTGAGCATGAAGTTAGGAGTTTTTCTTTTCTGAAAGTGACATTTTGAATGAGAACATAAAATTAGAAATTCTGACAGCTTGTCATAATTGTAAAACCCATGGCATGTTTGAAAGTACGGAAGCTAAGAGCTAATGCTTCTAGTTTTTTGCCTAGGTAATTTTATTATTTCTATTGTTTTAGGGTATTTTTAATTTTTTAGTGTGAACAACAGTATAGCTTTGTTTTGATGCATCTTCTGCTTAGGACAGCTATATTTCAATAGTGAATAAAGTAAAGGAAATAAGCAGGAACATTTCTGAAGCCAAAGCCTGTTTTACTTCATATATATTCACAGTCCTATTGAAAACAACGTGATGATCTTTATACAGTTCCTACGTGTGTCCTGACATTGAAAGTGTCAATCAATCTTAACTGAGGATTTCAGTTGGACTTCAGTTGTGTCCAGGATTCAAGTGGCCTTCTACATAAGGTTGAAGTTCATCCTTAGTGCCCACTTTCTGCTCAACCTACTCCTTTCTGAAGGATTCATGAAGATGCTGTAAAGATTTAACATGTATACATCTTTATTCATATTTTAATGGTTAACACTTACAGAGCAGTTTGACAACTGTAGCGTTTCATGCTAGTTTCTGTAGATTAACGGAAGCAATTGTTTGCTCAATCCATTTGTCACTTTAAAAAAAATGTGTAAGAACAAAGAAGTGAACCTCTGCATGAATGTTCTGCTGACTTGATATCTGTCTAACTTAAAGCCATTTATAAGTTTGAAAAAAAAAAAAGAAAAGATATCAGCTTTAATTTATTTGAACTCTTCTGGATCAAGGCCTCATTTAAAAGCCTGTAAATCAATGTAGAGTTTAGAAAACTCTAAAGTTTTGTATTATGGCTGTATGGGATGGTTTATATAGGGATGATCCTGCCTTAGAGGTACCCTAGTTTCCAGAGGCCGGATACCTTCGTACTCTGGAGGTAACCTTTTTAGCTCTACTTTTCTATGACTAAGACATAGTGCATGTGTCTACTTGAGATGTTTACTGCAGTTACCTAATTATCTCCTCAGTAAACATCTCCCATTTTCATGTGCAGCCCAATTTAGGCCACAGGAAACTAATTAACTCCACAGCAGGGTAATAGTTGTATTTACAAGTGCTACCCTGCTGCAGAGCTTTTTTACTCTGCAGCACTACACATGCAGCCATTGATGCAGCTGGCTATGGTACAAGGGTGCTTCAGTGCATGGGCTACCTGCTGTCTAGCCCTCACAGCAGAGCACCCTCCAGCCTCAGCCAACCCCTCTGTAGCACTTTGAGCCAGGTCAGAGCAGCTCCAGGCTGGCAGGATAACCCCTGCTTCTTCCTCCCGACCCTCTGCAAGCCAGAGCTGCTCTGACCTGACTTGGCATGATACAGTCCTGGGCACATGTAAACTCGGTGCCTGGGAGCAATAAATTGTGGTGTGATAATTGCTTCGCTTTTTAATAGCACATGTAGATGCACCCAGTGGTTACTACCCAGATGCTTACAAATTTTGCTGAGCTGAGTTCTAGATAGATGAAGTCTTTTATTACAGTACTAGTACAGTTAGAAGAAATTGTGCAGTTTTGTTATGTTAGCCTTTTGGAGGTTTTTATGTTTCATCTCTAGCAAGGATATTAAATTGCTCTGGTTTGGAAAAAAAAAAAAATCCCAGTGTAATCCAATGTGGAACAATTCCAAGTCTTAACTATGGAGCTATAACAAATGCATGTAGCCATAATAGACAAGCTATCATTAAATATAACAAATTTGGTCTCTGAAGATATTTCGGTAATATTGTTCCATATTTTCTTGCATACAACACACTTTTTTTTCTCCAACTCCCCCCCCCTCCCCCCCCACCTGCCAGTTAAGGCAAAAGTGAAAGTAAAATCTGCACTGAATTCACAAGGAGCAGAATAATGAACAGGCTCTGCTTCTTAGCTGCTGCTACTCGGTTACCTTTTTCATGTAACTTGAGTTTTTTATTCTGTCGTTCAAAAAACAAAGTGAAAATGATATTCTGGGGTATGTTGTACATAAGAAAAAATAATATTGCCACTGCACTGTTTCATCTAGGAAACTTAGAACTGATTCATGGCCCTATTATGATAGACAATTTATTAATACAAAAAAAATTAAACTAAAATAACTAACTTTCCAAATTTCCTTATACTGGACTGTTGTACAGGTATTATTTTTATGCCATTATTCTAGAATTATTCAACTTTTCTCATGAGGACTAAACTGAAAATATCTTTTTAGATTTTAAGGGGGGAGGAGGGAACATTCTATTCTAATAAGGTACGTAGTGCATCTTTGCTTATATAGTATTTATTTTATACAGTTAGTCCAAGTGGGTGCATCTACATATGTGATTCATGCACCTGAAATTTCTGCGCAGAAAATTCAGGCTGATTAAAGTATTCCCTGGCACACGTACACATGTGCTTCCTTGGGCGCATCTATACAAGACGCTATGCTGCTGTAGTGACAAGCTGTGGCAACATAGTATTGGCAGGCACGAACTGTGATGCCGATGCTACTGCACAGTAGCTCATTGCTACTGCACAGTAATGTCAGAAACGAAACATGGCACCAGGACCAGGCAGTGTCAACAGTTACTCTCTTTGATGCTTAGTCAAGTATTAAACGACTTTACAGTAACACCTGCACAGTCCGGTATACGTCTAGATGTGCCCTGTTGGGGACAAATTTGAGTCCAAGACTGTTCCTGCCCTGCTCTGCTATCCTGGAACAGGCAGAGTGAGCTCCAGGCTCCCCCAGGTGCCAACCTCAGGATGGCGGGGGACACAGAGGCTTAATCTCAGGCTCCAGAGAGTGGCAGGGGAGAGCTGTCCCAGGTGGCCTCGTAGCCATGTGGAGCTCAGGACAAGCTGATCCCAATATCCACATGGTTGGGAGACAACTGTCCTGCAACCAGGACAGCTCTTCCTGCCCCCTGCTGCCTAGTCTGACCAGGAGCAATTTGGTCCCGGTCAGCATCTACACATGTGGTATGGCGCATTAATAATCTGCCACTTTGTTTTTCCAGTACCTGGATCTACAGGTACTAGAAAACAATGCCTGAGGCTAATATATTGTGCAGTAATTGCTGCAGACATGTAGACTGTGGTGCTTTACTTCATGTTGGATTAGTCTAATTAGCAGTAAAGCGTCTTGTGTGGACACATTCAGTGAGTACAATGGGCTTATTCCTGTGATTTAACGCTTGCAGAAATCTATCCTACTACCAGTATTACTTTATTTGGAGTTAGTTTTTGTCTGCTGTTTTGCAGGAATTGGGAAGGGGAGGGGAATGAGAGAGAGAGAAAAAGAAATTTTATATTTCGAAAGATCAAAAGTGAAATAAAGTATGCATTTTTTATGGACATGCCAACAGTAATGTAAATTTGGTAACTATCAAAATGATGGAGTATGATTGCTCTAATTATGGTGTTCTTGCCATATGTGATGAGAGAGAACTTTTTCCTGTCCTGCAGCATATTTTCATTATGTTATTTTACTTGAAAGATGGATTTTTCTGAGGGGGAAATAACATTAATGAAATGTCAATTTGGAAAAATAAACATACAGAAGTCAGGAAAATGATTAGTTAACTCTGGTCCATTATATCCTGCCCCAAAATACCATATGGTCTTTCCTTCTATCAGCTGCATTGCATTAAAATAATTTTATGTAATCTGGGAGGAATTTATTTCTTAGCTAAAGGAAAACACAGATGTTCAAGTACATGAAATTGTAAGGGAGGTGTTGCGGGGATGTAGCGACAAATAACTCCAAGACTTTTTTTTATGTTAAGTGTTATTTTTTGTTACCTAACTTTGTATCTATTTATAGTTTTATGTGATGTGCATCATTACGGTATCTAAGTGCCACAAAACATGCTACATTTTCAAGAACAGTCCTGTACTTATAAAATTATGACATAGTGCAGTGATTTAAGTGTGGTAAATTCCAAAAATATCAAATTTTAAAAATTATCTCCGATTCAAAACAAATATCGGTTTCACATAGTTGAGCTCAGATCAGCAGGGTCTAGTGGTGAATCCAAGTAATGAACAATGTACAGTGAAAAAGATTCAGCTTTCAATCTTCAGGATTTTTAGTTTCTGTGTCCTCCTGCCTAGCAGTAGCACCAATGCAGGTTTGGTGTGTGGATGTGTGAGGGCAGAAAGAAGTTCTAAAATTGTTGTTAGAACCTAGCTTCATGTATGCCTTATGCTTTCTGCATCAAAAAGCAGGAAGGACTGAACCAGAAGTGTTTTCAAAGAAGAAACTTTCTTCCTTGGGAGACCCATTCAGTTGAAACAAGAATAACAACATTAACATGAAAACCTCCTTTCAGCAACATCTACAGTGTAATAAACCAACTAACAAGAATAAAGGAATTCCAAACAGAGGCTTGATCCTGAAAAGTATGATGAGCCAGAGACTTCATATGAAATGTCCTTATTACATTATAACAGTGGTATGGAGTGGCAGTATAAAACCTCCTGGTAGACTGTTTCAATAGTTCTTCTTTTTGAGGAACAGAATATATTTCTAAGATCTTAAAACAATAATTAAGTTACCAAGTTCCAACATTATGCCTGAAAATGTTAAGATTTCAAGGTTAACATGCCAATAGAGGTGTCCCATTAACAGCATGAAAGGCCATGCCATAGTAGACTCTTAAAGTAGAAACTTGAATATTTATGATCATAGGATCTCCCTCAGTTTTACTTTTAGTACAAAAGGTAGGCATGAACCACAAAATTGGGCTCCAGCCCCAAACTTCTGCAACATCATAAGAATCTCTGCCGTTAGCTGCTGCAAAGTAATTCTTCTTAGTAACTTTACAGATATATCTATCTAGCTATGAAAAACTTGCTACATTAAATACAATTAAGTTTTGTATATAGATTTTTTGAAGTATTGGACATGGAAAGAAATTTTTGGAACTAGAGGTAATTGTACTATTTTTAATGTGAGGATGGTACATGAATAACTGACTTCTTAACATGAAATTATTTCTTTAAGTTTTTGTTTGTTTGTTTTTTCTATGCTGGAAAATATGCCCCATATTCAGGCTTAACGCTTGTATTCACAGAGATGTGGGGCAGAAAATTTTCCATTTCTAAAAATTCATTGTTTCATAAAATTCATTAGTAACAATGAATGGATGCCAATACAATATTAGGCAAGCTTGGCAGTTTCAAAATTATAATTAATGTTTTTCAGGTGATTTATCCCTAGGAAGTGTGTGTGAGAGTATTGATTTGTAAACCAGAGGGTAAATACACTCGCATAACATTATTTTTGGTTTGGATTATTATTCATTCACCTAGTTGGCTGTGCAGGTCAAATCAAAGCCAAATGAATGCACTGCTAAGCTTGTTTCTATTTCTCAAAATCTCTTTCTTCTGGAGAATCAGTCAGAAGCACAGTTAGTGAAGAAGATGCAGTGTGGTGATAAGCTGCCCTTGCCCATAGGCTCATTGGTAAAACCATCCTTCAGCGAAAGAGAATGTGGTTCAAGTAGTTCCAAATCAGATTTGCTTCAATCTGATTCTGAAGTGGAAGTAATAAGTAGTGCAAGTGATTCTACAGATAATGACAATGAAACTGGAGGTGCCCCAGTGACCTTAGTGGGAGAGAAACTCTGAAGTAGATGAGTGGGCAACCCCAGTGCATCATGCACAGTTCTCTGGGTGTGCTAAAAGTAGCGTGTCAACAGTTCTCACAGTGCCTTTTTTTTCTTAGCTTTAAACAGTGTAAGGGAAGTACATGCTATTGTGTATTGTCTTTATATTTTTAGAAGTATTCCAATAAAAATTTCTTTCCACAATAAAGCTTTGAATGTGTTTGAATATAACATTTAAAACATAGTAAGTGTGCTCTATTTAATTTTGTTTTCCTAATTCTTGTGGCTGTTGGGACATAACTGAAAAAGTACCCCCATGTTAATTTTGTGTTTACTAAATATAAGTCAAGTAAACATGTTAAATCGGATCACGCTCCATTTAGGGCTTTGGAAAATTTTTCCAATTCAAAGTTTTCCAGAAAGCCCACATCTCTGTGCATTTGTAAAGTATAGGTTATGGTAGTTGACAGCCATCCATCTTTAAAGATCATGGCTCGGTGGCAACAACTTGGCTTGCACCATGGCCGAAAGGGACCTAGGGGTAGCGATCTACCATCCCATGAACATGAGCTGGCAGTGCAATGCTGTGGCCAGCAGGGCAAACAATACACTGGCATGTATTAACCACTGCATCTCATACAAAACTAAGGAAGTGATTCTCCCACTGAACTCCACACTGGTGAGACCACAGCTGGAGCACTGTGTCCGGTTCTGGGCGCTGCACTGGGAGCGGGGACTTGGTAGCGGCTTACTGCTATATCAGGGGAATACATCAAGAACTCCAGTGAACAGGTGTTCACAAGGACACCTCTGGGGAAGACTGGGAACAATGAATACAAACTTCTGGAAGATCATTTCAGGCTCAATTCCAGCGAAAAACTCCTCCACAGTCAGGGTGTCCAGGCTGTGGAATAAATTCCTTCCAGTGGTGGTGCAGTCACCTACCCTGGAAAACTTCAACAGGAGACTGGACAGTCAATTTGCTGGGGTCACTTGACCCCAGTTGTCTTTTCCAGGCGGGGTGGACCCAATTATCTACAAGGTCCCTTCCAGCCCCTAACAATCTATGAATATGCTCGAGAAGTCACCAGGGCTGTCAATGTGTATGCTTAGGCAGGAGAATGGAGGAGTGGAGTATACCCAGACCTCCCATCCCCCTCCTTTAGACAGCCTAGTCTTTGGATACTAGGCCTAGACATTCAGCACCTACCAGTAGTTGTAGTTATATGCATGTATGAAGAGTCGAACCCAGGTCTCCCATGTGGCAGACCTACAGGATTTTACTACTGAACTACAGCAGTGGGTATAGGTTATAGTAAGGCTAAATATAATGAAGGTTGTATAAATAATTCTATCTGTTCCTAATATTTACCTAGTTCTAAATATTCATATGCAAGAGATCTAGAAAACTCCATCATTCTTCCCTTAATATAGCCAGTACCTTCAAAACTACTACGTCACCCCACTTTTTTAGTGTTTTAATTTTAAAAAAGGGTACTAATGGATAGATTTGGAGGACCCAGCTCAATTATACATCTACCAGTAGAAATCTGGCTAAGACTGCCTTTTTAACACACAGTGGGTGTTTCTACATGTGCCCTATGGCACCATTGTTACTGCGCTCTCATTTAGTACTTCCTTTTGTTCCATACCGTGCCACCCGTGCAATGCATGCTTAATTTTAGCCCCTGTGTCGCCATAGCGATGCACTATACCGAAGGAGAGTGTCGCTACGGCGACGTAGCTGCAGAGTCACAGTTTTTGCCCACTGATGCTACGTTGCTATAGCATCATGTGTAGATTTGCCCAGTATGGAGTACTAAGGGCATGCACTAAGTTGTAGAACATTAAATAATAGGATGCTTCAGGACTCTTTCTATATTTTTATCTAACAATTGTTTATGTGAAATCCAGCAAGTAGCAGGATTTATTTGACAATACCTTTATGAGACTGAATATAGCAGGAGGGATGTTGTAAATGCCCATCTTCAGGTTTGAGAGAGTGAGTACAGCCTAAGCTAAATGCAGGATAGAACGCTTGGTTTTGTTTAACCCTCAAATAAAAATGGTCACTTAAGAAAAGAAGCAAACAGTAAACCTGTGAATCACAGAAAAGTTAGCAGAGGGGGCAGGAAAACTTGTGGTGAGCTGTAAAAACCATTGTCTGTATTAAGTCCATGGATTTAACCATCCAGTAAAGTTATGAATTTTTGTTACTCTTTGAAAAATGTTCTTCTGCCAGTGCCTAGGTGGTTCTGTCCTAATCCTTTCTGTGAGTTCACCTTGGACAACAGGAGCAACATTGTGTTATGTACTAGACAAATATATGGAAAGATTCCTGTACTCTAGGACCCTGTTCCTACTAACAGTTAAACTTGTACATAGCCATGAATATCATCATGCACAAGGAATCTCAATGATTTAGGTAATCATTATATTGCCTATATTAATATTTTTAAAAGATTTAGAGACCCCCAAGAAGTTAGTCTCTGTAATCGCATTAATTGATTGTTGAAATCATTAAAAAATGTTGGACTACTCAATTATGGGAAATTGTAAACTTTCTACAGGATCAGGACATAAAATTAGGACATTATTCACCAAGTACATGTGGAGGGGGAAAAAACAAAATG
>NW_017728948.1:43657523-43668097 GCF_001723895.1 Crocodylus porosus
TGTTCAATTTCTTCATCAGCGATTTGCACAACAGGGTGAAATGCAACCTGTTTAAATTCGCTGATGATACCAAAATTTGGGGTGAGGTGAGCACCCTAGTAGGGAGGGAAAGATTGCAGCAAGATCTGGATAGGTTACAGGAGTGGGCTGACACAAACAGGATGCATTTCAATACTGACAAGTGCAGGGTGCTGCACTTGGGCAGTATAGAAACCAGCAGCACACTTATAAGATGGGAAACTCCCTTTTTGAGAGCATGGAGGCAGAAAGGGATCTTGGAGTTGTTATTGACTCCAAGATGAACATGGGCCGACAATGCGAGGTCACGGTTGGCAGGGCTAACCGGACCTTGTTGTGCACCCACAGGTGCATCTCAAGTAGAGCCAGGGAGGTGATCCTCCCCCCTATGTGATGTTGGTCAGGCCACAGCTGGAGTACTGCGTCCAGTTCTATGCACCCCATTTCAGAAGGAATGTGGACAACATCGAAAGGGTCCAGAGGAGGGCCACCCACATGATCCGGGGACAACAGGGCAGACCCTACATTGAAAGACTGCGGGACCTGAACCCGTTCAGCCTTCACAAGAGAAGGCTGAGGGGGGACCTGGTGACTGTCTATAAACGCACTAGGGGGGACCAGAAGGGTTTGGGGGAGACACTGTTTTCCCTAGCGCCCCCGGCATAACAAGGAACAATGGACACAAATTACTAGAGAGTAGGTTTAGATTAGACATCCGCAAGAACTACTTCACAGTTAGGGCGGCTAGGAGCTGGAACCAACTTCCTAGGGAAGTGGTGCTGGCTCCTACCCTGGGGATCTTTAAGAGGCTTGATGACTGCCTGGCTGGACTCATTTGAGTCCAGTGTTTGTTTGGGGTTTTTTTGTTTTGTTTGTTCTCCTGCCCAGGTGGGGGGTCGGACTTGAAGATCTACAAGGTCCCTTCTGACCCTACTTCTATGATTCAGAGAGGTCTTGCTCCCCCTCTATGCAGCTCTGGTCAGGCTGCAGCTGGAGTACTGTGTCCAGTTCTGGGCGCCGCACTTCAACAGGGACGTGGAGAACCTGGAGAGGGTCCAGAGGAGGGCCACGTATATGGTTGAGGGCCTCCATGGCCAGCCCTATGAGGAGAGGCTGAGGGACCTGAATCTCTTCAGTCTCCGCAAGAGGAGACTGAGGGGGGATCCTACAACCTTATCAGGGGCCACCAGCAGGGACTCGGGGGGGGAGTCTGTTCACCAGGGCCCCCCCTTGGAGTCACTAGGAACAACGGCCACAAGCTGAGGGAGGATAGTTTTAGGTTGGATATTAGGAAAAACTACTTCACTGTAAGGGTGGCCAGAGCCTGGAATAGGCTTCCCAGAGAGGCGGTACTCTCACCTTCCCTGGAGATCTTCAAGAGGAGACTGGATAGGTACCTGGCTGGGGTCTTATGACCCCTCCCACCCCCAGTGCTCACTCCTGCCCATGGCAGGGGGTCGGACTAGATGATCTGTCTAGGTCCTTTCCGACTCATTGATTCTATGATTCTATAACCCTGCCCCATAAATAACATAGTAGGCTCTACCAACAGTATGAGCAGAAATCCAGTGCAAGTATTCTATCAAACACCTGTCAATTCAGTGGGCTAAGATTAAGATTGAGAATGTTGTTAAAAACAAATCTTAAAGAAAAATCATCCACAAAATGTTCCTTAGCCAGGGTGGATTTGCAGCACGGATCTCTAGGAAATCTTGTCATTTAAGGCTTGATTAGGCTGTCTGGCTTTCTGGCTGTTTTTCTAGTTTCTACCCTGAAAAATATCTGAACAGTCAGGCAATTAAAAGCATATCCATCTAAAACATGATGTAAAAATTGTCCAAGTAACTATAAGACAGTCTGCATACAATCAGATACTTTTTTATTTATACTTATTTTTCACACTTTCCAAAATTAACTCATTTCCAATTAAATTGTCTTACATTCTCTTGTGAAGAAGTGATATTCCAATGTACATTATCTATATTGCCTGTGCAGTGTCAGATTTGCCGTAATATGCTTTAACAGCCATTTCAATACAAATCCCAAAGTACTTATTTACAGTAAAATGAACAGTAGCATGAAAAAGGGAAGACACAGATATGGTCCCTGATGAGGTCTGAAGGTATATAATTCTGCTATTCATGCTAGTTTTGCACCAATAAAGATTTTCTTAGCTGATTCCGATGACCAATGGGGGAGGAGCAGATCAAGGCTCCCACAGTGAGGGAGGGAGAGGGGCAGGAGGCGGCAGTGCCCAGCCAGGGCAGTGAATGAGACCTCAGGAGTGAGATGGAGCCATGGGCAGCTCATCTGGGAGGTGCAGGATTGGTGGGACTCCCCATCGCTGTGCACACCTGTGAAGAAGGCATAGGGGATGAGGGGCATGTAACTTTCCCCGCCCCCGCATTTGTGCATGGGGCAAGGGTAGACTGCCCAATGCCGACTTGGGGCCAGGGGCTGTACCGGCCTCTTCCTGGCAGGGAGGGTTGGTTGGAGCGGCACTTGGGGTGGGCAGGGGCTACAGGGAATTTTGGGGTGGCTTTAACCCACCCTGTAGCAGCACAGCACCTGGCCCAGAGCCTGCTCCCACATCCTGTGCACAAATCTGGGAGACATTTGCCCCCATGCCTCTCCTAGGGGTGCGTGCAGCAGCGCAGCAGAGAGCTGCCCCTCAGATAAGCCACCTGCAGCTCTGTCCTGCTCCTACCCCACTCCCTCACCGTGAGGACCTTGATCTGCCCACTCCACATCCCTTCCTGCCCATAGACTTACTGGCTAGACACTGCTTTCCAAGCTGCTTGGCTGCATTCCTGTGTGCATGCTGCAGCTGTGCACATGCACAAGGCATTTATCGATGACCATTATCAGCTACGCAGGCCAAAAAAAGCCGATTGCTGATAATGTTCATTTTCCTTTTATCAGTGCCGATCCAATATGCCACCAATATATCTGTGCACCTCTAATTGACCCTTAAAACCCAAGCGTGGGTGGGAATGATGTCAGGTCCTGTCTGCAATATCTAATAAAGCATAAACAGCATGAAGGAAGAACACGGCTGTTCTAAGACAGTGGCTGTTGATGCTCCATGTCTGGCATGTACTGGCTACCTAAAAGCCAGATGAATGAGTCCCTCCAATCACAGTAAATCAGTATATTTTATTGTAAAGATGACGGGTCCCAATTGGGCTGGTCCCAAGAAACGGCCTCTGCACACATGCTCCAACCTCAGAAATGTGTTGTTAACGCTCTTCCAGGGTGGTCCTCAACAGCTGCTCTCAAGTACCCCAGAGACTCAAGATAATCAAGGGTGACCACAAAAGGACTCCACCAAGTACAGCATTTATCAGCAGGAGTGAGTGTGTAGGTAGACATGCTGTCACTTGCCCTACGCTTCTGGATGCTCCTACTGGTGCAAAACCATTGAAAGCCTTTTTGCCCACAAAGATTTTGATTAAGATTCCCCATGCATCATCTTTCTACACACTTTGCTTGATGTCTACTATGATCTAACAGTTCATCAAATTGTGCATGCTGAATGAAACTTGTGTTTAAATAAAATTAATTCTTGGGTGATAGAAAGCTTGATTTAATTTTTTTTAACTTTAAAAAGTTTCTTCAAAGGTAATATATATATAATGGAGGACTGTGAGCTATTTTCTGATTACATTGTAATGGTACATATACATTTTTCAAAATATAATCACATTATTGTATAACCAAATCCTAAAATGATAACAGGGGAGTTTTTCAAAGGCAGAGACAGAAAAGGGACGTCCACTGCCTGTGGACTTTTATGGAGACTTGGGTACCTAACCCCCCTGGGTCCCTTCATACATCTATCCCACATATTTACAATAAGCAAAAAATGGAATGAAAACTACACATATTGTGAACTGCTGAATTTTGCACTGCAAGAACAGTAGTTAATATTTGCATTTTCATTATGTTAATGAAAAGAGACCACTGTGGAAGGAAGTAAAAATGACTCATGGTTACATTTAGCAGCAATGTAGAAAGACATTTAAAAATATTAGACAATTTGAAAAAGATACTGTAATTAAGTCACTGATGAACTGAACTGGTATTCCAGGGGTTGGAAATTCTTCAAATATGTTATCCTTTGTAGCACTTGTGTATGGTATTTAGCTAGTTGTCAGAAATGACACCCAGGTGTTTCAGCTGCATCTGTTTCTCAAAAGTAGCAAGTAGTTCATAGCAAGTCTTACAGATTCTGGACTATCACCTACCCAAAGACTGCTAAAATCAACAGACATACTGGTTCTCTAAATGCACACAGGAGCATCTACACAAGCTACTAACTGAGCAGTAGCCAAAATACTGCTCAGTAGAGCGTCACAGCAAGGACCGCACTAATACACTATGCGCAGTATTAGGCTACTGTGCGGTAGCATCACCTAAAAGACATTCACCAGTGCTACTCTGCAATAACTCCAGTTACTGCACATTTATTTATTACTTGCTAATACAAGTATTAAATAAATGCGAAGTAGCAACTGTGTAGTAGCCTCTCATGTAGATGTGCCCACAGTCAGTCAGATACGGTTAGCAAACAGATGTTAAGTAATAGGTAAACTGAAAAACAGCTAAAAATATGGTAAAACCAAACTAACTAGTGTTACAAGAAAGGCCGCAAATGCATACAACCAGATGCACTTGAAAACATGTAGAAGAAGCTTTGTTTAGGTGGATTGCAGTTTTTAAAAAATGGTCACATGAACAAAAAAACATAGAGAAAGTTAGGGAGAACGGAGGAAATAAATCACTCCTTTGTCCCTTGTTACAGTTTTCCTTTGAGGCATTACATAATCCATCAAAGTAGGACAATTTTGCCAATTTATTTGGTCTTGCTTAATGATTTTTAGCTCAGTCACCATCTGGAATCTTCCGTCCTGGATTTTGAGAAATATTATACTGCCATACCTACATGTGGGTGGTTACAGCTAACTAGAACTTGACTATAGATGTGTGAAGTAATTGTACAAATAGACAACTCTGCTTCTTTTATTTAGATCAGGCAAGTTTGGATTTCTGGCTCCCCTCCCCTTCATATATTCCTGCTCTCCTGGGCTGTTTGCCCTGTTGCAGCTGCTCTCCATTGCAGTGAGTGCCATTTAGTTCTTAGTCTTTGATAATTCAGTAGAAGTTTTAATGTGCAATGATATAATTCAATAGTCTTTTCAGTTTAGTGTTAAAATGAGAAACCAAAAAAAAATGAAAATTGCTGTTTTTGTGGCTGTAGAAATACCTGCTTCCCTTCCTGAGAGTTGTCCTTTTTAGCCAGAAGGTAGAGTCTTTAAAACTAAAGCTAGTTTGGACACTGCTCCTTCACAATTTTTACATGTTTACAAAAGGTTTTGGCTTCACTTGAGCCATTATTTCCTTTTCTGCTTCTCTTTCCTAACAGCTCTCCAATTAGACTGAACCAATTTAATATTCACACAGCAAATGCTACAAAATAGTAAGAAAAGCTTATGGGGCTAGGGTGGTGCAGTCCTAGAGGTTGCAAGTTTGAGGCCATAGCAGAAGCGTTCAGAGCATGGCCCTGTCAGATTCCAGCAAATCTTTAAATTCTGCTAAATACCTTTTCACACACACATGAAAAGGAAGGAAGAAATGTTTATAGAGTACCTCCACTTCCATCATAATTAATATAGTGCATTGCCTAGAAAAATTGCGAGGCTCTTCAATGGGGAAATGGTAAAAAGGAACTAAAACACCACCATAGCAGTAGTAACACAAGAAAAATGGAAACCTGTCATTTACACCCAGCAAAGACCACTGTTATATTAGAGAGGCATCATCAAACAACCAACCCCCAGATCTGATGATCCTTTCAAAAAATATAAGCTTTGGATCCAGCTTGATGGATATCTTCTACTGCTTAAGGAAAAATCGAAAACCATAAAGCCAGATGCTTCCATGCATAGGAAAAGTTCACATATGAAGCAAAACTCAGTACTTTGGGAGATTCGTTCAAGCAAACCTTGTTTGGTGACTAAATGGAAAATTGGAGCTCCCCAAATTGTTAGTCTACCTTCTTGTATAAGTATTAAATTAACTAGTGTGAAACCATGTACAAAATGCAAAGTGTGGTATTTTTGTATTAAAGACCATGTGAATTTTTCCAGTCACTCAGGATTTTAAGGCCACTGGGATTGTATTTTTTCCATCCTAGCCCATGGAGCGCACACACTTCTCCATTGGGTACTATGAGACTATTTAGGGGTGCTGACCAATGAAATCAGGCATGGGTAGATCCAGAATTTTTATAATGTGGTATGCATGCGTGTGGGAGTAAAGCAGGGGTAGAAGCATCCCTGCTCCTGGCTCTCCCCTTCTTTTCCTGCCCCCCACCTCCCACCTCAAGTGGGCAGGCATACCTGCAGCAGAAGTAGCAGTGGAGGTCCCGCCATGCTCTCCTTCCCCTCGTCCCCTCTGTGTTCAGCAACATATCCCCCTCCCCTGCCTGCTGTTGCTACTGCCACTGTCCCCAGCTGTTCAGAGGCTGTATGAGGCTCCAGAGCTGCTTCTGCCCTTTTCCAGCAAATCTGCACACTGAACTGGAATTGACTTAGGTTCCCTTTGCCTGTGCTTGCTTCTGGGCTAGTGGGGAACAAACACTCAGGAAACAGGGAGGACTAGCCTGTTTGCTACTGTTGCTGTCCCCAGCTGAGCCAAACTTGCCACACAGCCCAACTGGAGTGCAGCAGGAGTGACTGTGGAGCCCTCTTGCACCTGGGTTAGCAGAGACAACAGCAGCATCAGGCAGGAGGTGAGGAGGGAGGAAATGAGGGGACAAGATGTGCTATGGAGTTGCAAGAAGCCTGGCATTGTCATTCCATTTGGGAACTTAAAAAACAAATGCCCCTGACCATTACTCCCACAGCATCAACTGAAAGAGGTTGCATGTGCACCACTAAGCCCTCTTGGAACCACTCCTGAAGTCATATAGACAAATATGTAGACAAATGCTAGGCACAGGCATTATACATAAACTCATTTAAACTTGTAGCAGAACAGACTTTTAATGCACATAAAGCATAAAGCTGTTTCAAAATGGCTGAAACTGTTTTGAGATGAACCTGGTTAAATGTAGTATCAGACTTAACTGATTTGGGTCAAACCAGTTTATGCAATGTCTGTCCCAGGCCCCTTCCTGGTTTAAGTTAAACCAGAGTCCCCCAGCATCCCAGCTTGCTCCTGGGCTAGGCTGTGCTCTCTGTAGAGAGCCTGGGCTGGTCTTGCCCCTCCACTCTCTAGCCAGGAGCAGGGGTGCGGCCAGACATCAAGGGAGACAGGGTTTATTCCCTTTCTTCCCTTTCCCACTGGGGCAACACAGCTGAGGTCTGGCCAGGGTGTAACAGCCCATCAGGTGTTTGTCATCCCCACTCTGCTCCAGGGACAGGGCCACTGCCATCCGCCTGCCTCACTGGCAGCTGCGGGGCTAAGCCAGGTCAACCCATAGGGGACCAGGCCCTTGGCACAGAGTGGGGGCCACAGGCAGCAACTGGCCAAACAGCAGGCCGCTTGGGCCAGCTTGGAGACGCCAGTGGGGCCAGAGCTCGGCAGCAGCCTGCTGGGGGTGGGGCTCATAGCCTCCACTGGGCCCCTCTCCTATACAGCATCCACCCCACAAACTGATGCCTTGCCTTCAGCTGCCGCTGCCACCACCCCTCAGCTCTGGGTGGGCAGGGGGGAAGGCAGGTTCTGCTCCAGCTCCAGCTGCTTTCCACTTGGGCTTCTGCAGAGGCTGCTCATCGTGCCAGGCCAGAGGGATGGGTAGAAAGCAGCTGGAGCTAGAGCTGGAGTTCCAGGTGCTGGGCAGAAGCTGCTGGGCTGAAGCTCCCCCACCCCAAACAGTGCTGTGAGGCAGGGCAGGAGCAGGAGCCACAGTTAAAGGTGAGAGTAAGACAACAGCCCTGCTGAGCCCAGCCAGCTTCCCCGCACCTCCAGCAGCTACTCCCTGTCCCCTTCCTGCCCCTGCTGCACTGATCTGGGGTGGGGAGGGGTGTTGCTTCAGCCCAGACCATGGAGGTCCAGCTCCAGTTGCCTTCCTCAGCCTGCCTGGCATGATGAGCAGCCCCTGTGGGGGGGAGTAGGTGGAAAGCAGCTGGAGCTGGAGCCACAGCTCTGTGCTCTGAGCAGAAGCTGCCTCCCCTGCTCAGAGCAGAAGGGGGAGGGGAAGTTCTGTGCTGGCTGGGCTCATCAGGGCTGTTCTCCTCCATCCACTTCCAGCTGTGGCTCTTGCCCTACCATGCAGCAGTGCTTGGGGAGAGGGTAGCTTCAGCCCTGTTGCTTCTGCCCAGCACCTGGAGCTCTAGCTCCAGCTGCTTTCCGCCTACTCTGCTGGCCCAGCATGAAGACCAGCCCCTGTGGGGCATGGGGGTGGAAAGCACCGGAGCTGGAGCCAGAGCGGGTAGGGAGGGGGTAACTAACCCCCTCCCTCCAGCATATGGCGAAGGGGGCAGAGAAAGAGTTTATCCTGCCACTCGCCCCATACAGGGAGCAACCGAAGGTAGCCCGAGCAGGCAGGCCTGGACTGCAGTCTGCCCAGGGTAAAGGGAGAAATAACCCCCCTCCCTGTCCCCTCTGCCTCTGGGAGCCATAGCAGCTGATATCTGGCTATGTCCCTGGCCCTGCCACAGTGAGGGGGAACTGCCTGGTGGACCACAGCTCCAGTCCGTGGGACAGGTAGGGGGAAATTAAACCCCTTCCTGGTCAGTTCGCTGTAGGCTAGTGCCTGGGCTGGCCATGCCCCCGGCTTCCCCCACAGCTTTCCTGCAGCCCCCCAGCTCTTGGCCTGAGCCACTGTAGGCACATGCCTGCAGTTTATGAATGTCTGTCCACTTGCAAATTGGTGCTATCAGGCAGATTAAACTAACCTGCAAAGATTGAATCAATTCAGGCTCCAGCTTTTTGAATGTCTGTCCCTAGCCAAAATGACCTTCTAGCATAGAAACCCAGTTCTGTATAATCTTGAAAGATATGTGGCTTCCTTAAGACTTTAAAATATAGCAGAGTCCAGGAGCATTATGATGGTCTCAGTTTTTGTTTGAAATGCTAGGCAGGTGCATTCATAGAATGATTCTGTGCAAGTGGAAAGGATCACTGTACTGTTTAGATTTTGTGAGCATGACATGGGTCATAATGGAGTTTTCAGGAGCAAATTTGCCTGTAGACTCTTCTTTTCTTTTATATAGTTTACTTGTTTTAACAACTTATTTTATGTTCTAATATATCTTAGAACATTTGATAGTTGTCAATCACCATACTCAGTATATTATATTTGTGGTTTTATGAACCCCAAGTTTCTTTTCATGTAGTTCATATGGTTCTGCTGTGCTCAGTGAATCCAGCAAAGTACACTCTATCTTCTGCGTCTACTACTTTGATATGCAGCTTAGTAAGGAGACAAAATGTCTACGATATCCTGTTGTCTTATTGATCGTCACTGATTCAGTGCCCCTAGTGGTTTAGTAACATGTCCTGATTGTTTTTTCTTTGTTCTAATGGTGCCAGAAAAACTGCTAGAATTGCCAGAATGCATGACAACTGTAAAAAATATTTTCCATGTTTTTCATTGTTTTCCAAGTGTAATTCCTTAACTTTTTAAAAAAATATGGATTAATAGTAATTAATTTATTTGCTACTTTATATCTACAAGCTTGCTCCTGATTATAATTCTTACTTTCTTTTTTTTCTCAAATCATTCAGGAAACCTCCTCTAGATACAATAAGAATTAATTCTTTCAAATTAATTTTGATTACAGATACACATTTGTGTCCTTGTAGGTTTTGCTGTTTGCCAGTGTTTAACTGCAATAGGCTTTGGTACTCTGTGGAGGTAATTTTCAGACTTAATTTTGGTGTCTCTAAACGTGCTTTGTCTACAGCTTCTTCCTCCCATCACTTAACAATTTCCAAACAATTATTGTCATACAATTATGCTTTCAGGGCTTTTGCTAGTTTGTGAATGAAAGAATTACATTTTAATTGAATTCTGCTGTTTCTGTAGTTTACAAATAATTCTTCCACCTTCAGAGATTTTACTCCTGACTTCGCATCCAGGCAGGAAAAAAGTCCTCCACCACTTCTGTGGACCTGTTATCCCCAAGTTCACATATAAGGGAATATAGAACTGAAAGGGACCTCAAGTCCAGTTTCATGTATTGACTCCCTAGCTAAAATGGTTAGTTACCTATTAACGGCTGTATTTGCTCGGTACAAATCTACAGCTTCTGCAAGATTATTTTTACCACTGCCATTATACCCTTTGTTGACAGGAGGTAGTAATCTTGAAGTATGTGATAGAGTTAAATTCTGAGGCCCAATTTAAAATCTACTAGAGTTGAGAGGAATCTTTCCATTTTTCTTCCATAGGCTTTGGATTATGCCCTAAATTTGTATGCTATGAATGTATTATCCTTATGTTGAACTTTCAGAAAATAGTTTCATAGATTTCATAGACATTAGGGCTGGAAGGGACCTCGGGAGATCATCGAGTCCAGCCCCCTGCCCAAAGGGCAGGAAGTCAG
>NW_017728948.1:43669027-43706096 GCF_001723895.1 Crocodylus porosus
TGGATACCCAACATAATTTAGGGTGAAATTCTTTTGCATGTGCACAGATGACAATCTTTTCACCTCTCTGTCATGCAGTTATATACTAATATAACTTCTAAAATGCAAAGGTCTGTATTTTAACACAACGCTTAAGGTTCCATCCTCTCTCTTTCTCTGTGCTCATATGCTTATGTGTACAGTATACAATTTAATAGGCAACAGCAGGGAGCCAGCCCCACCCCTGAATGAGCCTCCTGTGGCATTGCAGCCCTGGGCCTCAAGCCCGAAGCCCTGCTGAGCTGGGCAGTAGCCTCAGCCCCTGCCCTACCCAACTGCCTCCCTCTCTGTCTATTGGAGCCTCAATTTCCTCCCTGCCTCCTTCCCTCCCTCCCCCCTTACCTGCCAAGCCACTCTCTCCAGGCTGCCTGGCAGCCATGTGCATGTATGTGCACATGGAGCCTCCTGTCTCATCGCCCTTCTCCTGCTCCCTCCCAGCCCCTTGCAAGAACTCTGCCGACCTCTAGAGAGCTCCTTGCAAAACTGCATGATCCATCGGTTTCCCCGGTAAAATGGGAAATCCATGTTTGCCTCTGGTAAAAGGTAAAATCCGTGGTTGTCTCCATTTTTCCATGGAAAACAGAAAACCCAGATTCCTGGTGGTGGGAACCCTGCAGAGTCCTGTTTCTGTGATTCTGGACTTCAAGTCCCAGACACCTTGGAGGCAGCAAGAGGAAGAAATGAACACACAACCATGCTGAATACATCCACCCCCCATGCTGGCTTTAGCACCCTCTGGCTTCTGGACTGAGCCACTGCAGGCATGTGGCTGCATTTCATGAATCAAAAGCGAATGTGTGACCAGTTATTTCTAAATTTAATTTCTGCATCTTAGACTAACCTGCAAAGACTGAATTGATTGAGCCTCAGGCTTTTTCACAGATTTCATAGACATTAGATGCTGGAAGGGACCTTGTAAGGTCACCAAGTCCAGCCCCCCTGCCAGAGGCAGGAAGTCTGCAGGGATCAAATGATCCCAGCAAGATATTCAAAAGGCATTTGGATACTTGAGTCCAGAGTAGGTGCTTGTACCACCTCTAGGGGGAGTCTGTTCCAGACCTTGGACACTCAAGACTGTAAAGAAGTGTTTCCTTATATCGAGTCTGAATCAGAACTTCTAGAAGGTTATGGCTGTTAGACCTAGCTATCCCTTGAGGAGTCCTGGTGAACAACTGTTCTCCCAGATCCTGATGCCCCCCCCCCCCATATGCTTGTAGGCCCCCCAGGAACCTTCTCTTTGCCAGGCTGAAGAGCCCCATGTCCCTCAGCCTCTCCTCATAAAGCTTGCTCTCTAGGCCTTTGGTTATATGGATGGCTCTCTTCTGGACTCTCTCAAGCTTCCAGATCCACATCCCTCCTGAAGTGGGTTCCCAAAATTGGACACAGTACTCCAGCTGCAGCCTCACTAAGGCTGAGTAAAGCAGGAGGATAACATCCCTGGTTTTGCTTTAGATGCATCCATGGATGCATGCCAGAGTTTGGTTGGCTTTGCCAACCGTGGAATCTCATTGGTGGCTCATGTTCATCTTGTGGTCATTCAAGACCACCATGTCTCTTTTGGTCACAGTGCTAGCATGCATAGCACCGCTGAGCCTATAAGTATGATGCTGGTTTTTTTCTTCCAAGGTGGAGTACCCTGCATATCTCTACATTGAATGCCATCAAGTTTTGGTCCGCCCACTTTGTAAGTGTGTCCAGGTCGGCCTGTATCCCCAGCCTGTCCTCCAGTGTGACTGCTATCCCCCATAGTTTAGTGTCGTCTGTGAACTTTGCCAGTCTGCATTTGATGCTGAAATCCAGATCATTAATGAAGAGTACTGGCCCAAGCACTGAGCCCTGGGATACTCCACTGGTAACCTTACACCATGTTGATTTGTTCCAATCGACTAGTACCCTTTGAGTCTGACCCCAGAGCCAGTTCCCCAGCTATCAGACTGAGATGGTCAAAGCCACAGTTCCCCAGGTTGGTCATGAGGACATCATGGGGAGACCAAGTCAAAGACCTTCTTGAAATCCAGATAAATGACATCAACCTCATCTCCCTTGTCCAGGCCTATGGCTATCACCTGGTCATAGAAGAAGATGAGGTTGGTCAGACAAGACCTTCCAGTAATAAAACCATATTGGCTGGCATTCAGTAGGTTGCCTTCTGTTAGTCTGTTGCAGATGGATCCCTTAATAACTTTCTCCAAGATCTTTCCAGGGATGGACATTAGACTGATAGGTTTGTAATTCCCTGGATCTTTCCCCCTTTTCTTGAAGATTGGGGCCACATTGGGTCTTTTCCAGTCTTCTGGTACATCACTCAAGCACCATGAGCTTTCAAATATCTTGGCCATAGGGCATGCTATGATGTCCACCAGCTCTTTTAAGACTCTCGGGTGCAATCTGTCCAGGCTTATGGACTTATGGATATCGAGCCTCTCAAGGTGTTCTCTCACTTGATCTATGCCAATTGTGGGCCCATCTCCCAAGCCCTGGATGTTTTGCATCCTGTCTGACAGCATGACTGCCTTGAGCAAACTGATGCAAAATAATTGTTTAGGAGATTGGCCTTTTCTTGGGCATCAGAAGTCAGCTGCCCCACTTGGTCTTGCAGGGGCCCAATGTTGCTTTTGTTCTTCCTCCAACTTCCCACATATCTGAAGAACAACTTTTTGTTATCCTTGATTCTGGTGGCTAGCCTGAGTTTGGTTGCAGCCTTCGTTTTTTTCGGACTGCTCCCTACAGGTATGGGCTAGTGCTGAGTAGTCCTCCTTGGTGATGATCCCAGTTTTCCATCTGGTGTCGGCTTCTTTTGGTTTCAGGAGACCCAGAAGTTCCCTGTTGAGCCAAGGGGGTTCCCTGCCCTCTGACTGAATTTCTTGCAGGACAGGGTGGACTTCCCTTGCACCTTGAGGTTTGAGTTCTTTAGGAATAACCATTCCTCATGGACTCCCCTTCCTAGTGGGCCATGGTCCCTTAGTGCCTGACTTGGGAACATGCAGCCTCAGTCAGTTGCCTATTGAATTCAAGATCCAGTTGTTCTTGGTTAGGAAGTCTGTAATAGACTTCTACAAGTATATCCCCTTCCCCATGCTCTCCCTGTATTTTAACCCAGAGGCCCTCCATGGTTAATGAACTCAGTTTGAAGGGAAGCGTACTGCTCCTTGATGTAGAGAGAGCTACACCCCCACCCCCCTTCTCAACATAATCTCTCCTGTAGAGGGTATAGCCTTCTATACCTACCAGCCAGTCATAGGAGGACTCCCACCAGATCTCCATTATCCCTATGAGGTCATAATCTTTACTGGTTAGGAGAAGAGCCAGCTTCTCTTGCTTGTTACCCAAGCTCCTGGCATTTGTGTATAGGCAGTTATCTGCCATGGGAAGCTCTAGGCTTCCTTACGTGATGGGATGTGAACTTTCATTGGAGTGGGTTCCTTTGGGCTACCTAAGCTGTACTACTGCAATTGGCGTGGCCTAGGCTAGAAATGTTGATTGACTGCCTGTCCTCCAGAGATCTTAGTTTAAAGCCCTGTCAGGTAGGTTTTTGACTGGCTGTACGTGGCCATGGTGATGGCCTGAAGTCCTGAGGGCCACTTGCCACACAGGTAGGCTCCCCACTTTTATGCAGGCAGCCTAGTAGGTTCCCCCTGACCAGTGCTGTATGTGGGTAGCCCAACTTCCTGCCCTCTACCACCAGGTTACCTGCCATACAGGTAACCTGACTCCCTTCCACCACATGTACAGTACCCCTTTCCCCTTCCCTCTTCTGACAGCCATGTGCATGGCCACCTGTAGTGTAGACAGCCCGGCTACTGCCTTCATTGTGTGTAGCATATGCAGCACAGGCACCCTGATCCTCCCACTGTACAGAGCTTAAGTACCACAGTCCCCTCCCCTCCCCTCTCCTGCTTTGCCCTGCCCCCAGGACCAGAAGTAGAAAGTAGAGGACTGAGGAGGGTGAGGAAACCAAAAGCCGCCTGCTGCTAAAGCCAGAGTAATGGCAGAAGATGGGGGTCACAGTGGCAGTTGGACAGGAGCCCATGGGCCATATGCTATAAGCCACCAAGCATCCACCCAGTTGGACAGCCCTGGTCAAACTGATATATAGCGCTGGTTAATAATGTTAACACATCTGCAGAAGATACAAAACAATCATTACACAATATAATTTGCAAATACGGGAATGCATAGCAATTATAAAACTTTGAGTGTAATATTTATTTTTATATGAAGTTATAAGGAGCAGTAGGACCTATTATTTAAACCCTTTTGTTTGTATCATTTAAAGTAGACAATTACTTTAAAATATTTTTATTTCTTAAAATACTAAAGACTTTGTCTAGAAAAACATAATGTTTGTTCTTGATAGGAGGTAAATCTAACCAGCACAAATAGAAATGTTAGGCTTAGATCTATGACTCACATTTTGAATTCAGTGCTAAAGGAGATGGTTTAAATGTTTTGAAGAAGCATAGGCAGGCAAGGTTCTTTGAGCAGTTGTGATATCTTTTATTAGACCAACTGAGTAGTTGGGGAAAAGTTCTTAGCTAGCTTTCAGGTGCAATCACCATGCTTCAGGCAATACGCATTTATATCCATATCTTGTCATCAGAATTTTGTGAAAACCTTCCCAAACACTTTTGTCAGAGATTTATCAGAACTATTTTAGCTATATGATTTTTCTTTACTTTTAAATAATAGTCGAGTGGTTAAATTAGCATTTGAAATCAAATGTCAAACAAGCTCAGAGTATTCTTTGAATCATTCTTTATGAACATTGGGTGTTCTGTTGAAGTTACTCAAAGGAGCTTCCTTTGTTAATCCTGTTGTTCTGGTTAGATTCAAGTTTGATTGAATAAATTCTGCCTGGCATCTCTCCTATAAACTCAGTTTGGTACAGTATGTGTTACTATGTTTCCAATGCACTATTAATGCTGCCATGTTTTCTTAATCAGTGATTATAATGATATGACTGTGTGTGTTCACCTAATTCACAGTTGTGTTTTAGCTTAATTAGTTGGGTAATCATCCGCATACTATCCAGATTCCAAACGGCCTTTCCTGATGTAGGGCCAGCGCAGACCTGAAAGTGGGTGCTACTGATTGAAAAGGGGATACGGGAGGAATAAGCTGATTCACCAATTCCCTTTAACTACCCAAAAGGGGCTTTTACAGAGCTTGGGATACTAATTCCAGCTGCTTTCTGCTCACAGCCTCAAAAGAGGAAGATAACAGCAACAAGGTAGCCTTCCTTATGAGTGATTTTTCTCTGAGGACCCAAGGGTCCCAGGTACCATGAGACCATATGATTTCACTGTATATTTTAGTTTCTGGGACTCAAGCCTTATGTTTGTAAAGTGCTTTGAGATTCCCATATGAAAGGAGCTATAGAAATGCAAATTAATATTATTATGGTATTATATGCATAGACAAGGATTTCTTGATATTTAAGGATTAAGAACATTATATTCCTATTAATATATAAAAGCTCTTAGTTATGGGTAACATACAGTGGCATAGTGCAACATTAGTAAGGTAGTCTTATGTTACCAGCATCTTACTATAACCAGGTTTGTCAATAGCTTCCTTATTCAGTCTTGGTTTTATGTAGTATTTGCTATTATTTTCATCACATTCTATAATTCTAGTACACAGACTATAATTGTAATTACTAAGGTATTTATGTAGATGGGGGAAACAAAATGAACATAAATCTTAATGTTGCTTATATAAAAAAAACTCCATGGCAGATGCATCTAAGTTCTTTTGCCCTGTTCATCTGGGAGTGGCTATGCATTTAAGGGTAAATCTGCAGTTGTTTTTTTGCTCCCAGGGCTGAGGTCCTGGGACAGAGATTACCCCTTTTTTGAACATGACAGTAGCAATCCCTGCATTTTCTGTGCTCCAAAGATCTTAGGTACTATGTTTGCCTGCTTATCTGATAGTGAAAGGCAGCATAAAGGAAATAGTCTTTGGAAAAGACCAAACCATGGCACCAGAAGCTCTTTATTCCTACTCATTGTACCAGCTGGCACACCAAACATAAGGGAACAACACAATGATTTCTCTGTCTTTGTGCACAAGGAACAGCTTTGGAATGATTCATGGGGTTAATCCTGTTCTGGACAGTCTGTGGAACACCATGTGGCAGAGGTCGCCAACCTGCAGCATGCGTGCCACAACTGTGTGTTGCATTTGGCAGACAGAGGAGAGGTAAGGCAGCACAGGGGCAGAATGAATGAGAAGTAAAAGGTAGAGTGCTTTCTGATCCCTGCCTGATCAGCTAGAGCAGCAGATCATGCAGAAGGGAATCAGAATGTCACTCATGGATGGCACAGGGCTTAATTGGTGGCATACCTGCCTCAAAGGTTGGTCCCCAGTGCTGTATGGCATTGCATTAAGTGATGGCCTGAACAGCTTCAAAGGCTACTTTTTCTCTCTGCCTTGGCTCCTCCAGATTTGATCTGCCTAATAGTAGTCAACACTTGGGACAGTCAGTCAACAGCTTCATGGCTGACCTCTGGAAGCTGCATAGTACAACACCTTCCCCTGTCAATCATAGAAATCATAGAAAATTAGGGTTGGAAGGGACCTCAGGAGGTCATCTAGTCCAACCCCCTACTCAAAGCAGAATTATCACCAATCGTATTGCCCATGGCCATATGTTTGCTGTGCTTGGGACTTTCACACACTTCGGAGTCCAGCTTACAATAACTTGTATAGCTGTAGTTATTACTCATGTGACTACTATCATGAACAGGCTATATTTGCAGGTTTTACACCAAGTTGGATTTGTAAACCAATTTGATTACACATTTAGATTTGTAAACAATTCAAACCTTTAAGATTCACAATTTCTCATAATCATAGCTGAATTTGGTCCACTGCAGCTGCTGATATGTTATAGCCCTAAAACATGGAGAATCGCTATTATGGTAGAAGTGGTAGTGATTTCAAGTGTTTGATTACCAAGGCTTTCCTTATTAGTTGCCTGTTTTCATATATATAGGTCTTCTCAAGAGAGCTGTATTTTTCTATATCTTATTTCTCTATTTCAAAAGGTGAATGTTTTTGGAAAGTATAAGAAAATAGATTTTCATTTTCAAGTACAAGAATATAAAAATTCACACTTCCTATTTTAAACAAACAAAAAAGGAATTTTGGCAACAAAACAGCTTGTGTTTAAAAGCTCAGACTTTGACATGGAATTTTACCAACACAGAGGTAAAATTCTTGGGTTCTAATGAAAAATAGTGGTTCTTTCACTGAAATACAAGTCTTCAGAAATCCTACCTCCCGTAATTTATAATGGATCACCTGCATTTCAATGAGTACCTATCATAGGGTTGCATGTAGATTTGACTAATGTATGCATGGTCAAAATGTTACTGACTATATACATATTGAATGAGGAAGAGCTCCATAAGCATCTTGCATTATTCAGCTTGCCTCTTCAAAACTATGCATTAGGATTTTGCTTTATGCATAACACTTAGAGCATATTGATGGCTTTATTCACAAACCACTGTTGTCAGTGGAAGGTTCCTGTTTATAACAGTGGGTTTGGACCTAAGCAAGACGGTCTTCAGTGGTTAATGAAGTTCACTGGGGGCTGTGATACATGTGCAAAGCTGCAGAGCACTTTTAAAGTGGCTGATTGCACAACACATTTAACCCTCATCAAATGAGAGATCAGATGAAGACACTCCACGTTAGAGTGCCTTAGGGAACGTGTTTTCCCTGGCTTAATTTGCGGCCCTGTCCCAGTGGCTGTTTGCAGGAAGAGATGGGGGATAAGGGAGTGAGAGTGAGCTGCTGGCTGGGGTTTGCTTGGCCTGAGCAGGAGTGGTGGGGAGGGGATTGGAGCCTCCCCCACCCCCTTCCAGCTAAGTGGGGTAACCCCCAGCCAGAAGCTTGCTCCCCATCCCTTCCTACAGACAGCCCTTGAGTGGGGGGCAGGGGGAAAGCAAGGCTGGGAGAGAGGGGTGGCTCCTTGACTGCAGGCAGGCTCCTCCTCTCCTCCCCCAACCCACCAGGCAAACACCTGTTTTGTGGGGGGTGCTCTAACTAACTCATGGTGCTTTATGTAAAAGCACCATGAGTTAGGGTGGGGGGTCTACATGTTTGTCAGTGCCCTCAGTGAATAAGTTTTCTATGAAAATTGCTGCTTAAAAGAAATCTCTGCAGTCTGACAGACACTGATATACATAGGACAGGGTGTTCTCATGATTTGATATATGTACTGCATGTGAGGTTTTAATAAAATAATTAATCCTCCAATTTGCAAATACAAATTTAAATCCATCTTTGAATATGGATTCAACCTACTGTTTGGGTTTTGGAGAACTTGATGAATATTAGAACATTATTTAAAACTTGTTCCACTATGACTGCCTCATTTTGGCAGCCAGAAGAATGCTATTTCTCTTCATCTGTAGCAGCCTGTAAATTAAAATTTGTCTGTGACATTCCTGCTTTTAGGAACTGCCAACCTCACAGACTTTCTGTCAATCTGAATCAGGTCAGATTTTTATTTAATTAAACCAGCATATCTGTCATCCACCCCAGTTACCCCAGTCCAACTTAATTATATGCCATTCCATTTCTGTAAAGACATGTCATAAAACTAATGCAAATACCAGAATTCTTAATTCATTCATGAGTGTCAGAACACAATTCCAGTTAGTTAAACAAATGCCTGTTTTTTCCATTAGATGTGTATGTTGCATACATTCTTCCACGACCAGAAGATAGCTAGTTAGAAACATGCTTAATTTCCTTCTGTTTGACCCCCACTTCGTCTTGGGTTCTGACCACTGTGCAAAAGATGGACATCAGCACTGTTTGCAGCAAAAGCTTCAGTAAGTGCTTTAATTAGCAGTGGACTAAGTGTTGCTTTTGGTATAAGTGTCATGCTTCCCTGCTGGGCACAGTGGATTCTCACATCATCCACAGTACCCATACTGTGCATCCTTGGCACTGAAAACAGACAACTGACTTAGTTTGCATTTGAGTATCTTGTCAGTCTAAAGTCAGGGGCTTGCTGCTGTTCATTGTCCCACATCCAGTACATGTGAATTATTTGAATTAATACTTCACCTTGGAACAATCATAGCCAATTCAACTTAATTGCCTTCTAAGCATAGTAGATAAATAGCTGAGCCCCACCAAGTTTGATGCCAGTCGTGTTCTAGACCCCATCAAACCTGTGTGGTTTTAGCTTGAGGCAGCATTCAGACACACTCCAGTGCCTAATGCTTCCTATTGATTTGATCTAGGAATCTCCCTGACTAACTGCTCTACTCTACGCTTTTGAAGCACCTAACTCTTTCCACTAACCGCTTGAGAATACAGAAGTTGTAACCTTGATTAGGATAACCCTCCTTGGGTAAAAACCTTTTTGATTTTTGTTTGTTTGTTTGTTTGTTTGTTTTAAAAGTATGACAGTGACTAAGTGGATATGCTTATGATAACAGTTTGGATCTTGGCCTTTATAGATCTAGCCTTAAATCACTTGCCTGTGGTAAAGCATGGAATTGAATCAGAGTTTCACAAGTCCCCAGACCTGCACCATTGGACCATTCTCTCCCTCTGTAATGTGTTTGAATATATTAAACATTTATTTATTAATATTAAATATATTTGTGGTATATATAATTACATATAGAAAGATATTCTATGTAACATATTTTAGGTATAAATTTCCTGTCTTTTAGACATCTATGCAGAAGGAATTTGTAGGTAGCTGGCTTTATCATGGAGATATGCATTTAAAACCTTTATAGAACCCCTTTCCCATCTTGGTGCAAGTTTCATAGAGAATGAAGGTGGCAGGACAGCTTGCCACTTTTAGGCCTCTTCTACATGTGAAGCTAAAGGTGTGATGGGATCTAATGCACAACTCACACCATCATGCCTCCTGCCTTCAACACATGCATGGCAAGAGGTATCTTTGTAGGATCACAGACTAGGTCCCATCACGCCTTATTAATTGTGTAGGGGGAACTCGATCCCAGGCCCCCCCTGCACTGGCAAGCTTCCACAGCTAGGAGCCCATGCACCTCAGTTGAGGGGCTCCCAGCCACAGGGGTGCCCCATGTACCCCTGGACCCTGGGGAATCACAGTTCTCACAATTCCTAGGACTCAGGGGTGCAGGAAACCCCCAGACCCTGGGGATTGCAGCTGCTGGGATCCCTAGGGCTTAGGAGTTTTTACACTGGTTATGGTGTACTTCTCTACCTGGGAGTCCCATCAGCTGACAGGGCTCCCAGCCACAGAGGAGACAATGCCACATGTGCAGATTAAAGCTCAGTAGCAATCAGCTATAAAGTTAGTACACATTTATGAAGTCTAGCTTTTTAGCTGTTTGGAGCTTTTTATTGTGTGATATAACTACTTTGCACATGTAGCTGGGCTCCAGGTAATTGCATAACACCTGTACCGTGTAGTGGGGGCCTCATATTGAAAAGGTAATAAAGGAGTAAAGAAAGAGGAAGGGAATTGGACTATCCTGACTTTAATCGAATTATACCTATTCAGACCAGGGCAGATCCAGGAGGGGTTCAGTCATGCGTACTGCATTCAAGACTTTGACTGTGTAGCATACACAGGGCTTATTATCATGGCATCTTAACCCAGGGGATCTAGAAAAGAGAAGACTGAGAGGGGATTTAATAGTAGCCTTCAACTACCTGACATGGGGTTCAAAAGAGTATGGAGGTAGACTGTTCTCAGTGGTGGCAGATGACCAAACAGGGGGCAGTGGTCTCAAGTTCCAGTAAGAGAAGTTTAGGTTAGATATTAAGAAGAATTTTCTCACTAGGAGGGTAGTAAAACACTGGAACAGGCTACTCAGAAAGGTGGATTTCAGGACCCAATTAGACAAAGCCTTGGCCGGGATGATCTAGTTGGGGATGGTCCTGCTCTGAGCACAGGGTTGAACTAAATGACCTCCTGAGGTCCCTTTCAAACCTAATTTTCTATGAAAGTTGTGGCTACTTAGTTCCCTATCCATACACACCCTTGTCCACCAATGAATTGGGGTCTTTGGATGGCTCTGGCAGCTGTACTGACAAGCTGCCAGCTTCTTCCAGAGTTGGGTTGCCCAGCCTTTGAAAAGTCTTGTGGTCTGGATTTGGTCAATGGGGTCAAAGGAGTGGGACACGCCACCATCTGTACCCCTGTTTTAAAATCCTAGATCTGCTTCTATGTATACCATATTTTAACTCTAGTTCATCATCTCTAAAGGAATAACAGCAAATGTTGCCATTTTTCCCTATAAGAAATTTTCCTGCAAAAATATTTTTCACAGAGTAAGCAGCAGAATGATTAATTCATAGTCTATAATAAATAAAACTAAACATTGGATGACATTAACATTTATCTGTAAGAAGATTATAGTACTTAGCATAAATTTACATAGCATTTCAGAGTTCTTTGTGAACATTACCTTTTTAAACTAAATGATGAAGTCCAAACTCTCCAAGAACTGTCACAGAATCTAGAAAAGTTTAAATCTCTGTCCATGATTGTACAAATGGACATCAGAATCAGCTTATGTATGACAGTTGTGGCATCGGTAAACACAGCATATTTTTAGATTTGTAGGGACATCTGTAGCTTGCAACAATAATGGGATTGGATAAATCAATTTTAAACTGGCTCCTTCATGTCAGTGCAGACAGATAGCTATTGCTCTAACTGCTGTAGCTGTACTTTGTTTTTCATACATGAATATTCTGTTACTTTTCATTAAGTGGAACACCGACTCAGTGGTATATAATATTTTGTTTCTAATAATAAGTTTGTACTGATGTAATCCCTTCGTGCATTTCTGAACCAGTTCTGACCCCAAAACAAACCTATCTGTAAAACTGCATGTTTTCATGTTAGATTGAGAGGCTTAAACAGATTACCCATGTAGCTCCTTACTGGTGAACAATCTAATTTAGCTCCAATATATCAGTTGTTCCTATAGTAATTATTAACTGATAAGTGTATCCTAATTTACTTGGGACACCTAGAACTTTTGGTAACAACTTGGTGTCTTTCTTACCTGGTAATGTTTTTATTATCAAAACATTTTCCCGAGATACTTGCATAAGAAGAGATGTGCAACATGTGAGAAGATTGGTGCATTTTTTTTACTAGTAAAAAATCAGGTAGATTGTAAAATAGGCAAAAAAATGTTAAATTCATCCCTTCTCTTAAGATAATAAAAAAAACTTAGCAATATGATTGTACTATTTGGCTCTTAATTCAATAAAACTGATTTGTATGTGAATTTTTTTTTAAATCTAGACTACAATCTCTCTCTCTCTCTCTCTCTCTGGGTACGTGCAGATGTTTCGGGAGGTTAAACTGCCACCTGATCTTAGTTTGCCTAGGTATGGACTTTATACTTGGATCCCTAGTTAGGTCAATCTAAGTGCAAACTGTACACCAGTTCAGGAAGGTTATATGGGTCTGAAAATGACCAGCCTGCTCTAAGTTAACTGTACCTCAAACATAGTCTGACTTAGTTCAAGTCTGGCAAGCAAGACCCATCTAACTGAACTTCTGTTCAGTTCCCAGTGTAGCACTAGGACTAGGAAAGCCCAGCTGCTGGCCCCAGCCCTGGGGCTGCTCTTTTCCTATCCACCTGTCTCCTGGCACTGGGTTATTTTTAGCCCCCCAGCCTCTTGCCCCACCCCCAGATGGACAACCTCCATCCCCACAGACCAGCCACCACCCCCTCTCACCCCACCCCCCAGCTTTCCATCCCACAAGCCTCTCCTTATGCAGGTTTTACCCATGTTGACCCATGTTGGGAGTCGACCAAAGTAAGTCAGGGTGGGTGGGATCGGGAAGGACTGATTTACCAGATTGGCTATTTGTCTGGAGAGAGGACTTGGGGGGGATAAAAATAGCCCCTGGTCCTGAGTGAGGGGGAGGGAACCTCACTTGCCCCCGAAATCCTGCCAAGCCTTCCCAGACCTCATCCACCCTGCGTGCTTACCTAACCCCCAACGCAGAGCCTGCTGCCCCCCAATCTCTCCCAAACTCCCCTGCTAGTACTCCCAGACCCCCCGACCATCTGCCATATGGACCCTGCTTGCTCCCCAAGCCCTCCCACTAGCCCCTCCATCCCAGCTCACCTTAGATTGGGTGGCCGTTTTAAACTTCCATAATCTACCCGAATGTCTGTACATACTCTGTTCTGTAGATGTTGTTGTCAACCAAAATTCAGCTCCCTGAAAGTGATATAAAGTCCAGTTGAAATATTCATGTTTATTGAAATATACTAGATTACTAAAAATGTACTCAGCTCTGTATTAAGTATCATAATCATATTTTTACATTAAACATAGTGTACAAGAACATAAAGTTTGGAAATTTAAACTCCTTCACTAGATTTTTCACTCAAGTGCAGATTATTTAACATATATAAAACTGATAGATTTTTCTTTAGGAAATTTACATACTGGTTTAAAAGAACAGAGTTCATTCAAATATTGTTAACAACACCTTTTCTTTTTCCCACCGCAGACACTATAGCTGAAAGAAATGCACTCAGAGAACATGTGTATCCAAAACTGAGAGAATTCTGCAGGGAAAACTACGGGCTGGAATTTCAGGTAGATTGAGATGTAATCTTCTATTATGATAAATTTTCAAAAATAGCATGGTAATTATCTATGTTTAAAACATATGTAATGGTTTATTTTTATTTTGAAAAATTATAAGGTTGATTTAAACATTGGCAAAATACAAGCATATGCAGAATAAGTAACATACACTTTATATTAGAAATTTGTCAACTTGATGTGGTCAAAACATCTTGAGTGAATTCGGCTGGTATTAATAAAAAGACAAGTAAGAAAAAATGCTGAATGTTCTAGAATTTTTTTTTTTTGGCTGGGAACCTAGAGCAAACAGACATTTTCTCTCCAAAGATATGTATACAGCCCAGTGATAACACTTGGAAATAGTAAATTATTAATAAATGGTAACTGTATTATTATCAGTTTTACTTTGAGCTGCATAAAGTCACAGCATCCACATAGTATGTACAATAGTTGCACCACATTTTTTTTAAAAATTCCTCCAGCAAACAATAAATGGTGTTTGAGAGGAACAGTAGTAAAGTCTTGATTACTAATGAAATAAATATAGAATATTTTGTAAAAATACCCAGAGTTCTTGAATGATCATGTCCAGATTTGGAGAGCCATGATATGAAATCCTGGCTCCATTTCAAGTCGATGGCAAAGTTCTCAACATTAATTTACTGGAGCCAGGAAATAATTAATTCTCCCTGTATCTTTAGAAGTGGCTTTTCTTCACCTGTTGTATAACAGCAATGAATTAGATCTGATTTGAAAAGGAGAAGTTAAGAGTTACACTTGAAGTCACTGGGATTACTTACTTGAAGTTAGGTATGGGTTTAAGTACCTTACTGAGCCATTGGCCTTAAGTCTTTGAGCCAATAGTCTTTTGAAGTCATAGCTAAAGATCATATTTACAATGGCAAGACCTCTGTGTTACAAACTTGTTGTCCAGACCTAGGAATCCCTTCTTTAAGACACTGAATCTTTAGCACCCAGCTAATAAACAGGTGTTGACAAAGAGGCCAAGTATTGCATAAAAAATAAACAATATAATAAAATAAAATAGAAATGACATAAAAGAAGCCAAAGGTTACATAAATTATCAGCTCTTAAAAACAGACAAAATGAAAAACGTAAACCCATTTCAGACTTTGAGTGGCCAGCGACCTTTAGCTCAGGACTGGGCAAAATACAGTCTGCAGGCTGTTCTATCCAGCCTGCAGAGCCCCTAAAAAATTTAGAAAATTTAATATTTTATCTGCCCCTGGCTGCGTGTCAAAGATGACAAGGCACCAGGGGCAGCAGGACCCAGTAGCTGCAGCATCAAGGCCTGTACAGCTTCCCCTCCCACCCCCAGCTGGGAGCCTCTGCCTAGCAGAAGCTTCTGGCCTGGGGCCCTGGGGCTGTTCCCACCTCCTCCTGCCAGAGAGGGAAATTCAGATAAGTAGGGGGGAGGGAGGCAGAGGATCACGTGCGATCACCCCAGTCCTCGGGCCAAGCCAGGCCAGCTCCTGCAGTCCTGGCACTGCAGCCGGGAACCACGTGGTGCTGGAGCAGTGGGCAGGGGGTGGAGAGAAGTGCTGTGGTGGTGGGCAGGAAATGGTGGTTGCAGGAAGAGGGGTGGTAGTGAGCAGGTGTGCAGGAGCACAGCAACAGCTGGGTGGGAGTGTGGAGCCTGTGCTTCAGTGCCAGTGGGAGCCCAGAGTGGGGTGGCAGGAGCATGGGACCTGGGTTGGCAGGGGCTCTATGGAGCTGTGCTGACTCTCTCCTCCCCCTTGGTGCAGCCCAACCTAGCTCAATAGCGCCCAGGCCACCCTGCCCTCAGCCCACACTGTTGCAAACCCCGTGCTCCCGCCCAGTTGTCCCTGCGCTCCCTCACATCTGCTCACTGACACTCCCCGCCACTTGCTGCTGCCATTTCCCTGATTTCTGGCCCACCACTGCCGCTGTTCCTTTTCACCCCATTTGGTTCCCAGCTGCACCAGGACCAAAGGATGCAGCAGGAGCCAGCCTGGCCCCCATGATTCTTGGCTGCTCTGCATTGCCCATCAGGCCAGTCTGACTCCTGCTGCATCCTGTGGTCTCAGCCATGCAGCTGGAATGTTGCTGGACCAGCAAAGTCGGGGACAAGAAGGGTAGCAGTGACAAATGGAGCGAGAAGTGATGGTGAGTGGCAGCATGGGGCTCGCACTGGTGCTCTGGAGCTAGGAGCCTGGAGCCCAGGCTTGCAGAAGCACTGGTGTGGGGGGCTCTGTCTGCTGCAGGGGGGCTGTGGGCAATCCCTCCACACATGACACAACACTTCCCAGCCCCTTCCCTCCCCATACCCACCCACACCCCCCCACACACACGCACTCATGCCCCCACATCTCCCCACAACATACAAGAGTAAGAGTTCATTTTAAGCTATTATACAATCACCTCTATATACACTACACAAACATCTAAATCAGGACAAAATATTTTTTGAAATCAAATTAATGAATGTTTTAGTAAATGGTTGATTTTTAGAATAGAATTTGGTATTTTTCTGGTTCTGAGATGGCAAATCCCCTTGCCAAAAGGAGTACTTCTGGGGACAAGGGGAGGGACTCCTGGTGGCAAAGGTCAGGGGTTAGAGGGTGGGACTTCTGCTCTCAAGATGGCCCCACCCTGGCAAAGGGTAGGTCTACCCTTGCGGCCCTCGACCACTTGTCAAAACCTGGTAAGTGGCCTTCCACCCAAAATAATTGCCCTCCCTTCCTTTAGCTGCAGATTGAGTCCTAACCGAAACCCCGTCTTTAGCCTCACAGCCCTCTCTTCTAGGAGGGCAGCTGCATGTTATGTAGTGGAAAGGGCCAGCTCACCCAGGTGGAGACAGTTCTTCTGATGAAGTCCTCTCTCCAGTTCCACAGCCCCTATTGAAGCCAGTGAATGACTGTTCAGACCAGAGCCTCTGGCAGGAGGAATAAACATGTGCAATTATTATAAAAAATATAATTAATTTTACAGACAAATACAACTCCAAATCTTCAGGCATCCTCAGCACTAAATTCACACAAAGCTGTGCCACTGCTTTCCCAGCAGGTCAGCTTTACAAAACAAAGCAGCACTGTCTTTAGTAACAACCATGGTAAATGCTTTTAAGGCAGTCTGTATGTAAAGCTCTGCATGTATATTGAGCAACAAATTTTGATTGTGGCTGTTTTTATATCAAAACAGTTTTTTAATCACACTCTATAATCAATTCTATTGAATCAAAATGGAGTTGTTAAGCCTTTTTTGCATGTAAAGATAGCATTGTTTTGATTTTTTAAATTTTTTTAGATGATGGTTTTGAAGCAACTTGACATAAGGATGCCAGCTGATCATCTCTTTGGACAGTCTCAGTAGTGTTACTGCAGGAAGGGAATGCTAAGAGTGTATTAATTACTAAAACCAACTTCTTCTTTTACTATCCCCTGTGATATTCGGGGAAAATGCTGATGCTTTCTAACTTATCCAGATTTTTTATCTGCCTTACTCTTCAGCTATCTCTGGAGAGACACCTCAAAAAAAAAAAGGGAACAAAATAAACTAACATCTCCTTTATATATAACAAAATGCCTTTACACCATACTTGCAAGCAAAAATGAATCCTGAGGTGGGCTATATTGTCCTGATATGATAAAAATATCAGAATACCTATAGTGTGACAAAGTGCAAGACTACAATTGTTACTTTAGTAATAATCAGTGAATATGGTTGCTGAGAAGGATAAGTAGCAATCCTGCTTCCTCTGGTCAGTATTTACAAAATAAAAAATATTATTTTATAGCTTCAACCATTATCTGAAGACTGAGTGCCATAAGTCTCAAAACCCAGGAAAGTCTTTATATAGGAGAAGGTGTGGTGATCTGCCCCACAAGCAGAGAAGTTGATTTATCTGATTTGAATTTCTTTAAAAGCAGGGGATCCCTAAGAGGCATTGAGGAGTCAAATTTAGTTTTCACATTACTCTTCACATGTAAAGTTATGCAAAAAATTTAAAAATAAGGAAGTATTCTGGAGTGGTTCTGGGGTAGCATTTGTGGGGAAAATGTTTATTTTTTGATTATCTTCTAACATGTAAATTCACCATCATCATTACTTTCATTAGATTACAGTAGTGCCTGTGAAATGCAGGGACTTTCCAGATAGAGAGAAGGAGACTTAGTTCATTCCCGTAATATATACAGAACTTGGATGGATCAAAAAAAATGTACTTTGCCTTTTACCCTTTCAAAAAACAACAAAGTTACAGATATTTCATTGATTCCCTATTATACTCTATTGCTGAATCTTTTCTAAATCAATTTGGAAAGCCTAAAGCTTCTAGAAATTCAATTTGGATTTGTAGATTTGGCCTCCGAATTGCAATCCGAAGCTTTGCACAGACCTACAAGTGACATACTATAGGGTATCCTCAAGTCACCATCTATTTGATAAATCATGACATAAATGAAATTCATTCTAATGTAGTCAGCATTCCAGTTTTCTTTGAGTCATCTGGCTTTACCAATAACAGGGTCTCAGTTGTTGCAAAACATCTGATCTGTCAGGCTTCCTAAAGTTGTTGGCTACTCCTGTGGGACATCACCATATGTGGAGAAATATGACTGAATTTATTAGCCAGTCCTCTGCATTTGTTTGTTTAGTAGATTTTCTTTTTTCCAGACTAGAACATTTTAAGAAAATGTTTCTGAAAAGCTGGCATTTGTATTTGTATTTTTGTTTAAGATATAGACTTAAAATAAGCTAAAAAGATCCAGGACACTTGGCATTTTATATCCTTAAATAGTTTGAGAAATATGTTTGTTTGGGGAGTAGGGGGTTAAACTGAACAACTGATTGTTTTGGAAACATTATCTCAGGATAATTTTCAGCTATTCACAAGGGTCATGTTCCTGTACACAGGACAAAATGGTAGGAAAAAAGATGTCTGATAAATGGAGACATTCAGCTTTGAACAAAAAGGCCGCTTACTTTGTTAATAATTTTACAACATTGTCCATTTCAACAGCTGAGAGAGATAATAGACCATACAGAAAGATATATGAAATAAAAAGCTAGCTTCTTTTAACTAGTAAGGAAAAGAAACTGAGTGACCTATAAAAGTGGTAGGGGGTGTTTTGACAGAAACTGGGAAAAGGAAATGGAGAACACTGACTGATGAATGAAAGCATTAAAAAAATATATGATGTTATAACAGACCCAAATCAGTCAAACTTGGGTAACCAGTTTTATACAGAACAACAGATCTCCAACCCCTTTTGGCAATATTACTGGGTAATAATGGCAAAACACCTGCCATTTTCTCCAATACAAATAATTAGATATAGCATTAGATATAGTTATTTTGTTAGTCTGTTATTTCTATAGATGCATAGTTATTATATGCAATGCAAAGAATTCATAAATCGCTTTTTCTAAATTCTTTGTACATTCACAGGGATGACATCTGTAACAGCTTGCCTTGCAAGACCATTTTTTTCAAACATTGTGTTGTTAGATTTGTAACTTGTTGACAAAGAATCATCACATTACAGTGCAACATCACAGAATCATGTTCTAACAAGATATTGTGAAGTCATGATACAACTTAGAATATGATGGCATTACACCAGCTCTCAGTGATGGTTTAGGAGATGTTAGGGCAACTGTTCAAAAGAATGCCTTTGATTTTATGTGTGCAGCGTTATATACAATCATTTGTATATATAATTACTAAGTTATTAGGTATAAAGTCATTTCTGGAAATTTGTTATAGGTTACTATTCAGGATATGGAAGACCTCAATCACAACTGTGATGGAAGGATGTTTATGAGGAATAAAACATATGCATTTATTCTAGAGGTTTTTTTCCCATTTTTCTAACTGTCAATACAGTCGTACAAGACTTGATTGAATGTCTCCCAGTGAGAAGTAAACTGTGGGTTCAGAAGATTTATCATTTAAAAATGTTGCTGTCCAGATTTATCATTTAAGACTGTTGTCCCATGGCCCAAGCAGCTAGCCAATATTTCGGGCCTTGTATGTTTCTTTCACTTACATTTCATCTTCTATTATACATGTCAGATGTTTCTATAATGCATCCTTTTTATTTAAAAAACATGTGCTTAATGTCCTGTTTCCCTGAACACTATAAGAACAAGCAGCAGGAGGCATCTTCCTTGTTCAGAAATCCAAGCCCACTTTACAGCCAGTCTGGTGCCCCAATGAGGTCTGTTACTACTACCTCTTTAAGGGCATTGCATCCTCTGTGTCTGAATTTTTTCATGGTTTTCTCCTGGATTTTTGTTTCTGCTCTAACAGAGACATAAACATGACACCTCATTAATCAATTATTTGATCAGTGTTTTAAAACATTCCTAAGGAAACCCGTCTTGTTCTACCCAAACTAGGTCTTGGTGAAGCCTTCCACTCCTGATCCTTACCATGAACAGTGCCATCTGTTGTTTCAGTTTTCAACAAAGAAATGGCCATGTAATTGCTGAAGTCAGGATAGGTTTGTACCTTGTAGACTGACTTAATCAGAGACGTATGGCATAAGCTTATTTGAATCGTGGCTTACTTCATCAGATGCTGTGAAAGGACACTGCTCTCATTTTTAGCCTGTATAAAAGGTGGCTTGCGTTCCCATAAATCAAAGCCACACTTGCTGAGAACCACTTCCACCCTGGAACAAAACGGAAACGGCGATAATGTATTGGCATAAGGAAAACACCTAGAGCTCCTTAACTTCACTTATGGGTCAACAACTTTTCTCTCTACTCAAAAGTACAGTTCTTCAAATACGCTGTCCCTCACCTGTATTTTCCTTCTCAGAGTTCTGAGGATCTTTGGAGGCAAATGAAGTGAGTGAAACCCAATTATCCAATTATAACTATGGCTCCAAGCATTCACTTGTGTATAGCACTTGTGAAGTCTCATTAAGTGCTGCCATATTCAGAAGGAACACACACAGTAAAGTAAAGCTCAGCTGACAGATCTTTCTTGGGAAATACACTCCTGCAGCAATTAAGGACAAACACAAAGCTCACCATGCCCTGCTCTAAGCATGAATTTCTTTGACCTGCCTTCCCTAACAGATATATAGCACCCTGCATATGTGTATTTAAAAAAATCAACACAAAACTCACCAAAGCATGCCATTGCACATTCTTGTTTGCCTGGGGCAAAGATGAAGCACCAAACATATTACAGAGGTTGTTCATGATGCTTCATAAAGCATTAATAGAACACACCCAAATAATGATGTTATAATGCTATAACATCCAGAATAATATAGCATAGAAGCTCAGTGCATCAGAGATTCATCCTACAACCCAAATTATGAAAAAGCAGATTTTCAGGCTTTCTCTATCTGTTATAAAAGATTTTATGACTCAACACCTAAGAGCAGATGTGATTAGGAAGGTGACATTTGCACTTAGTCTCATTAATAGTGATAACCACACTGTAATGAATCGGGATGAATTTGTGTTGTGTAAAAGACGCAAGGTAAGATTTACAGAGTGAGGAGACAATAAAGACAAAATCCTAAAATTGCAGGAGGTTTTTCTATATGCTGTAGAAATGCTGGTTTCGTAACTGCAAAGTTATACATTCACAGATGTTTGGGTCGGAAGGGACCTCAGTAGATTATTGAGTCTGGCCCCCTGCCCAGGGCAGGAAAAAGCACTGGGGTTAGATGACCCCAGCCAGATGCATGTCTAGCCTCATCTTAAAGACCCCAAAGTATGGGAGAGCACCACCTCCCTTGGAAGCCCATTCCAGATTCTGGCAATGCTTCACGTAAACAAGTTCTTCCTCATGTCTAACCTAAACTTGCTCTCCATCAGTTTGTGGCCATTGTTCCTAGTTACTTCAAGGGGTGCCCTAGTAAATAGAGCATCTCCTATTCCTTGCTGCACCCTGCCCCATACATTTGTAGGCAGCCACAAGATCACCTCTCAGCTTTCTCTTGTGGAGGCTGAAAAGATCCAAGTCCCTCAGTCTCTCCTTGTAGGGCTTTGCCTTCAGGTCCCTAACCATACAGGTGGCTCTCCTCGGAACCCTCTCAAGGTTGTCCACATTCCTCTTGAAGTGCAGCGCCCAAAAGTGGATGCAGTACTCCAAATGTGGCCTGACCAATGCCATGCAGAGGGGAAGTATCACCTCCCTGGACCTGTTCATCATGCACCTGCTAATGCATGAGAAGGTGTGGTTAGCTTTGCTTATCACTTCATCATATTGACAACTCATGTTTATCTTGGTGTCAACTATGACTCTGAAATCCCTTTCCACTGCTGAGAAGGTCCTCCCCCAGCTTGTTTTCTATCACTTCTTCTAACACGTAGGAAAGATGCACAACACACCTTTTGCCACAATGTTCTCTTTACTTCTTATTTGAGTTTTGTGGCTTTGACACTTGAGAAAATACTTGAATTATACAATAAATTCCTCTAGCTGTTAATTCAGAAGTTTTTGGAGCTGAGAATTTATAATTAAAATATTTAAGTTATTTTATATGTAATTCAGATATTCAGGCATTTGACAAATACAGTATCAAGTTTGGTAATAAAACCATAAAAATAAACCAGCAGGGAAAGATGAACAAAAAAGGAAGCAAAGAGATGTTTTCTGATGAGACTTAAAAAGAGAGAAAATCAAAGAGAGAAGAGGAAGTGTGAGATGGCAAGGCCTGCAAAGAAGTCTCCTGTTCCAACAGAAGGCTGGGAAAGAGTTTTGTAAAATGTATTTTGGCCCTGATGCAGCAGACAAATGCATGCAACCTGATTATTACAACTAGTCACATTGAAACCAACTAGTGGAATGCATGAAGCAGAGGAAATTTAGGTTGGAGATTAGAAAGAACTTTATGACTGTGAGGGTGGTCAAAGCATTGAAACAGGCTACCTAGAGAAGTTGTAGAAGCACTATTCCAGGTCAGACAGACACTTTTTCTAGGATAGTTGTATTTGAGGATGATCCTGCCTTGAACAGGGGACTGGACTACATGAATTCTTGAGGTCCCTTCCAGCCTTGCTCTTCTATGATCGTAAAATTAAGCTTGAATATTTGCTTGTTTCCAAGTGGCTTAACTAGATGGTGCTAGTTCTTACAGTCCAAGTTCTATCTACCTTACAGTGTGTTTTCCATAGATTCATAGATAGTAAGCCTGGACAGGACCTTGGAAGATCATTGGGTCCAGCCCCCTGGACCAAGCAGGAAAGACATCTGGGGTCAGGTGACCCCAGCAAGGTGACCATCCAGTTTCCTCTTGAAGATTTCCAGGGTAGGTGATTGCACCACCTCCGGAGAGAGCTTATTCCGCAGTCCAGACACGCTAGATGTGAAGTAGTTTTTCCTAACGTTGAGCCTGAAACAAGTCTTCCAGGAGTTTGTGACCATTACTCTTGGTTTTCCCCTTGGGTGCCCTGGTGAACAGTGCTCACTGAGCCCTTAATGTAGCAATAAGCTGCTACCAAGTCCCCTCTCAGCCTTCTTTTTTCAGGCTGAAGAGTCCCAGATCCCTCAGCCTTTCCCCATATGGCTTGCCACACAAGTCAATGACTATCATAGATGTTCAGACAAAATCTAGCCATACGCTTCCTACTTGATCATGACCTCCAAGTACTGCCAACAATGCATAGAATGCATATAAAAATAACAGTTATGGGCATGTCCCAATGTTTGTTTTTATTTTTTTTAAATTTGGCACCAAATCCATCACTCCATACTATTATAAAAACTAGATGCTTCTTGTTTATAATTGATAATAGATTTTTGTGTTAATTTACAGTGGCATAAGAAAATCTCAGCATGATGCACCATTATTTTATTTTAAATAATACGGACATTTGGATTGGTTCCTTTAAGTGAAATTTTCTGTAATAAAGACACTTCCATCCTTTCAAGTTAAAATATGTAGTGAAACCACACTTTATCACTTAATCGCTTTAAATAAATTTAGCAGCCTTATGCCAGTTTCTTGCAGGCATTTTCTTGCATCTTATTAACATTGTAAAACTGAAGTTGTAGCTACAAATTAAAGTCTGAACAGCAAAATATCTGCCTTTATATATTCATAAAGTCTTTGCTTACAAAGCAGCAAAAGGTAAAGGAATAACAGAATAGTAACATTAGAAGAATGGCATTACAATATATAACCCTGTTCTACCTTTTGTTCTGTGTTATAACACAAGGTAGATTGATCTGTTGATCTGAAAGGCAGAAGGGTAAAATCCTGGCCCTATTGAAGTCCTTGGCAAAATTCCCTTTGGTTTCACTGGGGCCAAGGTTTTACCCATAGTCTTTCCTTTATGTCTTTATTTGCATTACAGGAGCACCTGAAAGCCTTACATGAAGTCAGGACCCCCCTGTGCTCAGAGCTGTACAAACAGATAGTGAGAGACGGTCTTATACCAAAGAGTTTAAAGTTTAAAAGGAGAAAACCCTGGGTTACGAAGCAGAGATAAATTGACTTGCCAGAGATCACACAGGAGGTTTGCATCATCTCTGAATAGAACCCGTTGCCTTTGTAATGCAATTCAATTTAACTGTCAAAGAGAAAAAGAAATCTCTTGAGTTTTTGTGCATCATGTTATGTAGATAGAAAATGCAGTAAAGAATACACTAACAATATTTTATACATTGATTTCCAGGTCATAGACTTGTACTGGGGAGTAGAAACAGAAGAATGGGATAGTCCTGAGCTCCAGAAGACTCGTATGAAGCTGTTAGAAGATTGCTTGAAAACTTCTGCAGGTCCATGTTTTGTTGTGGGTATAAAAATAATGCTATACTTTAAAACAAAATATACTGATTGCTATTCTAGCTTCTGAAGTGCAGTTAAAAGTTTTTCTCTATAAAATACTTATTTTTTATATATATATTTAAAGTATTTCTTGGTGCTGCTTACTGAAATGTCTTAAACGCTTCCCCATGGGGAATAATAGGATGCTGCAAATAATAGGGAATCAGGAATCAGTAAGGAGAGTGGTTCCTTCATAGCCAGTTATTTTGGTAGTGCGTTACCATGGCTTCTGGCTTCATCTTGATTACAGAGGCCTCTGTTGGTTAATTGGTAATGCTTCTCTAAAATATAGTATGTTAGTTGGCCAGCAAGGGGATAGCTATAAAAGAAAAGCATTACTGCAAGGGTGCTCAACCCCTTGCACACTGGCCAAATGTAGCCTACTGCTGCATGTATTACAATCTGCAGGGATCCCCACAGGTCCAGAAATTTGACAGTGGAAGACCGGTAGTACCACTCCCCTGCTGCCAAACTTGCAGATGAAAGGGAAGCCCCTGACCCTGTGTGCTGGGTCAGGCACCCAATCTCAGTGTACAAGGCTAGCCAGGGGTGTCATCAGGCCCCAGGGTCCAATTTTCGGCATGCAGGAGGACCACTGGCCCCTCAGGGCCCAATCCCAGTACATGATCCAATTCCAGGCCTCTGGGGCTTAATCCTGGCACAGAGAGCTTGATCAGGCCCATGCACCAGCCCCACACCACTCCTCTGGCTCATGGATCCAAAAGGCTGAGCACCATTATGTCAGAGAATAGCAGAGACTCGCAGCCACTTTCTCCAGCTTGGTCTGGCAGGCCTAGGAAATGAAACTGATTCGTTTGATTTGAACTTCAAAAAAAGAGCAGATTGGTAACAACCAGCGAAATCTATGATTTATTTTCCTAGCCCTAACTTACCATTATTCGCTATTGCTAGGATGGGTTGCTTTAGGAGAAGTCTGCAACTTTCCTGAATTTTAAGCTATCTGGCAACAAGAGATAATTCCTGTATTTATCCTCACTGGTTCTTGCCATTAGACATAAGTGATGAACTTAAATACATTTTAAACACTGGCTCATAAAACCAGATATGGTCCTTTCTGTGTAAGAGATGGTATTTTTCATGACTGTCCCTGTTTTGTTTTGTTTTTTATATCCAGCTCAATAGATGGTCTCTTGCCATCTAATATAGTATCTTCAGTTGTGGCAATCTAAATTTATGAAGCCATGAAGTTTATCTTGAACTCAATAAGAGAAAGACACTACAAGTAGACTGCAGCAGTTTTAAATCCTGCCTAGTATTAATTCTCTCTTTTCAGTGAAGCATACACAATGAATGTTGCTGTCGCTGGTTTCACATTAATTATACGGTACAGAATAGAATTTTAAGTGCAAAGTTTTATTTCCTTCTGGTACTTAGAAATATTTGTACTTTATTTTAACAAGCACATAGGTAACTTGAGAATATTTTGGGGACAGATCAGTATATAGCACAGATTACATTAATCTTAGGTCTGGAAGTAACAATATATTGATTTTGGACTAATAATAGTATCCTTTTGCCAACTGTTTAAAGCATCATGTCTGCTTTTAACACTTCTCGGTAGATTGAGTTAATTGTAATGAGGATAGGTGTATGATAGCATAGCCAGAAATTGATTTTCAAGCTGTTTAGATTAAAACATCATGTGTTAACCCTGACATATGAAACAAAGGGTGTGAAACAATTTGGGATGCAGGTAGGTTTGTACGTGAACTCGTTATGGGGTGAGAGTCCGTGAAAGTACTCATGTGTAAGATAAATAAGATTGTCTGTGCATTCATAGGTGACTGTCTCCAAATGACTGTTTCTGACTACTATTCCAGGAAATATTTGCCTTTAATTGACTGATTTAGGTCTCCATTTTTACAAAAAAAAATTCTGGTTTATTGTTTTTGTTACATGTTAATGGAATAGAGTGGAGGAGGGAACTATCCATACCTTAGCATTTTTGTTTTGTACAGTCACAGAATTAAAACTATAATAATGCTACTAGTGGACCTGACAGTGGAATGGTTCAGGCTCCATCATTTCTGTTTTAAGGAGAAGCACAGTAAAAACTCTTTACCTGTGTTTATGGCTATAACCCATATAATTTTGACATAAAGAGCCTCTGTGAAGAGAGACAGATAGAATCCCTGTCTACATCAGAGAAAGATTCACTGGGTGACTATACTGTTATAAGTACACCAGAGTAGACCTCCCTAAAATAAACTGGACCAAAATGAGACTCTCCCTGTCTTAAATTTAGTCCAGCAATTTTCAGCTACTCAGGACTAATCCATATCAAATCATTTCCACAATTTTCACACTCCAAGTGTTAAAAGAAGTTGTACTGAATTGTGAGGATTTAATTATTGCAGTGTCTCATAGAAGTTTTCAAAGAATGGGAATGAAAAGTGACTGGTATAACCTATTACAGTTCTGTCCTTTATGTTCTCTCCACATTAATTTTATTACAACTGTCAGGTTACTCTAGGTCAGCACAAGGTACCAATATGTCTCTTTGAAATCTTCAGTTATATAATATTTTATATTAGCTTTGCCTATGAATGAGTCACTTGCAGAATATTCCCCCACGCACAAGAGCTGAAAGGCTTTAATAAGGAACCAGATTCCTGATTTTACGCACAACCACAGGAGTGAAACTGAAAGGCAGCTAGTGAAGAAAGGCGATGAGAATAGCTTGGGAGAGTAAGTTTGAAAGATTGCTTAGATTAGCGCTACAAGGAACTGTTGTTAAAATGAAAAGGCCAAATTAAAATAATTTTGCAAGCAAAGTTGCAAAAAACCTGCAAACAAAGAACATGGCAAAAGGGACATTCATACAACATAAAAATGTCTGAAGTTAACTTTTAAGAAATCTTAAATGCACTCCTGCTCAAATGAAATCTTCAGGATATGCTTATGGAGGGTGCTCCAACAGATATCTGTAAGACATGGCTATCTTTTACCATTTGTCAAATTGAAAAGCTCAGGTGGAGGAAATCGGCTCAATGATCAGATTGAGTTTCCATAGTTGACGGTACCAGAGAGAAACAGTTCAGATGTTTAGTTCTGTTCCATCCCCTATGTTGTTAAGGCTTAAGTTTCCATAGTTTCACTAACATTCACAAAAATGAAGATGAATATTGTAGATAACTGTTAATAATGGGTTTCTGTCTGTACCTGAGCAATAGAAAACAAATTTTGTGATGCAAAAGCTGTTGGTCTATTGGAGCCTACCCCTTTCGTGATGCTTACAAAGCAACCTTGTCTGTGACATTTCTTAGACAAGGATGGTCCAACTTCTGAATTGTTGCAGGCGCCCCCAGCCATACACCCTCTGCGCCTCAGTCAGTGCTATACCATGTAGGTGGTGTTCCCTACCACACTGTGGCAAATACTGCCTACCACCCACTCCATGCCAGTGCCCCCTCAGAATACACATTATATAGCATCCCCGCTCTGTCCCATGTCACACTGTGCTAGCACTCTTGCATATGTGAGATTCCCAGGTTCTTCCCATATCTCTTGGCTACAGGTTCCTTTATTCTTGCAGGCTGTGTCTCCTCCTCTGCCCACCCCATCCCCACCCCCACCCCAGGCTGGAGCAGACAGCAAAAACTGGAGGAAAGAGGGAGAGACTGCAGTGGCAGGAGCTCAAATGATGGGAGGCACCCAGACCAAGAGCCTGGGGGTGCAAATTAATCCTTCAGGGGCTACATACAGTCCATGGGCTGCCAATTGGACAGCCCTGGGTTAGAGCAGTGTTGACCTGTGGCTTCTGCTTCTATTTCTCTCACTTGTAAAGGCCAACCTTGCCCTTCTATCATAGAAACATAGAAAAGTAAGGCTGGAAGGGACCTCTGGGCTAGGGACAGACATTAGAAATATCCAGACCCCTTCCTGGTGTAACTTCTACCAGAGTGCCCCAGCATCCCTCCCTAATGAGAACGGCTTTTGTGTTCTTGATGGGGTGCTAAATGCTGTGTTATCAACTCGAGGATGGGGGACCCCACCCTAGTCAGGGCATCCTACCATGGCCTGGCCTTGCCCCTCTCCGTTTAGCTCTGTGGAAGACTATGAAGGAAGGGAGGGCTGCTCTAGTGCCCCCTCCCAGCTTCTAGCCTGAGCCAGTGCAGGTATATGCCTGCATTTTTTCAGTCCAGAGTGGATGTCTGTATGGTTACAAACCAGTTCAGCCTAGCCAGGTTAGACTAACCTACAAAGATTGAATCAATTCAAGCTCATGCTTTTTGAATGTTTGTCCCTAGTCCAAAAGTTTGAAGATTGCTGTCATGTCCCTTCTCAAGCATCTTTTGCACAAGCTGCACATGCCTATTTCATCAAGCTTCCTCATATGGATTGCCTTCCAAGCCCTTTATCATTTTTTCTCATCCACCTGTATACCCTCTCTTATGTCTCCATGTCCTTTTTAAAATGCCGAGCCAAAAATTGTGCACAATATTCTAGGTACAGCCTAACCATGCCAAGTAAAGAGGCACCCTATCAGCTCCTCCTCTGTCTTGCTTCTGTTGATTCAGGGCAAAAAACACATTTACCTACACTTCAGACCATATTAAGTCTGTAATCTACCAAGATTCCTAGATCCTTCTCCACAGTTAGGGCCCTACTAAGTTCATGGCACAAGTAGGCTGCACTGCAACTCCTTTAATCGTGCAGGTTCCCCCACATGCCTCCCTGCCACTTGGTGAAGGGGCCCTACTTGCAGCTTTCTCCGAATTGGCAGGGCAGCAAACATCACATTTTAAATCATAGTGCCATTTTTACCTCCCCACCACCAATTGGCCAAGAGGCCCCAGCAGCCCTGCTGCTAATGGGTGGGAAGATACAAATGGTGCCATGTGTAAAACCAGTTTTTGCTTCCCTGCTGATCAGGAGTGAGCCAGAAGCAGGGCCCCTCTACCAATTGGTGGCAGAGGGGCATGCAGGGGAACCTGCAAGATTAAAGGAGCCACAGGACAGCTTACTTCTACTGTGAATTTGGTAGGGCCCTATCTATAGTGCTTTCATCCAGCCATGTCACCCAATTTGTACTTGTGTTTTTGATTTGATTTTACCTAAGGTGTAGCACCCTGCATTTGTCAGTATTGAACTTCATCACGTTAGCTCCAGCCCAGCTTTCATAGTGTGTAGGGTCGGAAGGGACCTGGGCAGATCATCTAGTCTGACCCCCTGCCATGGCAGGAAAGAATACTGGGGTCAAACGACCCCAGCAAGATGTTCATCTAACTTCCTCTTAAACACCCCCAGGGTAGGAGCCTGCACCACTTCTCTTGGAAGCTGGTTCCAGACCCTAGCCACCCTGACTGTGAAGTAGCACCTACTGATATCTAACCTAAACCTACCCTCTGCCAGCTTGTGACCGTTATTCCTGGTCACTCGTGGCGGTGCTCAGGGGAACAGTGACTCCCCCAATGCCTGCTGATCCCCCCTGACTAGTTTATAACAGGCCACAAGATCCCCCCTCAACCGTCTCTTTTGGAGGCTGTCAAGGCGCTTTTGAAGTTTGCTCCTTTCCTCTAGTGTGTTTGCAGTCCTTCCCAGTTTCATGTTGTCCACAAACTTGCTCAGGAAGCTTTTGATTACAGAATCCAAATCATTAATAAGTATGTTGAACAGCACAGGCCTCTGAGAGACTCCACCCAGAACGTTCTGCCATGCCGATGTGGATCCATATATAATTCCCCTTTGGTTGCAACTGTCAAGCTAGTTGTCTATCCACCTTATAGTAGTTTTTTCTAGCCCTCATTTCTCCAAGCTATTTATGAAAAGGTCACATGGATCTTTGTCAGAAGTCATGCTGAAATCCAGATACGCTATATCAAGTTTGTTTGCCATGATTTGTTCTTAGTAAATCCACTCTGACTGCTTGTGTTCAGTCTTTCCTTCCTCAAATATTTGCAAATTAACTTCCTTATAATATGCTCCAGTAAACTGTTGTCAGTTTCATCCCTTGCATCTGTGCAAGAGCCTCTTCATCTCTTGCATCTATCTGTCATGCTGATTGCAGGCTATCTCATTACTGTCCTCATTACTTTGCCTATACAGAATCTAGCACCGTTGGCCTCAGCTAGGGCTAGGTGGCAACAATAATACTACTAGTAGTATTAAATATTACAGTAATGATGATAAATGTTGTCTTGAATTTCTACAGAGCAGACCTCTGCCTTTTCTCTTCTTTTAGTTTGAGACTTGGGCTTCTTCCAATTTTCTGAATTCATTTTTCTAACTTTTCTCCTCGTTTGACCTAAATAAGCCAGGTTAACATTGTAGCTTTTCCATTAGCTGTGAATTCAAAACACCAACCATCACTCAGTGTTTCTTTGAAATATAAAATCATGGAATCATTGAAAAGTAGGGATGGAAGAAGGAGATTTAAACCTCAAGACAAGGGACAGACATTATACATCAATTGGTTTAAGTGATCAGAAACTGGTTTAAACCTGTAACAGAACAGACTTTCAGTGCACATAAACCAGTTTCAAAATGGCTGATACCAGGTTGAGATAAACCTGGTTGACTGCAGTATCAGACTTATCTGATTTGGCTCATACTGGTTTATGCAATGTGTCCCAGACCCTTTCCTGGTTTAAGTTAAACCAGAGACCTCCAGCATGCTCTCTGGGCATGGCTCTGCTTTCTGCTCCAGAGCAGGGTTGGCCCTGCCCCTCTGCTCTCTAGCCAGAGCAGGGACAGGACATGGCAAGACATCAGGCAGCATGGCTCCATTAAGGCAAAGTGGGAAGAGAGGGGTTTAATTCTTCCCTCCTTCCCTTCTTCCCCCACCACAGCCGGGGTATGTCTGTCTACCAGGGAGAAGACGGGAGGGGGCTGTGGTGGTGGCCCGTTGGGCCAGCAAACCCTGGCTGCAGGACAGAAGGGACAGATGGAGGAATTAACCCTTCTCTCTGCCACCTTCACCTTAATGGGGCCATGCCGAGTCGATTGTCCCACTGGGCAGGGAGGATGGGCTCTATTCTTGCTAGGTGGGAGTCTCCCCCCTCCTCCTCCTCCCAGGGTGGAGAAGGGGGGACTCTGTGTGATGTGGAAGGGAGAATGCAGACAGGAGGCTTACCCATCATGCAGCTGAGTGAGGCCGGTCCAGGCCATGGGGATGGGGTCACCCCCAGCAGCTGTGGCTCCATTAAAGCTGCTTCCCATACCCCAGCTAAGCCAAGCAGTGCTGCACACAGCTCCCCCTCCCCACCCCGCAGGAGTGGGGGGCAGGGGGAGGAGGAGGAGAAGAGGGAATAGTCCCACCCAGCACTGAACAGAGCACTCCGTGCCCGGGGGGGAAAGGGGAAGAGTCTCCCTCCGGGGCCAAGCAGCCTCACACAGAACCCACCCCATGTGGGCAGGGGCAGGAGAGAGGAAGAAGGAGGGGGAGGAGTCCCCCTCAGCACTGAACAGAGCCCCTGCCCCACAGTGGGGGGAGGAGTGTAGGGAAGAGCCACCCCCTCCAGGGCCAGGCAGCCTCACAGAGCCCCCCTCCCCTCCCCACAGCTGCAGGGGGAAGAAGGGGGAAGAGCCTCCCCAGCACCGAACTGAGCCCCCCTCCCAGTCCCATGGCAATGGGGAAAAGGGAGGAGGGGGAAGAGTTTCCCTCCATGCCGGGCAGCCCTGTGTGTAGGGATTCCCCACTGGGGGAGCAAAGCTCTCCCCTCCTCATCCTCCTTCTCCCCCGCCCCCCAGAAGGTACTCCCTCTTCCCCCCATCCTCTGAGCCTTGCAGGCCAAGATTGGAGTTTAAACCACACCTCAGTCTTATTCAGGCCTGTGGGGGCTAAGCCATGCCCCCCACCCTCAGCTCAGCTTTCTTGTGGAAGGGAAGGGCTGCTCTAGTGACTGCAGGCATGTGCCTGCATTTTCAGAATAAAAGGGAATGTCTACCTACTTGGAAACTGGGTCACTCTCTGCAGGTTAGACTAACTTGCAACAATTGAATCAATTCAGGCTTGGACTTTTTGAATGTCTGTCCCTAGCCCAAGAGATAGTCTAGTCCAACCATGTGCTCAAAGCAGGATCATCCTTATGAAAATGATCCTAGACATATGGTTAGCATAGATAGACAATTTAGAAACAACCCTTTGTTACAACGCAATAAAACATACTTTCAGCAGCTAATATTTCTGACCATTTTATGAACAACAACTTTAGAATTACCACATGCTTTACCCTGCTCCCTGAATAAAATGCATACTTTGGGAAAACAGGAGGAAGGAAAAAAGATTTTTCCAGGGTCTTACCTGCCTCAGCATGGGCTCACCATGTCTGAACACTGGCTGCATGGAGCTGGGACAGGGTCTACTTGTCAGCATTGCTCCTCTTCCCCTTGCTGCTTAGCCAAAAGCTACTGCTAATTCAGTAACATTTGTAAGAGGGTAAAATCTCCAGCTTTTAGCTGGGCACCAAGGAGTGGGGAGTGATGCTGATAAGTGGCCTCTGCCCCTGCTCCATACAGCCAGGAGTGGAAATTGGTAAAAATAAACTGGACCCTAGTCAAATCAAGCTGAGTGATAGATTTAGGCATCTCTCTAAGGACAGCTTTCATGGCCACAAAAGAGGACCTCTTATTCCCAGTTCTCATTGCACTGCTTACCTCTGGCCTATCAGTACCTCTTCCAATAGAGTTTGGTGCAGTAACAGTTTCTACAAATCTCTCAGATTCCTTTCATTCACCTCTCCAATACAGATCATCAGCCAGGTCTCTGATTTGCTCTGCCAGTTGCTCTGCCAGGGGAGCACTTTTACCTCCCCTGACAACCTTTAAGTAATCACTTGTGATATAATTGTCAGACTGGAATAGCATTACCTCATGCTGCAGTTGCTGACTGATCAAATCCTGTATTTCACTGAGACAAAACAATGTTGTTAGGTTTGACCAGCAGGCTCCAAAAGCTGAGATTTGTAACATTAGTTTTTTTAAGTGAACTTGGATCTTTGTCACTGGCAACGTGCTAGATTGACAGCATTAGACGTGGAGGTTCTGTTTCTCTCCCACTCTCCACAGAACAGGTAAAAGCTTGAAAAATATAAGAAAACCAGTTCTTCCACGAAAAAATGAGATTACATCAAGTAGGAAGCTTTTACTCCCAAGCAGTGTTCTGTCATTGGTTTGAACAGCTGTATGCTTTTCTTGAGGTCCTGAGGAACCCTGACAATCTCACAGTCCTCTGCACTCCCTGGCCCAAGAAGGGGAGAAGGATGGAGACCTCTGGCTCCCAATAGCCCAGTAGTGAACTGTCAGGAAGCTCTGGGGAGACCCTGCTGCCACTTGGAGAGTACCCACACTGTTCCTGCTGTCCACCACTGTCCCCAACTCCCCAGCATAGGCCAGGGCAATACAAAGATTAGGAAGCAAAGGCAATATGGTTTAACCTATCTCTGGATATTCCCAGCACAGATCCAGCTGCAGGGAAATCCCTCTCCCAACTGACTGGCAGGAACCATCCTCCACAGCTCAACCCATCCTGGAGATGCCCAGAAAGGCCAAGCCATGCTGCTTCTGCCTCTTACGGTTTGTGTAGACTGGAGTCACCTTGACATGTGCACAGGATGGGGGCTTGGGAAGCCACAGGAAGGAGTGACCCATGGTAGCTGCTTCCTGCCACATACACAAACTGGGGTTACCCTGGAGCTGTCCAAGGAACAAGGGCATTTCCCCCATGGCTCTATCCATCCTGGGTTTCCTGTAGAAACCAGATTTGGCCCAGAGCTCCACAGATGCCAGGGCTTGACCCATTAAAGGGAGTCCTTTAGCTTTCCCCCTTCCCTGGCAGAAGGGTGGTCAGCATATCAATGCAACCTAAGGAGCGACCTTCTAACCCCCCTGGCTTGAGAGCTCATTTTTGAGGCATCTCTAGCTCTTCAGCAAGAGAGCAGGAACACCTGTATGGCCCAGTCGCAACATGTTTTTCCAACACTAAGAATCTTTTTTAAAACGTAATTGCACTATGTATATAAAATAGCTTTGTTAAAGTCATCCCCCAGGTTTACTTGCACTGAACTTTTCTCTTGCAGAACTATCTGTGGTCCCCATAGGATGAGATCCACTTTTTAATTTTAAATCTTTTTTTTCTTTTGCAAACTTGCATTTTGTTAAACTGAATTAACTAGTGTCTTTAGCTTTATTTTTCACAAGTGCTTCTTTGTGGTTTTGTGTGCCTGTCTTGTGATATCAGACTAAGAAAAAAATGCCAACTTATGAGTTCTAAACATTTGTTTAATATGTTTAAAATATCTGATCTGAGTGATAAAAAATAGGAAGTGAACCCGAAAAGGATATTAAAGTAATCCTGTTTTCATTGTGCTCTCTTCATGACTGCAAAGGACCTCTCTTACCTAGAATCCTACCGAGTAGTACTATATGAATTTAAGTTCCAGAAGAAGTTTTCTTGTGCTGGGTGGAAAGGGTTCCTGTGGTCTGTGATTTTTTTTTTTTTAAACTTAACCTTTGCTCTAAAAATATATTAATACACACAGTATGATTGTCATTTTAGAGTATGTGCTGACAAGGTTTTTCAATGAAAAAAATTTACCTTTTAGAAAAAAAGATATTTTCCTTTGATCTTTACACATGGTTCTAATGGTTGAATTTGTAAACTCCAGGAGACCCTTGCCATTCGCGGGGGATATATCCTTGTGATCTCCGTGAATGGTGAAATCCGTGAGTAAGGCACTGCGTTCATGAATGCTATCTGCAGTTGGGTGGAGGGTACAGCTGCTCTGATGGTGATGAGAGCCCGGCGGCAGTGGTGAGAGCCCTGTGGCAGCAAGCACATAGCTCCTGAGGAGCTCCTGTAAGTATATTTAGGATACAGGTTCAGCATTCGTGAATATTTGAAACCATGAATGCCGAACCTGCATATAGCAAGGGTTTCCTGTACTTAAGTGCTCAACTAGATATATGGTACCTGAGGCAAAACATACTTTTAGTGTTGCTCCATGGTCCTGATACTGTACATTCAGACAAAGGATGCAGCAGTATACAGCCGTGAAGTCAGCTTTGATCCGATAACTGCTCTGACTGTACTCACTTGACTGAACAATAGATAAAGGTGGCAGAGAATCAGGTTCTATATTTTCAAAGGCTCATAGTTTTTAAGGATCAAGTAATTTTACCATACCTTAAAACTAGGAGTGAACTAACAGAGATTTTGGGGGCTGATACCAGTAGCCAATATTTAAGGAGGCATATTGGCCAATACCGATCTGATACCTGATACAGCTGCCTCCAGGTAATAAAGCCCAGTGTGGTGGAAGGAGAAGGTATGTGGGGGTGCAGATCAATGCCTCCCATGGTGAGAGAGCAGGCAGCAGGAGATGCTGTCCAGGTGGGGGGCGGAGCCACAGGACGGAGGTGCAGCCACAGCTTTTCCCAGTGCTTGGGTAGAGGCAGGGTGTTCAGCCAGAGCTGCAGTGGTTCGTGGCACGAGGCTGGGAGTGGAGCAGTGGTGATATCTGGGGTGGCTGCAGCCTCCTCCCATCACTGCCAGAGCCTGCTCTGAGCCCAGCCCCTGACAAGAAAAGCCCTACACAGTGCCGGCTCTGGGTTTATCCTGCGGGTGCAGCCTGCCCCGTGCCATGTAGATCTGGGGGCACCCCCTCACCATCCCAGGGTGCAAGCAGTGGTGCAAACAGCGGTGGGAGCCACCCCCACCCCACAAGCCGCATCTCTGTCCCATGCCCCTCTCCCACCCCAGCTGAGCATCACCTGCCCCTTCCCCCTCACTGCAGGGAGCATTGATCTGCGCCCCCCCCTTCCCTCCCCCCTCCCCTTCCAACTTACCAGCTGGAGGCAGCTATCCACGCTGCCAGCTCTTCTCCATGCTGAGCTGTGGCTGCGCGCAGCGTGGGCATTTATCAGCCTCATCAGCCGATATCCAATATAGACAATTTTCTTCGTATCTGTACTGATCTGATATTGGACCAATGTATGAGTTCACCTCTACTTAAAACACTACAGTACTGCCAGTCCCTAAGGTTCAAAAAGAAGCTTGCTTCTAAACAGCAAATTAATATAAAAATTATAAAAATGTGGTCTTTTTGTTTTCTTTCAGCTTTTTTGAGCTCTTAGGGTGCATGTTTTTCAATATCTTCTTCCTATTCATGTGGGCTATAAACTTTTATGTAAGCTAATATAAGCCTACCCTAGGAACTAGGGCTTTAAGAAAATACACTAAATACCACAAGATTTATGATAAAATTCTGAGTTGGCAATATAGACACTAGAAAAGGCTATACTGATATCACAACAGAATATTATTGACAGTGTCTTTTTAAAACTTGTGGTCACAATATGATGGGTGGTGGCTGGACAAGTACATGAGTGCTTCAGCAGGGCTTTTCGGCACTTTTATCTCATAGCTGATTCAGTCAGCTATGCAATAAAAGTGCCTCAAAAAGCTCCATAAATGCACCCAATCCATACAGACACTGGGCAAGTTGTGTCCAACTAACTTGCTGCCTTTTCTGGGCATGCAGTGGGTTCGGTATATGAATGCACTGAGTTTAAAGTAAAGCACCATTTTGGGGGGGGTTCATAGTTTCTAGGGTCGGAAGGGACCTGAGCAGATCATCTAGTCTGACCCCCTGCCATGGCAGGAAAGAATACTGGGGTCAAATGACCCCAGC
>NW_017728948.1:43706196-43715161 GCF_001723895.1 Crocodylus porosus
AGTTTATGGTTTACACATTTTAAAATTCATTGTACAGTAAAATCTCGTTATCCGGCATTTAAATAATTGGAGATTCTATTAACCGGCATTTCCGGCTAGACGCAGAGGGAGGGGGAGCAGGGGGCAGGGGAAAGCTCGCACATGGTGTCTGCCACTGCCACCCACCACCTTGCACTGCCTCCACTCTGCATGCAGCTGCCACCACCCTCCCCTCTCCAACTCTGCATGCTGCCTTCCCAAAACAAGGTGTGTATCTTATTTGGGAGCTTATGAGAAAATATGATAATTGCATTGCACTGTTTAACAATTTCCCAACAGTGATTTATGATTCTTTTCAGTCAGGATGATTTTGTACCCTGAGAGAGATTTCCCAATGTCCACATATGCTACAAGGCAAAATTTGAAAACACAGACCAGCACAGCTGGTACTTGCTCTGCTAGTTCCAGACCTGTACTGTCCAAAGAACACTTCACAGCTAACAGTGCTTCTGATCCAAAGTTCCTCTTCAAAAGTCTCTCGCTCAGGCTATGTTATGGGGAACAAAATGGGTTTTTTCCGACCTCCTTGGTTTGGTCAGGGGAGTCTTGTAACGAGAAACCCTACATCTCCATGTTTCTTCATTGCTTGTGGTAGAGTAGAAGAGCTTGCTTCTAACATTGAAAATTCCCTCCTGACTGTTGGGCTACTGCCCTGGTGGAAGCTGCCTTTTTGGTATCAAAATTGCTGATGGTAAAATCTTCTGCAAATAAGGTTACAGTTAGCCAAGTTCCCCAGTATGTCAGCATGGGCTCTGGTAGCAGGGGCATGTCAGGCAAAACTTCTTTGCCCCTCAGTGGCACCTTTACAAATACTTTTGTCACATTTGAAATGCTGGAGTTGCTGCTTGGAATCTCAAGTTTAATTTGTAAACACCCCGACTGAAGCTGCAGACTGAACAGGTGAAGTGCAGTAGCTGTGGTTAGAACGCTTGCAGTGCTGGTGCTGCTTTCAGCATATAGAAAGCAGCATCTGAAACATATAGACTGTGGCATCAGAAAGGAGAAGGCATAATTTCCCTTCTCTGCTAGTAATACAAGCTGGCCACAGTAAATGCAGAGTTGCTCACAAAACACGCTCTTGTTACATGATTTTCCTTTCCAACCCTTTGAAGTAAAAAGGTGAGGTTTGACATGTTCAGCAGTATATTTCCAAACTATCATATAAGCTATAAAATGGTCACATTCCTTTGTAGTCTTATCTACAGCAATCTAAATATGATTTTTCCAGTATCAATACAAAACTCGTCAATTGCAGAACTGTAAAACAAGTCAAGTTTTTTTTTCTGTCAATCAATTAATCTGGAACATGATGATTTCAACAGTAATTTTCCAAGAAACCATGAAAAGTGAATTAATTTAAGCTCATGGGGTCAAACATATGGCCTATGGCTGCATTTCCATCAGGCATGAAGAAGTGTGCCACACAATTTTGGGGAGCCACAAACCTATTGTTTGTCTGCCTGTCCGTCCACAGCAGGAGCAGGCAGGGGCATGGCTCCAGCCAGTGATTCAAGTGCTGCGTCACCCTCCCCCTGCCATCCACGTCCAGCTGTGCACCACCCCCGACCCCCATTCTGCATCTGGCCACACACCACCCCCCTCCACTCTGTGTCCAGCTGTGTACCACCCCTCCTTATCCCCCGCTCTGCATCTGGTGTGCCGTGATGTTTTTTTTTATTCATGTAAATGTGCCGTGGAATGGAAAAGGTTGGGAAATGCTGGCCTATGGAGACACTCCATCTGACCTGCCAGGCTAGCAGTGGGCTAAGGAAGTTTGGGGCATAGCTTCTGGGGGGGGCCTGGCCTGCCACAGTTCCAGGCCCCTGGGCCTTAGGGAACATGGCCCTTAGCAGTGGGAGGGCAAGCAAGAAGTTTGCTGATGCAGCTCCACCTGCTTTGCAGCCACTTGGCCTTTTGCTACCACTACCCTGTGCCCTGGACCAGATCCATCACTGCTGGCCCCACTGCAGCCTCCCCATCCTGGATTCGTCCTGCAAGGAGCTCCATGATTGGGATCTGGGCCAGAGTCCAGGGTGAGTTTGTCACCCCTAATTTATTCTATTCCAAGGAATATTTCTGCACACCATAGTTCTCTAGAGGTCAGCAGTAAAATTAGACTCTGCAGAACTAGGCTTTTGTCCAAGATGTGTTCATACTCTTTTACCTTGTACATTTTTGTTCGTTTTTTGTTTGTTGAGGGGGGGATGTTTAACAGCTAAATAGTTACTAGTATTTGTGTTTCTGAATCTAAATTTTTTTCCCACATGAAACCTGCTTCCCATGCAGTTGACAAAAAATAATTTTAACATCAGTTGTAAGGTCAGTATCAACTACAGTCCTTTTAGCATTATTAATAGTAACCAGGTAGCACAAACGAAAGCTGTAAAATAATTTTAGCTTAGTAAAAACAAAATCTCATATAAACGCCATTGCATATTCTCCACTGAGGCTGTCTGTCCCAACTAACTGATATTACCGTTGTAGTAGAATTATATGTGGTGCCAAGTGTACACAAGATCACACAAAGTTATACAGACATTCCTGTAAGCCTGGTAGCCTGAAAGAGCAGCCCATCCTTGAAAGTTTCAGAGACGAAAGCCCAGAAGAGTAAAAGTACTCTTTTACTTGCCATCTGTTGAGGAGCAAGAGGATCCTAGTGGAAGGGAACATTATGCAAGCGTAAGATGGCTTACTCTGCTTGGATGTTGTGCAATATTTTGGGACTTTTCTGCTAAAGATGACCAATTGTAAAGTTTGGGAAAATATAAGATATTGTAGACAGTTGGAATCGCTTGCCCATGAAAAGTAGGCATAATGAAATGCAAAGTTGCTTTTTCTTTTTGAAAATCCTTGAAAAATAATATAATTTCCTTCAGAATGCAAATATATGCTTTTAATGAATTAACATTGTCATTATGCACTAATTCCTCAAATATATGCATATGTAGGCACTATAAAACATACATGAGCTATATTGATACAAATAGTGTTTTAGTCAAATTTCTGATAGCCTGCACATTCAGGAAAAGTTTTATTTGCAAATAAATCTTATATCTATTAATGACTTGGCATGATGTCCTTTGCTTCAGACTAGAATCTCACACTCAAAATAACCATCTGCTGGAAGTTACTGACAAAATTTTCATGGACTATTTTCCATAATAAACATGTAAGGACACTTGAATTGTTGAAATCCATGAAAAAATTACTAATGAGCTATTAGTTATTTTGGCTAGAAAGGCCAGATTTCAATGGGTCTTTAGTTAGATTATTTTTTTAGTTAAAAGTTCAAAATTAATCATTTTATGAAATTACAAAATTCTAACTTAAAGTGGGAACACTAATGTCATAGAGAAGTAAGTCCAACCACTGCCTGAAGCAGGATCATCCATATCCAAACCATCCTATACAAATCATAAGACTACCATCAACCCTGACACAACACAAACCTAACACCCTAATCTGCCTCAGGTAAATAAGAGAATCACGGTAGCAAACGTCCTGCTTCTATGAAACGTTGTCAATATATACTCAGGGGATCCTGGGTAGAAGGCTACATCCCCTGTTACAGAAGAAGGCAGAACTGCCCACAGTCCATACCAATCTGACCATGGGGTAAATTCTTTCCTGACCTAAATATGGAGTTAGTTTGCAACCTGTTGCTATACATATTTAAAATTGGACTTGGCATTTAGTTCTGCCAACATTTTCAGGTAGAATTGCATTGCAGCTCATTGCCTACCATTTTCCAATCACATATCAACTCTAAAAGCATTTCATTTCAAAATTCAGCAGAAAGCATAATATTGAATTATAACATTGAAGGAAGAGTACTAATAATGCTGTTCATTCATTCTTTAACCTCTAAAATTTAAAAGCAGCATTTCAGCCTGTCAAAGCATTTGATTTAAGTTTATATTGCTCTTTGTCTGATCTATTCACTGGAGTCTCAGACGAAGATATAGGAAATAAACTTTACTTATAAAAACACAAAGATTAGAAGTCCTGTAGGTGTTCTTTCACATTGTCCAAAGAGAATCCTTAATAAGCCCGTATTCTTTGCTTATGATTTAGTTTTTCCAGTACTAATGATTGTAGGTCTCTCTCTTAAAATGCGAAAATGCATTTAAATTACTTTATTCATAGCAAGAAACGGAGCAAAGAAATTAAATAAATCAGTATCTTAATTGAACACCAGGATTTTATTGTACATTTTTCATGTGTATAATGATGTAATGGCTATCACAGATATTTGTGCAAACAAATAAATCAATATGGGATCACAAAGACATATGTAGATGGGTAGAATAAAAGGCCAGTTCTTGAAAGCTCTGAGCTACTTACTGTTTTGTGAATCTAGCCCAGTGGTTCTCAGCCTTTTTAGACTCAAGGCACCCTGGACAGATGCAAGGCACTCCTTGGAAAATACCAGACCTTAGTTCTCACTTCTTTTTGACTACAGAAAAATAATAGGGCAATTCTTCTGCTGCAGAGAACTCAGAAAGACAGCAACAAGGCAGAATGTTTTTAACACTATGGATTCCTATTTGAAATCCGTCTGTTGATGCGAGGGCACAGCGGCATCTGGTGCCTTGATGAGAACAGGAGTTAGTCTGTTGCTGGAGAGACATTGTTTGAGGTTAGTGGCTGCCTGTAGGACATGACAGACTTGTCCCCCAAGGCTGCCTTATTTCATTACTTTTCCAGGAGAGGGGTTGAATGTCATTAACGATGGGTTCAAGGTAGCAACTGTAGATGGCAGCAGAAGGGATTCTGTTGTCCTTGTCACAGGCTTGGTATTCTAGTAGTCTGGAGTAAAAACTGAATCCAGCTGTATTGAATTGAGGGATCAAAGGAAATACAGTTGTGATGGAGAGCTTGGCTGTAAATGATAGATCTAGTTGTGTGCTTAGGATCAGAGCTGGTAGTGTGGAGGCACCTGTAGCAGTCAGTTGGTTTCTGACAGATTGCAGTAGTGACGTGACTTTGCAAACCTTCACTATGGTTTCTAGGAAATGAATTTTCTGGGTGGAGTGTTCCAGAGACAGTCTGCTAAAAGAGTGGAAGTTGTTAAAGACCTGATGGAATTTCTCTGGAGATTCCTTCCCATGTGTCCATATGACAAAGTGGTCACCAGCATCATTAGGTATACCAGGGGATGAGAGGGCAGCTGAGGAGAAGGCAGACTTCAAGGTCTGTCATAAATATATTGGCATATTGGCGAGCCATGTATGTGCCCATGGCAGTTCTGTTCATTTGTAAATATAGGGAGTTTCAAAACTGAATTAATTGTGTGCGAGAACAAAGTGGGAAAATGCCATGGAAACAGAAGCAGTGTCATCATCAGGGATAATGTTCCTTTTGGCTTGTGATCAGTCTCTATGGCTGTAACAAGACAATGTTTGGAACACTAGGTTTCATTCTAGACACACTCATACCAGGAAAAAACTGGCAGATTTAAGGTAGTTTGGAGAAGATCAGTGATAATGAACTGCCAGGATTGATTTATGAAGCAAAATTAATACATGCTAATGCTAATAATTAAAACTAATTTTAATAGCATATCAATCAGCAGGCGTTAGGCACCTACCAATGTCTGTGGATCTGGGCCTACCCATCTGCAATGATGGCAGCAAACTGTGTGGTTTTTATTATTAAAATCAGTTGCCTCAATAAGTTATGGAAACATGTTCCCCATGGCCTTGTACAACAGACCTTGTAATTTACCTTGGCTCTGTGAAATTATTTACACTTGTTAATTTGAGCATTAATAAAAGAAAGAACAGACCAAATGACATGATAATGAGTTCAGTAAAATAATAAAATTTAAAAAGTATTTTATTGATCTAAAATATTTGACAATTTGCAATCCATCCTGCAGTCATCTAAGAAATATAGTGAAGGCAAGGAGTGGGTTGGCTTTTACATCTGCTGACACTCTCATTCCTACAAAATAACGCATGCTTTAGTCATGCCAAGAACAGACTTCTGCAGTGTTCTTTTCTTGGTATTGCTTTAGATTACAAGCAACAATCATTAATTCTGGACACATTTTGGTGCAAAGAACAATTCGAAACCATGTTATTCCAATTTTATTGATTCTGCTTTAATTCTTATGTTCAGTTTTGAAGTGACTTTAAGATTTATTATAGATGTGCAATACTGAATATGTAAAGACTCAGGAATATCTGACCTTTTTGTTTTTCATTCCTTAGAATGTACAGGCCAGAATTTTCAAGGTTAGGTACGTAACACCATTTATCTAAATTGCTAATAAAACACCTGTCTGATTTATAAACCAGATTTATAAAATCACCTGTTTTTTTCAGAACTGCTTAGCTGTCTGTGAAAGTAGTAGGAGTTGTGGGTGCTCAGCATACTTCAGGATTTGGCTGTTTGAGACAGACTAGATTTCAGATTAGCTTTTCACATTTATTTGGGGGAGGAGGGATATAAATGTGAACATGCGAGCTACCAAAAAGTAGTCTACCTACAGCCCCAAATATAAGTCCTAAGAAAAACATTAAAATTCCAAGAAAAAAGTAACAAATATTAAAATCTCATATGTGGCTTGACTCAGCTTTCATTCAGGGCTTAAGCTAAAATAAAGCCCAGGAAATAAAGGGAAGACTCCTACCAGCATCAAAGAACTTTGGATCAAATTCCATATCAGGAGCAAGTCCACTGAACTGAATGTCATTATGATTATAAAATTGACATACTTGTGATGAGATTAAAAATACTTTGCAATAACCTGGGCAAGGCTGTGTTGGAGAGGGTTCTCCCAGCACCCTCAATGGGAGAGAAAAATAATGCATGTGTTGGATAACAAACAGGGAAATTAGGGTAGTAACTTCAGTATGGGAGAAAGTTGCCTGCCTTGTAAAAAGGTTGGAGGATCCATGCAGAGAATGAATGTCCCATGCTTTGCCTGGGTGTGAGCTTACATAGGGTAGCTGTCTCTGGAGTTTCTGCATCCGCCAAAACTTCATACAGAAGCCTCTGCTTGGGCTTCCTCAGAGACAACATCTGGATTTGCTCAGTGTAACAATCTATAATCTCTCTAGCCAGGAAATTGGTATTACATCTTTCTAACCCTTAATAAAAAAAAATGTTTACTCTCTCCTCACAGGAGCCCAACAGTGTGAATGTATGTCAAGTAATAAGTTGTTCAGTCTTTTATAACTCAATTGCATAGTGAGTTTTTTTCACGTATAGACAATTTCAATTCTCTAACACACAAGGTGAGCGCAGTATTTATCCTGCAGCTATTAGTGAGATTTGAAATATACTCCTCTATAATCAATACATGCCCAGTTATTGCACTGTGAGCTGCTGTTGTGTATAAAGTGCTTGAATTGCTGCCAGAAGTATTAAGCACTTACAATCACTATGGGACAGTTTCCAATACCTTTATTCACATAGGATAGTACCCTCCCCCTCCACAAGTACTTTATTTGAAGTTATCTGAGACACCCGTGGATTCTGTCAACTTTACTTGCAGTGGGGAGTACTTTATTCTTCAAGTAGCCACAGAAGTGGGCAAAAAAATTAACTAATACTTTGCCCAAATAACTTTGTCTGCCTAATACTTTGTGCACCAGAATATGCAGTTTTGCCATAAGCATAAGCAGTGTATGCCATAAACAGTTTTGGGGACTTAGAAACCATTCATAAAACCAGTCAGTAGGAAAAGGACTGAGTATGCCCCTGCTGTCCTAATATTTAGGATATTGGATCTTACCTGAGATACTGAAGACCCTGATTTAACTTTCCTCTTTGCCAGATTTATAGCAGGAATATTTGGCAAGGATGTTCCCAAGCCCTCAAAAGAGTGTCCCAGAACTGAACCACAGTCATAGGTGGCAGAAGGCCAGGGGTAACAGGGCTTACCCCCCCCCCCCAACATGGGGCAGTGGTGGCACTACAGAGGGCTGCCTGCAGGGCAGTCTGGGCACAAGCTCCTGGCAGCTGCAGCAGAGAGGGAGGGGCATGCACAGAGGAACATGCAGCTGCAGCCTGCACCTGGCCAGGATCACAGCCCAGTGTGTGTAGCACTGCCAGCACAGCAGGTAAGTCTGTGGAGGGGAAGGAATGGGGGGCAAGGGGACAGATCAAGGCTGTCACAGTGAGGGAGGGATTGGGACCGATGCGGGGCAGGGGCTGGGGTGAATGCGGCCCTGGGACAGGGTGTGGGATGGAGCCCCAGCCTGGTTGGCTCATACAGGGGCACATTCCCCCTGGATTTGTGCGTGGGGCGGAGATGGGTTACCACTACAGACTGGGCTCTGCACCCTGCTGCTGTTGCCTCCAAAGCTGTGCAATGCCATGTGCCTTCCATGCACTGACTACGCCATGTCCCATGCCCCCGCCCAGCGCATGCAAGGCACATGGCATCACGCAGCTCTTTAGGCAACACCAGTGGGGTGCAGAACCGAACCCACAGTGGCAGCCTGCCTCCGCCCCATGCACAAATCCAGGGGTCACATGCCCCTCGCGCCTCCCTTGGGGTGAGCACAGCAGCAAGAGCCCCCCCTGTGCCCCTGGACGAGCCGACTGGCCTGCAGTTCTGTCCCACCACCTGTCCTAGGGCCCCATTCACCCCTGCCCCTGCTCCTACATCTGTCCCACTCCCTCCCTCACTGTGGCCTTGATCTGTCCCCCGTCCCGTCCCCCCCGCCCTGGCTCCTTCCCTCCACCCTTACCTGTGTGTCTGCATGCGTGCGTGTCTGTCTGTGCGCGTCCATATCTGTGTGCATCTGTGCCTGTGTGTTTGCCCCTTGCTCTCGAGCCACAGGCTCCCCAGCCCTGCCGCTGCCCCTCACTTTTGACCCACTGTACCCTGTATTCTGCTAGGGTACATGGGAAACCCCCTTCCTGGGCTCCAAACCCCACGCACACCCACAGCTCCCCCCACCTTCACAGA
>NW_017728948.1:43715261-43734755 GCF_001723895.1 Crocodylus porosus
CGTGTCTGTCTGTGCGCGTCCATATCTGTGTGCATCTGTGCCTGTGTGTTTGCCCCTTGCTCTCGAGCCACAGGCTCCCCAGCCCTGCCGCTGCCGTACACCTTCACATTTCCCGCCCCCCATGCACTTATAACACACACCCCCCACACAAAGTACCTGAATAATTTTGCATAACTTTGAGCTTTTCTGTGCATAATTTTGAGTTTTTAGCTGTGCAATTAAAATCACGATTAATTGCTACTAATTTTTTTTAATTGCACAACTAATTGCAATTGGCAAAAGCAGCACAGTAGAAGTATCTTATGACCACAGTGCGTTCCTCCTGATGGCACACTATTTAGTTCCTTTTTGATACAAGATACAGGGGGATGGGAATCTCAGTTTTTCTTGTGGAAACTTCTAAGTTGTATAAAATAATTAAATATTCATCAGGCTAGATAAAGAAGAGTAACTTTACAGTGCTTAGAACTCTCCTCTCAGAGATGGCAGTCCCTGGTTCAAATCCCTGGCCTAAATCAGTCCAAAACCCCAAGTTACTTTCTGTTTTCTGAATCTAGGGCAGTGGTTTTCAAAGCTCAAGGCACCCCTGGACAGCACCCCTGAGAAAATGCCAGCTTTTAGGTCTCACTTATTTTTGACTACAGAAAAATAATAGAGAAGTTCTTCTGTTGCAAAGAACTCAGAAAGACAGCAGCAGGGCAGAACTTTTTGAACATTGGATATCTATTTGAAATCTCTGGGTTTAACTTGTGAGTCACATTTGCATGCTTAACAGTACCAACGTTGTGTGGCACTCCATGGCACCCTTGGAAGGATCTCAAGGTACCCAAGTCAATGAGCAAAATCTACAACCTGACATTTTTCAAGAGGTGCCTGAAAGCTACAAAGGTTGAGAACAACTAAAGATGTCTGACTACATAGTGCCTTATCTTATTTGCTCTGGGTCATCAAAGGGATACCTATCATTCTAACCTTTTCTTCCTGGGAGAGATGAAACAAATAACACATATGAGGTTGGGTGGCCAGGGTAGCAGCCCCAGGCACCTTTGTTCTTGGGGCATTGCAATAGTAGCCACCACAATCAGCATGACCCTGTCCTGTTGTGCCACTGAATGAAGCACACCTCTTAGAAACAGTCGTGGGATACAGCACTAATGTACTGCTTCCTGTATATGGATGGATAAAAGATCAGAAATCCAAGGTCAAGATCTACTCTACAAAACAAAAGGAAAAACATTATTCTTAGTCTTTGTACTTCCTCTTTTTGGTTATCAATGCCATACTTTCTTGTATGTAGAGGTAATTGATATTTTCTAGAGAGAAATCTTAATTGTAATGTTAGTACCTGGGGGACATAATTCTTACCTTTCCTCAAATCAAAACCATCATTCCTGAAAAACTTTACTTATGATCCCAGGAGTAGGCCTCCACAGATGTACCCATGGCACACACAAGACAAGAAAAAGCTAGACCCAGTTCAGGTGTCTGTCTAAATTTTCTTAAATTTGATTGGTAGTTAGACCTTTCTCATTAAAATAGTGAGCAACTTATTTTACAGGATTGTGTCAACCATCATGGTTTACAAATTTGAAAGCACTGATTTTATAATAACAAATTCTTGCTACTACTCTGCAGTACTATGCAGTCACTCTTGCTCAGCTGATTTGCTTAAGCCTCAGTCAAAATATTTCTGTCAATAAGGAAAGCTTTTCCCCCCCTGTGGAACAATCTAATATCTGTAAATATACACAGACCTTTGCTTTTATTACAAATTATTCAGTGATGCATAGTGCTCTGTTAAGCATTTTGCTCAGTTGCATGGATTTTGAAAAAATTTTAAAGACTCGTTTCTTTCCTAAAATTAAACCGTATATTTTTCCCCCTCCAGGAGAGATGCTATCCTGAAAAGGTGAATTAGGGGAATCTATCAGTATTTACAGATGTCACTGTGTTAGATCTATTATTGACTGTAATTTTTTTCCTTAGTATCCTTAAAATAGTTTCTTTTAGTGGCAATTTTATTTTTTTGTGTTTGCTGTTCTGTTAGTGCGCCATCTTGTGGCGCATATATATATGTGTGATCTCAAACCTGTTTCATGCATTCTTAAAGCAATTAACATAAATGCCTGATGCTACTAAACCTAGGAAAAATCCAGCAGTGTTTAGACCTCTAAAGAGAATGTTTGTATTATAAAGTAGCCACTTTGTTCTTTAACTTTTCTAAATTGCAGTTACAAAAACCAAAAATGGTATGACCCACTAGCCAGTAGTACAGTCTGCTGAAAATGCTTATTTTTTATAGCATATGCTCTGGCTTCTCTAGAATGGCCTTGCATGGAAAATACTGTTTTAATTAGTATACGTCACAACTTGTTACTCTTGATCATCCTAAATGCCTTTCTGTGGGAAGCTGCTACATAGAATCTCATGTTCTCTCTAGTGAACTATTAGTTGTTGGATGCAGAAAGTACTAAAACACTGTACATGGACATTGTTTTTAAGGTGGGGGGGCTTTTTAGTTAGAAAACACTTCTGTTAGAAAAATTAAGGCATGGAGATGTGGCAAACAATGTATAATACCTTACTTGCATATTTTGATATATTGAACCCTGAGATTTACATTTATTGCACATTTAAAAAAAATCCAAGAAGCTGAGGTTAAGATAATTTAGTCAAATATTATTTGTAATAACAAACGAACAGCAGGTGATATAAAAGAAGAAAATTCTTTAAAAATGATAATTATGAAAATAGGGTACATGGCTATTTGAAGGGACAGTTTTGTATCAATGCTATATCAGTTTCTGCTTTTCATTGCAACTGTGGGTTGCAATATTTGGTCATATTAATTGACACTAAAAGACAGGAGAAGGTGCTCTTGATGGCAAAAAGCATGCCTTTGCTTATCAACCACAGCCTTTATCTAGTATATAAAGGGTGTGGTTTATAAAACACAGAAAAGCTTTAATCTGTTATCACCAGGGATCCTGGTTTTCCCTGATAAAAAAATCACAAATTCTCTAATAAAAAACCCAAAATCTGTGATTAAAATGAAAGGCCACAGCCCACCCAGCCCTGCTTATGCCCTTCACTGGCCCCCCATCACCTGCTGGCCTTGCTGGGCTCCCACTGTGCTACCTTCTCCCAGGGCATCCACGGCCCAGCAGGTGTGACCGAGCACTGCAGGGAACAACGGGGCCGTGTAGAGAAGTTGTTGCCACTGCGAGCTTCATGCTGCCCTGACAATGCGTGCCGTCCATGTGTGGTAGCAATGAGGGGCACAACCCCATGCCACCACCCCTGCTGCAGTTGCGCGTGCAGGGGTGCCTCACCAGAGCAGCACAGCAGAGCAACAACGAACTTCCCCACGTGACCCCACTGTACCCTGCAGTGCTGGGTCACATCCACTGGGCTGTGGAGGCCCTGGGGAAGGGCAGCAGGGTGGGGAGCCCACACCCACCCTGCCCTGCGCACAGATCTGGGGGACACAGGTCCCCCTTGCCCCCTCCCTGGGAGTGCACACAGTGGTGGCAAGCCATCCCCTCCCCCGCCCCACCCCCTGGACAAGTCGCCCACAGCCCTATCGTGTTCCCCGCTGGGTCCCTGTGGCCGTGCGTTGCGGCCCCGGGCCCCAAGCCCCATGCACTACCCAGCTGAGCAGCAGCCCTGGCCCCAGCCCTGCCCAAGTCCTTCCCTCCCTCCCTCCCTCTGGAGGCTTCAGTCCCCCCATCACTTACCTATGGGAGTTGCTCTCCAAGCTGCTTGGAAGCCATGTGCATGTACATGATGCTGACTGCCCTCCTCCCACTCCCCCTCAGCTACTTGCAGCCTAGAACTCTGCCAGCCTGCAGAGAGCTCTTTGCAAAACTGCAAAATCCACACGTTTCTCGGTTAAAATGAGAAATCCACATTTTCCTCAGGTAAAGGGGAAAATCTGCGTTTTTCTCCATTTTTCCATGGGAAACGGAAAATCCAGATCCCTGGTTATCACAGCTCTTTCTCTAGTCTGTCATGTTTTGACAGGAATTATTATATCAAAGGATAAAAATAGAATTAATAATACAAAACAAATATTACAAATGCACGTATTTAAAAAGCCAAATTGGCTAAACAAAAAGTTTAGATTTCTGTTCGAAACACCTTGTTCACTATTTTTTCATCAAATAGACAAACAATTCTTTCTACACTTTTTCATATATAAGTCAAAGAAAAGAAAAGAATATATTTAAGGTTTTTTAAAGCCCTAATGACACATACAGTAAAAGTTCTGTTATCCAGCATGAGTAGGGTATGGGGGGTGCCGGTAATCTAAAAATGCTGGTTACCTGAGGCAGGGGTTTTCGGCTTGACGCAGAGCAAGTGGAGGCCACACACAGAGCGGGGGGAGGGGAGATGGCAGCCACCGCATGCAGAGCAGCGGCAGTTCAGGGTGGTGGGTGGCGGCAGTGGCCACCGCATGTAAGCTCTCCCTCCCCTCTCATGTCTGGCCAGCAGGCCAAAAATTCCAGTTAACAGAGTGTGCTGGTTACTAAAATACCAGTTAGCACAGCTTTTCCTGTTTATTGAAAAACAAAAAATTCTAAAAACAAAACAGTACAACACTTCATTATTAGGTTCTGGGCAAATTTTGCTTTATAATCCTAAAACCTACTGAAAGTCAGTAGTATTTAGGCTCCAACATGCCCAAAAAGGACTCTGGCTTCTTTTAAAAATACTGCTTTTCAAATATTTTTATTGTTATGGTTATAGAAGTGATAGTAGCGCCATCCAGTTGTCAGTCCTACTGCACAGGATATCTAAAAATGTCAGAGAATTCAGCATAACTGATCTGTTTAATGATAGGAGATTTTCAATATTTGTTTTTCCTTTTTCTTTTTTTCTTTTCTTTTGAAAGGATAGGGGAAATTGGTAGGTCTTTGTGAAATTTTGTCAGCTGTTTTGTTTTGACACAGTTTCGACTTGTTTTGAGCTCAAAACAGCGAAAATTACATGAAACGAAGGGCTTCAAAACAGCCTCAAAACAAAACAAGGGCAGTTGAAATGTTTTGAAAGTTTTGAAACATTTTGAATTTCGAAGCTCAAACTGGGCTTGCCTGCAGGGAAACAGAAAATAAGAAGAGGAAGGGGGAAGAGTGGGAAGGACTGCTCTGACATTGACTATGTAGCTGGCCAGTGACTGTGATCTTTCCGTGAGGTCCCTTCCAATCCCAGTGCTCTGGGGGAGGGATGGAAAAACAGCATAAAAGGCAGCATTGTTTGAACTGGCCTGCTTTCTGCCTTGGGGTCAGTTACTGAGCTATCTTCCAGAAGTTCAAGAGCATTAAACAACAAAAGCTACTACTACGATTGATTTGATTTCGTACTTGCTACCCTAGCAAGTGGGATTCCTCAATAACTTTTGCTTTCTTTCTAGACCCTTTTATATTATTATTATATTTATTGATTTACTATTTTCAATTTCATAATTATATTGCATATTATACTATAGAATTTATATAAGAAGGCACATATACATTTATGTATTTTTATAAAGACAAGACACTATGAAACACACTATGAAGCATGCTGGAAAGGCAGCTGGCAAGCCTTTGGGGAGGGGTAGAAAAGTGGGTAGAGGGAGAGGTGTACATTCCCCCCCTCCCCCACCAACTCAGACGTAGCCTCTTTGCTACAACAAGCAGGCATGGGCTTCCACTATTACAGGCAGCAAGGAGAGGGGAGCAGTGCCACTGCCTGTGCCTGATTCTGCATCCCCTCCAAGAGCACCAGCCGTAACTCCCACCCACCACCACCATGGCAACAAGCAGCAGCACCAACATGACAGTCTCCTCCACCTCCATTTCATTTCCCATGCTGAGCCTTCAAGTGCTGGAGCTGGAGCTGGAGCTGGAGCTGGAGCTGAGTGCCCTCGCAAGAGAAATTCTGGGGAAGGAGGGGGAATCATCTGAGTTTGTGCTCCACACCCCTCAAGTTTTCCCTAAAGCCAGGTCTCCTTCCCCAGAAGGCACTTCAGAGGAGGCTGAGATAGAGGTTGTGGAGGCAAGTGGCTCAGCTGAGTTGCTCCTCCAGTTGCTGTGCCTCTGCCTGCTGAGGAGAGGGAAATTGCAGCATCCACACATGCACCCGCACCCCAGAAGTGAGCAGGTAGTGTGATCTGGAATCATTTTGAGCTGGAAGATGATCCCACGTACACTATCTGCCTGCACTGCCAAACCAAAACCAGCCACGGCGAGGGAACAAAATACATGAGCACCACAGGGATGCTAATGTATCTCTGCGGGCACCACACCTTTGACCTTGCTCCTCCTCAGCCTGGCACCAGAGGGAGCGTGCCCAAAGGGAAGTCCCCCTCTCGCTCCAAAGCCTCCATTACCCCAAAGCAGAGGCAGGCCACCCTGGAAAAGTGGGGGAAAAGCAGACAGAAAGGGGGGGTGCATTGCAAGGACGAATGAGATCACCCAGGGTGTTGGGGAGATGCTTGCTGTGGATGGTCAGCCCTTCTCCTTAGTTGAGTGGCCAGGGTTCAGCAGCTCCTGGCGCTCATGGCCCCACCATACCAAGTGCCCACACATACAACCTTCAGCAGGACAGTGGTACCCTCCCTGTATAAGGCATACAGGGAGTACTTGAAGGAGGCGCTGCAGAAGGCAGGTCTGCAGGTGGCCTTACATTTCACCTGAGACACCTGGAGCAACCTAAGTGGAGATCACACCTACCTCTTCCTCAGAGAGCAAGAGTGTGACCAGTCAGGCCGCTGGTGGGCTCTGCTTCAAGCCAAGGTGATGGATGAGTCTCACACAGCAACAGAGATCATGGGTGCCATGGAGCTCCACATACTTAATACTCAAGAGGCTGGTGAAGCAACTGAAGGCCATCCATGAGATGGCCTTGCTCTGGGAGATTGGGGTCAGTGGCCACCTTAACAGAGCTGAGTGGGATACCATCTCCCAGATCTTGGTGGTCCTCAAGCCCTTCCTTGAGGCCACCGAGACCTTCAGCACTGGCAATGCCTTCCTTAGCCAGGCGATCCCTGTAGTGAGGGAACTTCAGATCCAAATAGAGAGCTTCCAGGGGATCAGAGTTCCTGGCTGGGGCAAGCCAGTGTCACCAGACGTGCAGGTACTGGTGACAGTGGCTTGCCTCAGCCAGGAACAGGCAGCTGAAGGAGGGCATCAGAAAACAAATTGATCTGTTGCAGTCCAGTACAGTCCACATGCTAGCCGCCATGTGTGACCCAAGGGTGAAGGGCAGCGTATGCAGCAAACAAAGCCTTAATCAGTGGATAGAGGTGCTGGTGAAGAGAGTCAGGAAGGCAGAATGGCAGAGGCAGGGGGACATGGAAGAGGGGGATCCACTGTCCCATGCTAGCACATCATCCACCAGCCAGTCTCCTCCTCTACCACAGGCACTGCAAATGTGGGCTAAGGGTATGGCTTGCATGGTAGGATCCAGAGACATCAGACCTCACCATCAGGCAGGTATCGCTCAGGCCTTGGTCACCGAGGACGTGGAGCCGCTGCTGTGTGACCTTCTTGCCTTACTGGGTAAACTGCAGCCAGATGTGGCCGGATCTAGCCACGGCTGCCCAGGAACACCTTTTCTGTCCACTGACCAGTGTTCTGAGCAAAAGGGTGTTCAGCATTGCTGGGGATGTAGTGACACCACACTGCAACTGCTTGGGTCCTGGTTTGGTGGAGCAGCTGGTGTTGCTCACTGCTGGGGTTCCCCAAGCTCCAGGTGCAGATAGAGTGAATGCCACCCTCCTCACTCTGTCCATACCTATTTCCTTTTTTCATTTTTTAAAAACCATTTAATGCTCCACTCTCAGAGCTGAATGGGACACACACTGCATCACCAGCCAGCAAGGAAGAACGTGTCCCTGCTGAGCTTCCATTCCAGTACAAACTTGGAGGTATGGGCTAGGGCTATGAGGAAGGAGGCCCCAGGTCCTGGGCATGACCACTAAAACTTCACTGTGCCACAGTTGGGAGGCTTGGTGGGACTGCTGGTCATGTGGCAGTCCCAGGAAATGCCAGGACCAAGGATCCCCGTGAGTGAAAGGTGGGTAGAAGGTGCTGTAACCTCCAGCCACCACACGCATGCACACAGTCCTGGCTGGGGAAAGCCCAGACCCATCATGTCTTTGACAGGCCTGAGGCTTCCTGGTTGCAGTGGAGTTGTGAGGCTCCAGGTGAGCTCAGCTTAGCTGCCTAGGATGGCAGCTTTCCAGTTGAAAAACCCTTCATCAGGCGCTCTGTGTGTGTGTGTGTGTGTGTGTGCGCGCGTGCACGCTCTGTTCCTGGATGGAAAAAATAGTAAAGAAGCCAGAGGCTGGTATGCAATGCAACCAAGAAAGCCAGTCAGTGAAAATGGAAATGGAGGCATCAGGGGGTGAGGGACAGGCTAGTGGTAGGGGGAGGGGAGAAGTGGGAAGTAGCAGCAAAGGTGAAAGTGAAGAGGTACCTGGAGAGTCAGATGTCCGGCAGGTTGTGGTGTGTCATAAATCCAATGTCTATATTGAGTCCATGAATTTCTGTACCTAGGAGGTTGATGAAGTGAAGATCATAGGCTCGTTTGTGAAAAGTGGTTTGTAAATTCCCTTTGAGGACCAGGCCTGAGAGATTGGAGACAAGTGGGGTTCTGTTCTTGTCTTTGATAGATTTTTGGTGTGCACTCATTCTGGTGCACAGTTGTTGCTTGGTGTGTCCACATATTTAGTGAGGTTCAGTGCTTTATTGAATTTGCAAACCATAGACATTGGATTTATGACACACTACAACCTACCGGACATCTGACTCCCCAGGTACCTCTCCACTTTTACCTTCGCTGCTACTGTCCCCCCCGCAGCCTGTCCCGTACACCCTGACACCTCCAGTTCCATTTTCACGGACTGGCTTTCTTGCCTGCATTGCATGCGAGCCTCTGGCTTCTTTATTATTCCTTCCATCCAGGAACAGCGTGCGTGTACGCATGCGCGCGCGCACACACACACACACACACACACACACACACACACACACACACACACACACACACACACACACACACACACACAACTACAGGTGCTTCCTCAGCCTGACAAAGGTTTTTTTAACTGAAACCTTGCTACAATATATTTCTGTAACTATTCAGTTGTCTGTTAAAAGACACCAGATTAGACTGACCTAAAGGACCTTGTCTGCCAGTGCCATGTCCTCAGACCAACACCCCTAGCATCTGACGGGAAGGATGCAGGGCCTGGGCACATCCTAGCCCCAGGGCTGGGCTGGCAGGGAGCATTCTCTGGCAGCTGCTGGGGAAGAAGCTGCCAGAGGAAAGAAAGGCTCTGTCACAGTTTGGCTGCCTGAGATGCTGCTGATGCTACTGTGCTGCTCACTAAGTAATTATTTAACGTGTTGTCATTTAAAGTGCTAGACTGGGCTGAGGCTGTAGGGGAGGAGGTGACCTCATTTGGACACCCTACTATGTCATGTAGAGGCCCCAGCGCCAGTGAGGACATGCCTTAACACACACACAAAGTCACGCACATCACACGTTTTGCTTGTCAGCAGCTTGAGGTGCAGTTTCCCAGAAACCCCTGTACCTATCTCCTTGAAACCTGGCAGGCTTAATGGCCTCAGCAGAGGCTACCATGCCTGCAATTTTCACCCTGCTGTGCCTTTACACGCACGTGACATGAGTTTTGCTTTTCAGCAGCTTGAGGTGCAGTTTCCCAGAAACCTATTCACCTATCTCCTTGAAACTTGGCAGGCTTCATGCCCTCAGAAGGACCTACCATCCTTGCTGTTTTCATCCACATCTGCCAAAAAATGACAGAGTTGTAGGCAGTTTCATGCTTCCCCATTATAGCCTATGGGCAAAACATCAAAACAGCATTGAAACAGCGAAGCAGTTTCAACGAAACAAAACAGAACAGCTGTTTCTAAACTAAATGAAATTCTGAATGAAACACTGTTCCGTTGAAACAGCAAAACAACAATCGAAACGAAATGATGCTGTTTTGCACAGCCCTAGAAATTGGCTGTTCTGAGGCCTGGTAAAGAAGAGCGATAATAAACTTGGCTTTCATTTTTGAATTTTTAATGAACAGTTCAGTCCTTTCCTTTTACCAAGTCATTCTGAAACCTACACTAAGGTTACAAAAAAATGCCTGGAATTTTGCTGTATCAGCTGTTATAACTTTGAAGTTGTGGGAGTTGTTTAAATGTATGTTGATTTTTTGGTCTTGCCATTAGCTGTAACTGTACATCACTACTGCAAATCCTCTGTGGAGGCTGTTTGTAATTCTTTAAGCAGAATTCTTTACAAATACAGTCCCTATTAGGGCCAGTTTTTTTCATGAACAGTCTCTGACAAAAAGAAGTATCTTTTGAGAAATTCCTTTTGCTGTTTTTAAATGGTTTGAAATAGAACCTGATTTCCTACAGCAAAATGATTGCCAGACTATTAGACAAGCAGAACGTTTAGTTGGTTACCTTGAGACTCAGTGTAATAGTTTCTTTCAGGAGGATTCAATGATCTGAAAAAGAGTCAGTCAGGAATTAGCCAAGTTATGAATATTTGAAAATCTTGTCTTGAGCATGCATAATAGAAAATGTACTAAATTTGTCATTTCTCCAGAGGCTCACTCTGGTTGTATGTATTTTGGAGACCTGTAAACATTTACATTTACTAGTCTCTAATCAGTGCTTCTTGACTAGGCCTGTCAGTTTATTTTGAGAGTATTATTGGCAGGGATCCTGGATTTCTCTGTTTAAAAATTGCAAATTCTCTGCCAGAGCCTCTCACCCCCAGGCCACAGCCCTCTGCTCTGCCGGTGCCCCTCAGTTCCCACCCATAGCCATCCACCCCCACCCCAGCCTTGCTGGTACCCTTCACTCACAACCCTCAGCACCCTGCCCCCGCCCCCAGCTCTGCCAGATGGAGTCCCTGTCCCCCTTCCAGGGCGATGGGACCCAGGCGTGACTGGTGAACTCAAACTGGTGGGGCAGGTGGAGTGTCCCATGGGAGTGGGAGGCGGGTGGGTTGCAGCTGACCGGGAGTGGGGAGGGTGTGTTTGCAGCTAGCCGGGCACTCCAGCTGGTAGTGGGGAGACTGAAAAACCCCTGCTCCCAGCTGGCTGCAAACCCCCACCCCTGCGCTCCTGTGGGACGCTCCATCCACCCCACCAGTCTGAGTTCACAAGCCATGCCTCATGGGACCAGGGCCAAGGCTCACAGCCCCCTGTCAGCAGCGCTCAAGCCCCAGATGCCATCCATGTGAGGCAGCAACTGCTTCAGCTGGAGTGGAGCATAGAGCCCAGCTCCTTCCCCACCCCGTGCTCCTCCCCACAAGTGGCACGTCCGAAGCAGAGCCTTGGGGTGAGAGGGGGAGGCAGAGGAAGGATGCAGGCTTCCTGCTGCTGGCTCAGGGCTCCCTGCCCTGCTGTCCTCTCTCTGGGAGCCTCTGGTGGCCCAGCAGGTACGACCCAGCACAGAAGGGCAGAGCAGGACAGGCAAAATAAGTGCCAGTGCCAAGTGCTACATGTTGGCCACATTGCCGCAGCAGCAGGGGGCACAACTCCATACCACCCCTACTGCTGCTCGGCAGGCAGGGGGCACAATGCCAAAGCAGCAGGGCCAGCGCAGGGCTCCTGGTGGCTAAAGCTCTCTGCCCCCCCCACACACACACACACCAGGGCCCACTCACTGGGCCATGGAGGCCCATGGGGGGACCAGGTTGGGGAACTCCAAGCCCAAAGGAGGCAGCTCACATCCACCCTCACCCCATGTACAAATCTGGGGGACGCATGTCCCCCTATTCCCACTCCCTCTCTCCTTCACCAGTGGGGACTCAATCTGCACCCTCTCCCCTTCCCCAACTTACGTGTGAGAGCTGCTGTCCACACTGCCTGGCTGTCACGTGCATGATTGTGCGCACACATGGATGTGACACCCTGTGCATCCCACTCTCCCCAGCCCCAAGCAGCCCTTTGCAGGCTGGAACTCTGCCAGCCTGCAAGGGGAAACCTCCCATTTCCCACATTTTTCTCCTTTAAAAAATGCAGATTTTCTCCTTTTCAGTATTTTTCCGTAGTGAACAGAAAACGCAGGTCCCTGATTATCAGACTCTGGATTGAGTGCAAGATTGGCTTTTCAGACACCAAAACTTAAGGAAGCTTATTCAGGAAGCTTGTTTATGGAATTTTGCATTGTTTCTTACCATTGCTCTTGCTGCTAAATCACTTGGCTCCTCTAACAACAGACCTACAGTGCCTTTTGTCCTTTTTCTGACTAAATCCCATCTTCCTTTGCAACTCCTTTCCAAATCCTTTCCTTTTCCCTCTCCAGTTTTTGCTAGTCTAAATTTTAGTTGGCTTTCAAAACTTCTGAATCTCTGTAATTATAGTTGCCAGCAGCCGTTACATGAGGTTCTTGCCCACAGCTGTGTGAGAATTAGGGAGCAGCAGAGTGTATGAGCATACACTACAGATTTACAGGTATACACATTTATTTATTTTTTTTAAGTGGAGCTTCTATTGTTTATTCCTACAAAAATGTTAGTACCTTTCAGGAAATTCTTCTTTTTCTAAGCCAACAGTAGTCCTTTCCAGTGTACTAACAACACTATTTTGTGAAAAAAACTACATCTTTCTGTGCCTGAAACTGCTTACTCAGGCAGTTACATAACTGTTTCCTTCTTGCCTTTGAAAGGCCAGAGACCATTTACCTTTCTGAGGTTACAAACCAGCAGCTGTTTCAAGCCATGAAGGCTGAATTTATACAAAATGTTATACAAATCGGGAGCAAATCTATAAATACCACAGGAAACATTCTTCAGCAGGTATGGTCTCTGCTTTCAGAGTAGACTGTTGTTACCTTACAGAGCAGATTAACAGTACCTCCTAGAAAGTCTCTCAGACCTTGTTTGATGGATGTTTAATCAGTATTTAAACATATTGCAACTACGAGAATTGTCCAGGCCACTGGCGGCCAAACTGTGTGAAACAGGCCACCTCTGTCTTTGGCACACAGCTGATTTTGGAAGGGGAATAGAGCATCAGAGTGGCACAGAGCAAGCAGCAGAAAGATAAGGTAGGGAAGCACAGGGCAGGGAGCAGAAAGTAGAACAGCAGATTGGTCAGGGAAAGGGGAGCAGAAAGCAAACAGCAAATTGGATCAGAGTGTAAGGGCAGGCTTGCCAAATTTGTGGCAGGCTTGCCAAAAAGTTGGCCCCCAGTAGTAAACCTTTCCCTTGTTTTGCCTATACTAGGGCTCCCAATACAGTTGACAGTGGGAAATACAGTACTTATAAACTTTTTTAGACTAGTCGGTTTTGAATCCTTCCCTCTTAAGTCTGTCTACATTATAATTTGTATCGTTTAGATGAAAACAGAGATCAGGAAGAGGTATAGCCAAACTAGCACTGAACATTGCTTAATTGCAGATTTAAACAAAACCATTTTAAAAATATGGTTCAACTGAAACTTCTAGGAGCAAATTTTTACATTAGTTGTGTTCTTTCCTTTGGAAAAACCATTCATCCAGGCATTTGGCATTCTGGTGTTTCCAGCATTTACAAAGTTGTTCCTACTGGTCTCTCATATGGAAATGACATGTTGGACTCTTTCCCTCCTGCTCATATTTCATCCATTTCAGGTCAAATTGAAATGTATCCTAAAGTGGCAAAATGTAAAAGAGAAAACTGTAAGTGTCACTCTTGTCTTTCATGGAATGTGTAATCATTGCTTGATTCAAGATGAGGGATCACCTCCTGGGAAATTTATTTTCCATGAAATCCCCTTCATCTAAAAAATTATGAAGGCTGCATACTGCCCCATTTCAGTTGCATAGCCCCCAGCAAATCAATAGTAGAGTCAGAGACATAACTAGTAAGTTCTGTGCCCTGGGCAAAACCCTGCTGAACAGCATGTGTGTGGGCATGTAAGTTTTACCTGTCCTGGTTGCTAGTGCCATGGCATGGCCTGCCAGCCCCTGGTTTCTGCTTCTGCAACATGGACCTGTTGCTGTTGTGTCATGGACTCCATGCTGGTGCTCTCCCCTAAATCAGTGTCCCTCTTACCCCTAACTATGCCAGTAAGTGCAGCCACCAACTCCACCCAAGCTTTTTTACTGGATAAATCATTGAAGAAAAGCCAGTTGGCCCTCTGGCTTCTGTAGAGTTCTTTGGAGTTCAAATTCTTTCTACAATTTTAATTTCCCTCTTAACTATATGTAAAAGCACATCTGTCTTTCCTTCTTTCTTTCCTTTATTCTATTCTAAATTCAATGTGAAACATGACTTGCTGTTTCTGCCAAATCACTTATGGTATGGAGTGCATAGTGTGCAGTACATCAGAGTAAATCATACATTCTTTGCTTCCTCTCTTAAATCCATCTATCCCTTCTCATTTAAAACTGTCATTCTACCTCCACAAATGCTATAAAAGCCAGTCTTTTTTTCCCATGCTTATGAAACAACATCTAGGTTTTTACAATTGCTTTCAGTTTTACCATAAAACTAAATTGTTGGCCTTTCCTAACCTTCTGCATTCTTATGATCTCTTACTATTGAACTTTACTTTTCTTAACTACTGAGGATGAAGTCAGTCTTTGATAATGTCAACAGAATAGATCAGGGGCCAACAGCTTCTTACAAGCTGCAGGCCAGAAAAATCTGGCTCCAGTCCTGTGCAGGCTGGGTGACTTCAGCTGTATGCAGCAGGGGGACTTTGCCTACACCCACACTGGAGCCCAGCAGGTGGGAGCAGCACTCACACCATGACCACTTCTCCCAGCCCCCTGCTCTCTGACTGTGGCATGGGTGCAACTTCCGGTAGCAGGTAGCTATGGTGGGAACTAAGTCCGTACTGCTGCTACTTCTCCCTGTTACCCTTGTCTACTCTCCTCCCCCGGCAGACAGCCAAAACTACCCAACCTGCATTAGACTAGAGATGAGAGGGTAGGAAGAACCAGCAGTGGGCACAGGCAAAGCCCACCACCTCCATGGGCTTGATCTAGTGGCTCTTTGGACTGGCATGTGGGCTGTATGCTGCCAACCCCTGGAATAAATTATCTTGAACACTTAATTTCCTTTCCATCTAGAAGTTTCTAAGAAGCCTGGTCTAGGTTACCATTTAAAGCTACTCAGGGCTCTAATGAGAGGTCTGTTCAGGAAGGACAGGCAAGGGTGGAGGAGGAGAAGTTGCTCATTATGTAAAATAGCTGTATAATAAATGCTCAGAGGTGCAATGTAAAACTAGAAACAGGCCTGTTGAAAGCTTCTTTGTTAGGGTCAGAGGGGAGAACAGTAAGGGTGATATGATGGGTGTCTGCTATAGACCACCAGACCAGGAGGATGAGGGTTTCTTCAAACAGCTAGTGGAAGTTTCCTGATCCCAAGCTCTGGTTCTCATCGGGGACTTGAATCACCTTGACATCTGCTGGGAGGGCAATACAACAGCATACAGGCAATCCAGGAAGCTTTTAGATAATGTTAGGGTCAACTTCTTGGTGCACGTGTTACAGAGGCTAACTAGGGGCCATGATTTTCTTCATGTGCTGCTCAGAAACAGGTAAAAATTGGTGGAGAATATAATAATGAATGACAACTTGGGCAGCAGCAACCACATGATGACTGAGTTCAGGTTCCTGAGGAAAGGAAAGAAGGAAAGCAGCAGGGTAAGGACCCTGGACTTCAGAAAACCAGACTTTGACTCACTCAGGGAACTGATGGGCAGGATCCCCCAGGAGGCCAGTCCAAGGGGGAAGGGAATCCAGGAGAGCTGGTTGTATTTTAAAGAAGCCATCCTGATGTGCAGTAAGACTAGCAAGTATAGCATAAGTATAGCAAGTATAGTATAGAAGAAGCTTAGCTTAGCAGGAAACTCTTTAGCGAGCTAAAACAAAACAGAAGCTTGCAAGAAGTGGAAACTTGGACAAATGACTAGGGAGGAGTATAGGAGTATTGCTCAGGCATGCAGGAATGAAATCAGGAAGGCCAAAGTGCAACTGGAGTTGCAGCTAGCAAGGTACGTCAAGGGTCACAAGAATGGTTTTGACAAGTATGCAAACAACAAGAGGAAAATCAGGGAAAGTACGAGTCTCTTACTGAATAGGGGAGGCAACTTAGTGACAAATTATGTGGAAAAGGCTGAAGTACTAGATGCCTTTTTTATCTCAGTCTTCATAGGCATGGTCAACTACCTGGTTGCCCGACAGAGGATGGGCAGCCAACAGCGGTGAAAGAACAGGTGAGAGGCTTTGGAAAAGCTGGATGTGTATAAGTCTATGGATCTAAATATGATGCATTCAAGGGTGCTGAGGGGAGTTGACCAATGTAATTGCAGAGCTTTTGGTCATTATCATGGAAAACTCATGGTGATTGGGAGAGGTCCTGGATGATTGGGAAAGGGCAAATATAGTGCCCATCTTAAAGAAAAGGAAAGAGGATCCGGGGACTGCAGACCAGTCAGCCTCACCTCAGTCCTTGGAAAAGTCATGGAACAGGTCCTCAAGGAATCCATTTCTAAGCACTTGGAGGAGAAAGTAATTAAGGACAGTCAGCATGGATTCACCAGAGGCAAGTCATGCCTAACCAACCTGATTGCCTTCTATGACAAGATGACAGTCTTTGTGGATATGGGGAGAACAGTGAATGTGAGGCACCTGATTTTAGCAAGGCTTTTGACACAGTCTTCCACAATGTACCTACATTGAACACCTTCAAGATCAAATTGGATGCTTCTCTTGCTGGGATCCTATGACCCCAGCTGACTTCCTGCCCTTTGGGCAGGGGCTGGACTCAATGATCTTCCAAGGTCCCTTCCAGCCCTAATGTCTATGAAATCTATGAAATGTTCTTGCAAGTAAGCTAAGGAAGTATGGGTTGGATGAGTGGACTATAAGGTGGATAGAAAACTGGCTGGATTGTCAGGGTCAGAGCATAGGTGACTGGTAGGGAGTGCACATGCTCCCCCTGAAGGGGCTGATGCACCCCCTGATGGCCAACACTGATGCTGTCAATAGGGCTGGTGCTTCCCCCTCCTCCCCCCAGCCTGACAGGGCTGCCAGCATTGGCAACTTTTACAGGTGCACTCCCAGATTCAAGAGGCACCAGTTACTCATGGGTCAGAGGGTAGTAATCAATGACACGATGTCTAGTTGGCAGCTGGTATCAATTAGAGTGCCCCAGGTTTTGGTCCTGGTGCCAGTTCTGTTCAGTATCTTCATCAGTGACCTGAAAGATGGGATGGAGTGCACCCTCAGCAAGTCTACAGATGACACCAAGCTGGGGGGAGTAGTAGATATGCTGGAGGGTAGGGTTAAGATTCAGAGTGACCTTGACAAATTGGAGGATTGGACCAAAATAAATCTCATGAGGTTCAATAAGAAATCTCATTAAGTTCAGTGGGTATTTGAACCCACATGTTTTTGGTTCCCAGGGTCGTAATTGAGGTTGTGGCTGAGTAAGGCATGAAGACACACCTGGTTGTTAGAAAGATAGCTTTTATTGAACAGGGAGCTTGAGGATAAACAGTGCCAACAAAAGGGGAAGGGTGAAGTTCTGGCTACGTAGAGCAGCCACAGTGCATATTTTGGGGAGGAGGGGGGAAAGAGGGGAGGGGGACAGACATGGGTAATAGCAGTGCAGTGCAGTGTGGGATGCCTGGAGGATTGACCAGACCTGAGTCACCAGACACTTAACACTAAACCCAGTCTCAGTGAATTTGTTCAGAATAGTACCTGATTTTCCAGGTATGCTTTTTAACTGTTCCAGGTGGATTTTAACCCATTTAACAGGCTGTGTATCTGTCCACTTCAGGTTTATAGTGCATTTAAACTGTTCTAAGTGTTTTATGTGCCCATGCCCCAAAAGAAATGCTCTGAGAGGAAAGATAATTGCATAGCATGCTTATCTAAAAGGAAACTGAGCATAAGCATTTATTGATTCAATTTACAAGCCCAGAATCTGAAAGCAGAGATGCACAAAATGAAAACAAACTATAGGAAGTGATTTTACTTGAAACACTTAACAAACCACTCTTAGCTCTTGAAAAGTTTGCATTATAACATACATTACTCTGAATGTTCAGAGTGTTGTAAAATTATTCTAAAAAAAATAAAATTGAATAAAAATTGGTACTGTCCAGTCTTAGAAATCCTGGTCCGACTCCTGACTTGGGTCTTCTTACATATCTCTTTGCCTGAGATGAGCAAATGGAAAGGAATTAGATCTGTTTTCAACGGTTTACATCTGTATGCTCAATACCTCTCCCAATCTCTCACTGGAGGAAGGAAATGAAGGTCATCAATCAAATTGTTCCCAAAGGTTCATTTAAAAATGCATTCTCCTTTTCTGCATAATATGATAACCAAAGAAGTGCCCACTTATAGGCAGCAGGGAATGGGGAATTTGCATAACAGTCTGCCCAAAGCTGATGTCCCAAAATTTAAAAACCACCACTGGGCAGTTATAGAGCTCAAGCTGCCCTGGGAAACAAGTTTATTAAAAGAGTTTTAGCCTTTCTGTTGTACAGTTCTCAATCCTGAGTCAGTTAAGGCTCATCAGTGACTGTATTATTCCATACAGGTGATAAAGTCATTGTCTTGGCATTTAATTAAAAATTAAGGCTTTCATTTGTAGTCTCAGTGAATTGTAATCTGTTTGGCTCTAGTAGGGATAAAGAAAAAACAGCAAAGAGAAATTTTCTAAGAAATGTCATATCATATATTACAATTGGCCTTAAGTTTTCAAAGTAAGGAGGGTTTACTGGGGTTTGCATGCAAATATCTTTCATAAATATCTGTGTCTCCAATCAGGAATGGTCTCTGCCTGTGATAATGCTCATTAATTAATGTTTTCAGAACAACAGTATAATCCAGTGGTTGCCAACCTTTTTGGCAAGTATGTCACTAAAAACAAGCATGGTACAAATTAAGACCTGCCTCACCCCTGATCTGCTGTTGTGTTTCATACCCCTGACCACCTTCCCAATCTGCTATCTGGAAAACAACAGCTGCCTGTGCTACACACACATGCCACAGTTTCACAAGCTCTCATGAATCTTCTAGTCTTTGCTGTTTGGGGAACTAGTTTCAATAGAAATGGTGGAGAAAGTCTACAAAACACACAAATGCCCAGGAACAATTGATGGTCTGATGGTTTCTAGGTTTTGAATCTCCTCACCTAAAGAGAGGGAATTAAACCGAAGAATCCTACTTCCTGGGTGAGTGCTCTAACTACTAGGCTACTGAATAAAAGTTGGGGAAACAAAAGCCCCCTGCTTTAAAAGAAAAGTGTAAGTCTTGCTCAGTTCTTTGAAAGAATGGTTATTGATTCTTACCTTTGGGAAAAGATTCCAAACTATGGTATTAGAAGTAGATGGCAGTGCCTGGTTCAGGACTAATAGAATGCAGTCCCTTTAAAACATACTGGGCGCATCTACATGTTGCCCTACAGCCGAGATGAGCAAAATACGGCCTGTGGGCTGGATGTGGCCCACCAGGCCATTCT
>NW_017728948.1:43734890-43740067 GCF_001723895.1 Crocodylus porosus
ATTCTATCCAGGCCACAGGGCCCCAAAAAAAGATTTAGAAAATTAATATTTATCTGCCCCTGGCTGCCTGTCATGCAGCCCTTGATGGCTTGTCAAAATTCAGTAAGCAGCCCTCTGCCTGAAATACTTGCCCACCCCTGCCCTACAGAAATGTAGTGATCACACGGATCTACACATAATCGCTAGCTACATTGCTGTAGTGGTGCATTCCCTGCTTATAGCACACCACTATGGCGATATAGTGGAGAAATTTAAGCGTGCAGTACAGGCAGTTACTGTGCCATGTTTTAGTAGTTCCAAGAAGAAGTACTAAAGCACAGTGCAGTAACAACATCACTGTATGGAGATGTGTAGACGTGCCCACTGCCTTCTAGCTCTCAGCGTAGTGTACTGATCAGTTTAGCTAGCTGGGAATGGGGGTTCTGGGTAAATGTCAGTGGCCAGTCATCTAAGTCTTTTATTGGATCTAGCTCATTTTGTTTTTTTCCCCCTCACCTCCCCTAAATAAACTGTTATTAGGCCCATTACAGTGATAACAAGAACTTAGGGACTTGCAGTAAGAGTTATATACAAGGTGTTGAGCTTCATGTAATTTTTCATATCACATGCCATCCTTCTAATATTCACAAAGAAAAAATGTTGAGCTTCCTTGTGTAACCTTGTCCTTCTTCCCTCGATCTGCCTTTTGGCTCTCAGGGTATACCTATACCTTGCCCCTGATGCATCTAGGGAGGGGTGCTTCCAAGCATGCCAAAACAACCCACTTCTTTGTGCATATGCCAAACCCAGAAATGCAATGGTACTCTGATACTTAGATCCTCTTCTGTTTGCGGTAAAGAATTGTGCTTCATAACCTTTAGTCTCTCTGCCACCATTATTAGGATGTAAAAGCTTCAAAGTTTACAAATGTTGTTATAATGAAGGTAACCATTCCAGAGGTCTCTCTGCCTCTAAAGAACATTGGAGCTAAATCTCCTAAGATTGGCAGTGGGGAAGACACTGCCAGAGTGGCTTCACTGCCATGCTTCTGGGTTTGGTGTGCTGGGACAGGAATGAGTGGATGGAGTGTGTCTGGGAGTTCAGCAGGGCACCCCTCAGACTCAAAGCACCCCTCAAAATGCCAGCCTTAGTTTTCACTTGCTTTTTGATTACCAAAAAATAGAGAATTCTTCTGTTGCAAAGAACTCAGAAAAACTACAACAGGTCAAACATTCCTGATACTATTCATTCTTATTTGAAATCTCTGGGCTTAATTTATGAAACATGTCTGGACATCTAACAATGCTTACATTGTGTAATACCTGGTGGCATCCTTGAAAGGATCTCAAGACACCCGGGATGCTGTAGCACCCTGGTTGATATTCATCACCTTATACTATAAGATGTTTAGAGCAGGGACTGTCCCTTATTATATTGTTTCAAACACATAAACCCTTTCCAAAGTATTTTTGTTCCTCACTAGATGTAACATGCTTGTTGTCAGTGCAGTACGGGGTGCAGGGAGAAGTGCAGATCCCCACTGTAACTGAGAACTCTTTTCAGGGAGCGTTCTGAGTTACAGTGATCCCCTGGAGCAAACAGAAGTTCACTCTTGGTTCCAGTGGGGAGGGGAATTTAGCTGCTGGCTGTGAGTCCACAGCCAGTTTCCCCTAGCAATGGCCTGCAAAGTTTTCAGAATGGGAAGGGGGAAAGGGAGCAGAGAGAGCTCATTCTAGGAGTTCCCCAGCCAGCGCTGGAGGGTAGGGTGGATGAACTGCAGACCTCCACCTTGGGGGGCTCCAATACACCCACCCCAACCTCCAGCAGTGGCTGAAAAGCCCCCAGACCAACTCCCTGTGCTGTCTTTCCCCACTCCTGTTCTGAAAATAGTGACAGGCTGGCAAGCAGGGAGACAGACATTACAGAAAGCACTCCATTTTGAAACGTCTTCACTGAACCCCTCATGCAGGGACCCAATCAGCTATTTTTGAAACTATCTGCAGCCAGGCACTTGTGTTTGGTCATAGCTATAGGCCTCTATCTGTGGCCAGTACAGGCCAAAATTATCACTTATGTCTGCGCCCACTATTATATTGATTTAGCTAAATCAAATTATAAAGTGATCGATGTAATCAGTTGAACCCCTTTTTGTTGGCATAGTTATTTTGATTTAGCCCCAATCAGTAAGGAATTTAATTAAACTAAACTAAAATCCACAAATCTGTAGAAATCCTGAGGCTAATTGTTTTTACAAACACTGTATTTACTCACATAAAACCAGCAGCTTTCTCCCCAAAATCAGCCTTCCAAATTGGGTTGCACATCTGAAGCAGGGAAGCTGATTTTTCTTTGAAGGACTAAAAGCAGGGTGGAATAGAACAAGCAGACACCGTGATGTATGGCTGCTGGGATGGCTTCCACTTCTTCCTGGGGATGCAAACAAGCAGGGGTAGGCTCCTCTCACAGCCACTGATGAGGTAGTAAGAAGTCTGACTAAAGACCTACTGAGCTGGCTGAGGGCCAGTAAGCTGCAGCATGCAGTCTGTAATATCTTAATACTGCCTGTGGTATGAAAGCAACACATTATTTACAGGAACCATATAAAGAACTATTTACAGTAAAGAATCAACAGTCTTACTACTACCCCTGCAAGGTTTTGGGACCTAGCCCTGTTGTCCTGCCACAATAGGAAGTTCCTGCTGCCTTACCAAGATTATCTCTACATTTCCTGGAAATGGTTCCTCTGTTTGCAGGATGACTTACTTTATGCCACGGTTGACTGTGACTTTGGAAAAAAAAAAATCTTTCTACATTCTGCTTTCCAAAAATAAGGTGCATGTTTTTGTGGGGGGACATGTCATATCCAAGAAAGTGTGGTAGATGGAGAGTTCTGAGAAGGCAAAGACAATGAGCTGGGGAGCATAAATCAGAGGCATACTTCTGATGAATCAGAACATTAATTTTGCATAGTGTTTCCGATGCTTAGATCCTCTTCTGTTTGTACTGAAGAACTGTCCTTCATAACCTGTGGTCTCTCTACCAGCACTATTGGGATGTAAAAGATTTGAAATTTAGATACGTTGTTATAAGGAAGATAAAAATGAATGATGAATGAACTTGTTTACATAAAATTCAGAATGATCCATAAGCTTATCACTGCCTTGAACCAAACTCATATTAAACTTTCTGTAAGTTTGGTTAAGGATTGGAAGCGCTCCAGCACTATTGTTATTCTTTATCTGCTGTGCCAAACTCAACTGATACAAGACAACCTTGGTGTTCACACCTCATCCTTCCACCACTACATTTCTACAATGTAGTTCAGCAGCCTCCAATTACCTTTTGTGCATCTGAACCCAATGCTCCTTCTTTTTAATGAATCCCAGTGCACTCCCTAGAGTGCTTCCAGGGATAACAAGAGGAAGAATTATGCATCCTTCTGGGTTAAGTAATTTCTGACAAGCACAAGAGCCTTTTGAACAGTAACACTACCAGATCAATAATCTTAGTAGTAATAATACCTAGTTTTTGTTGGTAGAGCTCAAAACATTTTACAAAGCTCATTAGCCCCTTTAAACATAGGGGATGAGGTAGAGAGATGAACAATGACTTTTCAGAATTTCACATCTGTACAGTGACAAAGATGAAAACAAAACACAGCTCTTATAAAGTTTAAGTTCTCTGCATCTTGGTTTCAGCCTTTCAGATAATTTCAATTTAGTTGCTTGTGGTTGATGATTTATGAGATTCTTAAAGCATTCTAATATTTATTTTACTTTCCTTATGAACATTAATGTGTACATATTTCTTATTCAGAGCATTTACTATTAGCTAAGGCATTAGCATTTTTGTTTTGCAGTTGAAAGGGATCAGCCACAGTTCCCCTCAGGAAATAAAAAAAATGCAAATGTTTGCATCTGTTTCTCATGAAAAAATGTTAGGGTGAATTTACATTATTTATTTTATAGAAACAAAGTCTAATTAAGTCTGTCCCACTCATTTTCCAAATATTTTTACTGATATCTGAAAGATGGGATGAATTTCTCGTATTTTTATACTGGTAGTATACCAAAAACTAAATAATACTGATAGCATAATAATGTTTTAAACTGGGAAATTACAAGGGGTTAATAGGCATGGTACCATGGGAAGACAGACTAAAGAATAAAGGCACCCAGGAAGGCTGGGAGCTCTAAAGGCCACAGTATTGGAAGCCCAGCAAGAAACCCTTCTGACATGATGGAAGCACAGAAGACTGGCAAGACACCAATGTGACTTTGACAAGGAGCTTCTAGGATGCCTCTACTGCAAAAGGAAAGTATACAGAAAATGAAAGAATGGGCAGATCACCAAGGAAGCATACTAGGAAATAGAACCTACAGGGACAAAATCAGGAAAGCAAAGATAAAGAATGTGCTGCACCTGGTTAGGGAAGTTAAAGATAACAGGAAGAGGTTCTTTAAAGTAAGCTGGCCAGAAAAGAAGGACCAAGGAAGCTGTGGGTCCACTGTTACCTAGCCAGGAAGAATTCTTAACAGAAGATGTAAAGATGACAGAGCTACTCAACAGCTACTTTGCCTCAGTCTTCACAAAATATTAAGCTGCAGCCAGACACTTAATAAGGATTATTTGGATAAGGAAGGGGGAAGTTTAGGGATGAGATCACAAAAGAGACAGAGAGCTTTTGATGAGTCTGAATGAATTCGAGTCAGAAGGGCCCGATGAACTTTATCTTAGGGTACTAAAAGGAACTGGCAGAGATCTTGGAGCCCTTTCAATGATCTTCATAAAGTCATGAGAGATGGGCCAGGTACCAGAGCACTGGAAAAGGACCCTCTTTTTAAAAAGGCAAAAAAGGAGGACCTGGGCCACTACAGACAAGTTAGCCTCACCTCAATACCCAGGAAGTTACTGGAACGTATCCTAAGGAAGGGCAGCACTTACAAACATTTCGAGGAGGACAAACTGATCACAAGCAGCCAGCATGGATTTACTAAGAAAAAAATAGTGTCAAACAACTTTCTTTGACCAAGAAACTAGTTCGGTACAGGAAAGGAATGTTTTGGATCTAGTGCATCTGACTTCAGCAAAGCTTTCAACAAGGTCCCTCATTTCATAGATTTCATAGACATCAGGGCTGGAAGGGACCTCGGGAGATCATCGAGTCCAGCCCCCTGCCCAAAGGGCAGGAAGTCAGC
>NW_017728948.1:43740078-43817645 GCF_001723895.1 Crocodylus porosus
CATCTCTCACCGCTCCGGAGCCTAACTGAGCCTTTTTTTTTTCCCCCCTGTTTGGCAGGCCCTTTTCATAACCTTTTCATGACCTTTTCATAAACAAATTGGAGAAATCTGGGTTGGACAAAGCTCCCTACAAGATGGATGGACAACTAGTTCAATAATTGCAAGCAAAGGATAATCATTAATGGATCCATATTAGATAGATTCATGGCAGAAGGTGTTGAGTGGTGTCCCACAGGGTTCTATCCTGGGCCCAGCATTGTTCAACATGTTTATTAAAGATTTGGATGCTGGCATACAAAGCTTCCTGAGTAAGTTTGCAAATGACATGAAAGTGGAAATGACTGCAAACACATTGGAGGATGGGAGAGCAATTCAAAAGAATCTCAACAGATTGGAAAACTAGACTGAAGCTAACAGGATGAAGTTCAATGCTGATACTGAACTTCAGGAAAAATAATCAAAACACAAATACAGAATCATAGAAGTAGAAAATGGTTGAAGTGTGATGCAATTGCAGAAAAGGTGACTGGTTTTTGGCCTGCATCAACAGACGCATTAAGTGCAAGGCACGGGACGTGATATGAGTCTGCTGTATGATGCAGAGCACAAAAGGCAAATGCAGTTTTAGGATGCATCAAGATAAGCATGCAGTGCAACATGTGGGAGGTGATAGTGCCTCTCTACTCGTCACTGGGTAGGCCTTATCTAGAGTACTGCATGTAATTTTGGGCTCTACAATTTAAAAAGGACATGGAGAAATTAGGGTGCAAAGGTGGGAGACAAAGATGATAACGGACTTGGAAAGCAAGTCATACAAGGAGAAGCTAAAGGAGCTAGGTATGTTCAGCTTGCAGAAAAGGCATTTAAGAGGGGATATGATAGCAGTCAAATATTTGAAGCGCTGCCATAAAGAAGAGGGAAAACCTGAAGTTGTAGCATAGCAGGCTTAGATTGGATATCAGGAAGAATGTCTTCACTGTTAGAACAATGAGGCAGTGGAATAGATTGCCAAGGTAGAATTCCCATCATTGGAGGAGTCCAAAACGAGTTTGGACAGGCATTGGTCTGGGATGGTTTAGTAGTAGCTATGCCTGTGCTCTACTATGGGTATTTCTTACGCTTCTGGGCTTTGCTAGTTGCCCCCTCCTCCTCTCTTTCTGCCACGTGTCAGGGTGTTTCTACGCCTTCCTTGGAGACATCAGATGTTGACTACAGCCAAGGCTGGGGATTTTGACTGGGATGTGCCAGTGCTCCTTCTGGGACTTAAAGCTGGAAGGTCCTGGCTACAGGGTCTTGCCTCTCTGCTCAGAGTCAGACCAATCACCATATTTGGGCTCAGGAAGAAATATTGCCCCATGGTCAGATTGGTATGGACTGTGAGGGTTTTTGCCTTCCTCTGTAGCAGGGACCATAGGCCTGTACCTGGGATCTTTTGAGCATATAGTGACAACATTTTATAGAGGCAGGACATTGGCTACTATGATTCTCCTGCTTTACCTGTAGCAGGTTAGAGCATTATTTCTTGTGTTGTGTCAGGGTTGATGGAAGTTTTATAAAGAGTTTGGATAATGGATTTGTATAGGATGGTCTGGATAGGGATGATCCTGCCTATGGCAGGGGGTTGGACTAGATGACTTATGCAGGTACCTTCCAGCCCTACTTCTCTACAGTTCCATAAAAAGCCTTAAATACCTGGCATGCAAAGCATTTTGCTTGGCATATACACCTCAGGGTGGACAGTGGGGAAGGGAAGGGGCTTGGGCTACACTGCCACAACAAGGATCATACTCCTTGCAGCTCCCCTGCCACCTGCCCCTGAAACACCAAGATCTTACAATTCAAGGTTGCAGGTGTTTTTGGCACTCTGCCCACAAATGTTGCCTACCCCTGCTTTAATATGTCTTACAAAACTGGAATCCTAATCACTTGGTAAAACATACAGATTAATTGTGCAAGTGTCAATTACATGCTTAATTAAGTAGGGAATGCATAAGCTAGGTAGTTTCACAGATGCAAGTATGACTTTTTGCACATTCACACTTAGTTTGATAGATAAAAAACAACATTCTATTACTTAATGAATGAAAGGATGTGTGAAAAGGAATGGTATAGTTAGGCCCCTGGACCTGAACAAGAGAGACAGATCTTTATGCCTTAGCTTTGCCATAGGCTTTCTTTGACTTGGGGTATCTCTCACAGGCCAGATACTCTTAAGATTTAGGTGCTCAACTCCCCCTGATTTCTACCTTAGAATCTGGCTTTATTTTCTCAGTCTTAAATGTAGAGTCTTGTTAATTGTTACATTTTATTTCCAGACATTGTTCTGCCTAGTAAAATTCTCAGTCCCATCTTAGATGCCCAGTCTCCATACACAATGCAGGGGGAAGTTAGTTATTTAGGAACAGGATTCACAGACGCCAGCCAGCCAAGAAGGGGGAGTTAAAGGGGGAAATACAGGAGGTAGACTCAACCTGGAAGTTTAGCCATACCAGTGGTTCATGAAAGTGTAAGGTTCAAGTCCATGCACTAATGAAAATTTAATTATTTATTAGCAGTAAAACAGCTTCAAACAGGAGACTGAGAGCACTCACCATGACTTGCTCCATAGTTCTGCTAGTTGGCAGGTATTCCTAGCATGAGAAAGGTTACAAGTCCCTCCCTGCTGAAAATCAGACAAAGAAGGAATTTGAAACCAAGTCTCCTTCCTCCCAGGCTAGAGGTGTCTAAGAACTTGAGTACCCTAAACACAGGCTATTGCATATAAAGTAGCACATCAGTCACAAACTTGTCCTTACCTATCATCTTTGTGAGGCTAATCCAGTATGCATTCTCTTGAGTCTGTCTACTAGATTGAACTAGGGGTGAGAGAAACAAGGTTTAAATATCCCAAAGGATATGAGTTGCATGAAGATTTAGACAGTATAAAAGAAATATACTTGTCATACATAGTAAAGTAGGAACATCTGAATGCTTATATTCAGCCCTGCAAGTTATATATGAAGTCCAGCAAAACATCACAACTTTTCTCTTGTGCAAATTCATTCATACTTTATAAATAAGATTGTAAAAAGTGGCAGATAGTTTTATATTGGTAAGGAAGCAAATAACTAGAGTTCCTAGAATAACTAGTATTTGAGGCTGCCGACAAATGTTAATATGATTTCACAGTTGGGAACTGAGAAACCTTATGCCTGATCCCAGAAATTGCATGTTCTTGCCATGCCAGACACGATGCAAAATCATGCAGCTGATAAGAATGGGGAGTTCCCATCCTCGGCTGCTTATACCACAGCATCAGTTGCAGTGCGGGGCTTTACATGTCGCCATATGCAGGAGAATCCAGTGGCCTCCCACTGCAGAGACATATGAAACCCTGCACTGCAAGCAGGAGGCAGCCCTGGGTCCAGGACCTGGTACTGTCTCCAGATAATCTGCCACAAATACTGCAAACAAGCAGCATGTTACAATTTCTGGTGCAATTAGCACATTAATTGTACAATGAATGTAAACATCTGCGAGGGGCCTGATAAACCACAAGGATCATGGTTGGTCTTGTTAACATGCTTTGTTTGCAGGCCTTACTGTGTCATTTCCTCTTCAGTTAGGTTAATTAAATTAGCAACAAATACAACTTCCTGTAACTTACCAGTTCTTTTATTAAGAACTATCATTATGGATCTTAGGGGAAGTTTAGCTAGAACTGAAAGTTAATCTGAAGTTATACTAGTTCTGCAATTCAAAACAGCTGCTATGATAACTGCCTGTTTTAGTGATGATAGGTCTGAAATATTTAGAGCAGTGAATCATGATCAAACCCAAATCATTTTAGTTTCCTTCTTTCTATTATTACTAGGAGAATGCCTATAATTTAAGGGTATTCACATACCAAGAGAAGACGACAGGAGATAGGAGAGAAAAAAAAAAAACAGTTCCCATTTGGATGTAAAGAATAATTGTTTAATCTTCCTTTAATGGTAGCTTGGCCTCAGGCTTAACAAAGCCAACAGATCTTTTGCGGAAGTTGTTCTTGGTGTTTATGTTAATTATGTAAACTCTTGTTAGATACAGTTGGTTGCTGAGAGGTTTGTACATGTTTGTCAACCTGGTAACATTTCAATCACCTCCAATTTAATGACTCTGTAATTTCGTCTGCTATTAAGAGATAATGACTCATCATGTAAGAGATTTGGTTCATGAGTCTGCTTACCAAACTGTCTCCTGATGTGTAATGTTATTAACAATAATATTTGTACTACATTTCCCTTTTTAAATGCTGTTATTTAGTAAATCACCCTAAACACTACAAAAATCACTACTTTTAAATTGTACTAGAGAGGTTTGGATAATTACTGTAAAATATTACTGTATTTTTAATAGAGCTTTCCAGTAATAGTATTAGTCTTTGTGTACTATACTATTTTATAGGCTATAGTTTGAAGAGGCATAACAATTATGAAACATTACAAAGATTGAGAAATAATATATTTCTTAAACTGTATTGATTGTTCTTCCTACTTTACACATATAATATTCCATTAGAGTATATTTCTTTACCCACATCCTTAGTGGTATAGAGCTATGCCTGATTAATACTGCTAAAGATCTGGTTTATTATACTTAATATGATGTGTTACATATTGCCAGGGAAGAAAAAATAACAAATTGGATTTTTAAGGGTAAAATGGGAGTATTTTTACATGTGCTTAAGCAAAAGAGACAAGACTCACTAAACCTGCACACAGAGGGCAAATTTTAAGCTCCCAGATACCATGAACTCATTGGTCTCTGGTAGAAAGTGATGTTTATGCTATGTGTTATAGTGGGGGAAGGGTGTGTACGTGCAGACATGGTCACTGTGGACTCAAATAAGGTTAATAAACAAATGTTGACGTGTATTCCGGCACCATTCTCTAAGCAGAAGCGGGGGGACTACATTTTCCCATTGTTCTCCACGTTACCCTTAAAGAAAAACAAAATTAATTCTTTATCCCCCTTCTTCAGAAAACAGAAAAAGGGTGTTTTCAGTAGCTCATTGTCACTATGGGATAACTGTCTGGAAACTGGATTGTAAACTCAGACTGGTTTGGAGTGCTGAAGATGGACAGAAAATAGAAGTAGTGTCCATGTAACACATCAGGTAGACTAATTAGCCAGGTTGAATAACAGGACTAAATAGCCCACTAACTGCAATGCTAATTATAGAGCATCCAGGTATAATAAATACAATGCCCTTGGCTTAGGAAGTACCTAGAGTACTTCAATGTGCTTGTCAAGACTGCTAGCAGATGCAGTAAGTTTACTGTGTGGACCAACTACCATTCAGTTGCCACAGATATTGCAGAGGGTCCCCTCCGAGTCTGCGGCAACCCCCTCTGCCTCCGCAGAGGTCTCCACCCAGACGGAGCCCATGGTTCCGGACTCCACGCAGACAGAGCCCCTGGCTCTCAACTGCAGGGGCTGCCTGACACTTTTTCAGGCACTGGGGTTTGGGAGCATAGCCACCTCCCCTTGTGAGGTCTGCTCCCTTTTGAGGTCTCTGGCATGCCAGCTGGAGGAGCTCCAGGCCGCAGTCCAGAGACTGCGTGCCATCAGGGATGGTTAGCAGGAGATGGACTCCTAATGTCAGGCCCTTCTCCCACTAGAGGCAGAGGGCAGACCACAGTCACCTTCCAGGACAAGGGAGGACTTGGGGACCTCCCATTCTGTCCAGCCAAGGGGTTGGATGAAGGTGGTTAAGGGCCTCAAGGCCTGCTGCACCAAGGTGCCCCCCTGTAACAGGGGGCATGCTAGAGGCCAGTCCAACCATGGCCTGCCCATCTGTTCCTGGGCCTCCTGCATGGCAGGCGAGAATTCTCTCTCTGAGGGTCCACTCTCTGGGCCCTCTAAAACAAGGGGTAACCCACCCAGTTGGGGCTAGGGGTTAAGGCACCCCAACCCACCTTTCACTGGGGTAGTAATTGGCCTGGCATTTCCTGGGGGCTCCTGTGCCACTGGGAACCCCACCAGGCCACCCACTGCAGGGTGCAGTTTTAGGTCATACCCAGGACTAGGAGCCTCCTTACCATCCCCTACAGCTCCTCCCTTACCTCCAGATGATACTAGCAGCCCTCCAGCCAGGCAATGTTGTTGCCTGGCCTCCAGCCACAGAACTGCCCTGTTTATATTGGCAGCCCCAGATCCAAAATTTCTGCCCTAATGGTCCTGATGGCTGCCAGATCCAGGCCCTTAAAGTGGCAGGCACACACAGTGCCCTGCCACACCCCCGCTGGAGCTTTGCAACAGGTATGAACCTCTTGCAGCCCCAGCAGCACTTGCCAAGCTGCCAGCTCCTGCAGGCAACACAGGCTCAACTGCAGCTACCACCCCCACTCTCCCCAAAACAAAACGCAAAGTGTTTGTCGTGGGAGACTATCCTGAGGGGGACTGAAGGGGCTGGGGCAGCAGATTGCCCCCTAGCCCAGGAAGTCTTCTGCTTCCCAGGACCCTGAATCTGAGACATTGTGGAGAAGATCCCTAAGCTCCTCCACCCCACTGACCACTATCCTATGCTCCTTATCCATGTGGGCATAAATGACACAGCTCAGAGCAATCCCAGCTGGGTCCTGAAGTGCTACAGGGATTGGGGAGCAGGGCTTAAGGGGTTGGGGGCACAGGTGGTGTTTTCCTTGATCCTCCCAGTTTTGGGCTACTAGCTGAGGAGGGAGAGGAGGATCCAGGTAGTGAACCAAAGACTGTGGTGCTGGTGTCATTGGGAAGGCTTTGGCTTCCATGACCACAGTCCACTCTTTTGGTGAGAGAGGCAGTGAGCTGCTGGGAAGGGATGGCCTCCACCTCTCTCCACTGGGGAGGAGGCTCTTCTCAGCAAGACTGGCTGACCTGCTTGACCAGGCTTTAAATTAAGTCGACCGGGGGATGGAGGGAGTACCACCACTGCTGGCCCACCAAACAACCCTTGAAAAGCCAGCAGACCAAGGCACTTAAGGGAGCCCACCCCCGCCCCAGCCCTGGAATGATCTGTAGGCAGGACAAGGGCCCCCAGAGGGACACTTGCCTGCCTATACACAAATGCTAGGAGCTTGGAGAATAAACAGGAGGAACTTGTCCTCCTGCTTAACACAAATAATTATGATGTCAAAGGGATAATGGAGACCTAGTGGGACTCCACCCATGACTGGGCCACTGGTATAGACGGCTATACCCTGTACAGGAGAGATCAAGTGGACAAAAGGGGCGGGGGTGTAGCTCTGTGTCAAGGAAAGCTATTCATCCCTGCAAACTGACATTGGTGCTCAGGGTAAATGACTGGAGACCCTCTGGATTAAAGATCCATGGGGAACATGGCACAGGGGACACAATGGTGGGAGTCTACTTCAGACCTCCTACCCAGGATCAAGAGCTTGACCAGAAGTTCGTCAGGGAATTGGCTGAGGCTGCATGCTACCGGTGCATGGTTGTCATGGCTCCCAAGGTTGTCATGGGAGACTTCAGTTACCCAGAGATCTCATGGGAAGAGCGCTTGACCAAATCTGAGTAATTGTAAAGCTCTCTCTCCTGCGTGGATGAGCTCTACCTGACACAAGAAGTCTACGGGCCGACAAGACGTAAAGTGCTGCTTGACCTGGTACTGGCGACGGGGAATGACCTAATCAGTGACCTAACAATCAAAGGGAAGCTGAGTGACAGTGACCATGAGCTGATCACCTTCACCATCAGCCATAAAGCTGGCAAGTCAGTCAGCAATACAGAAGTCCTCAACTTCAGCAAAGCTGACTTTGACAAGCACAGGAGGCTCATCAGTGAGACCCTAAAGGACCACAACCCACCCAAAGGGGAGGGGAGTTCAGGACAAGTGGTTGCTCCTCAAGGGAGCGATCCTAGGTGCACAAGCAGAATCTAGTCCATCTTGGAGAAAAGGCAGCAAAAGGACTCGGTTCCCTTGGTTCTCGAGGGAACTAGCAGACCTGCATCTAAAAAGAAAGGCCTACAAAGGATGGAGGACTGGATCCACCTCCAAGGAGGAATATTCTGCATTGATCCAGACCTGCAGGGAGTGAACCAGGAAAGCCAAGGCTGCGACTGAACAACAACTAGCTACAAGTATCAAGGACAATAAAAAAGTCCTTTTTTAGATATTTGGAAAGCCAGAAGAAAAGCAAGGGCACCACTGGACCCCTGCTAAACAAGACAGGACAACTGATGCCCAGGAAAAAGCTAACATGCTAAATGGATACTTTGTGTTGGTTTTTCACCAGTCCCATTACGGGAGGCTTGGGTGAGGGAGATTCCTAACCCTCCATCAATGCTGACCTCATGAAGGAACACCTTGAGAGGCTGGATACCTTCAAGTCAGCCGGCCCTGACAGTTTACACCCCAGGGTACTCAAGGAGTTGGCTAGCAACAAAGATATGTGCCAGGGGCTGAGCTATGAGAACTCCTGGCACTCTGGTGAAGTGCCGAAAGATTGGAAAAACGCCAGTGTGGTGCCTAGCTTCAAGAAAGGGAGGAAAGTGGATCCAGCAAACTACAGGCCCATCAGCCTGACCTGTTTCCTGGGTAAGGTCTTAGAAAAGATTATCAAAGAAGCCATTCTTAACAGACTGGCTGACGACAACATCCTAAGGGATAGCCAGCACGAGTTTGTTGTGGGTAGGTCTTGCTTGCCCAATCTTATTTCCTTTTATGACCAGGTGACCTATCATCTGGACAAGGGAGAAGAGATTGATGTCATATATCTTGACTTCAAAAAAAGCCTTCGATCTGGTATCCCATGGCAAAACTGGCTAACTGGGGCTTCGGCCTCACCACAGTCTGCTGGCTGGGGTATTGGCTCCATGGTAGGACCCAGAGGTTGGTGGTTGATGGAAGTCAATCATTGTGATGTGCTGTGACCAGTGGGGTCCGTCAAGGCTCTGTCCTTGGGCCTATACTATTCAACATCTTCATTAATGATGTAGACAGTGGTGTCAGAAGTGGACTGGCCAAGTTCACTGATGACACCAAACTCTGGGGTAAAGCATCCACACCTGAGGGCCAGAGGTCAATCCAGTCTGACCTTGACAGGCTCAGAAAATGGGCGGATGAGAACCTGATGGTGTTTAACACTGAAAAGTGCCAGGTTCTCCACGTTGGAAAGAAAAACCTGCAGCATGCTTATAGGCTCGGCAGTGCACTACAGACGAAAGGGATTTGGGGGTCATGACTGACCGCAAGATGAACATGAACCTTCAGTGTGATGCTGCTGCTAGTAAAGCAAGCAAAATGCTGGCTTGCATCCATATGTGCTTCTCAAGCAAATCTCAGGACGTCATTCTCCCATTGTACTTGGCCTTAGTGAGGCTGCAGCTGGAGTACTGTGTCCAGTTTTGGGCTCCGCAATTCAAAAAGGATGTGGAGAAGCTTGAGAGGGTGCAGAGGAGAGCCACGTGCATGATCAGAGGTCAGGAAAACAGACCTTATGAAGAGAGGCTGAGAGCCATGGGACTCTCCAGCCGGGAAAAGCACAGACTTAGGGGTGATCTGGTGGCCACCTATAAGTTTATCAGGGTGCTCACCAGTATCTGGGAGAATATCTGTTCACCAGAGCACCCCAAAGGATAACAAGATCGAATGGTCACAAACTCCTCCATGACCGTTTCAGGCTGGACATAAGGAAGAACTTCTTTACTGTCCAAGTCTCCAAGGTTTGGAATAGACTGCTGCCAGAGTTGGTTCAAACACCTACTTCAGACACCTTCAAGAGACATTAGCTGTTTATCTTGCTGGGATCCTATGATCCCTGCTGACTTCCTGCCCCTGGGGAAGGGGCTAGACTCAATCTTCTGAGGTCCCTTCCAGCCCTAATGTCTATGAATCTATGAATATCCTCAAAACTGCTGCTGCACTGCTTGGTAACTCCCGAGGTGCTTAAATGCTGTATCTGCCTAGATTTCTGTTGGCAGCTATACACAAAGCTGCCTAAATGCTGAGGCTTTTCTAGAGCTAACAAAATGCCTGGAGCCCCAGCTGAAGTCCAAGCTCCAATAGCCATTCTTCCATATATCTTACAAGCATGACCAACCCCACAGATGATGCAGCCTGCACAAAAAAATACCTTAAGGGAGGAATTATTTGTTAGATCACTCAACTAGTAGGTAGAAGAGTCAAGTTAAAATCCTGCTGCTGTGCTTGATACAGGCAGGAGCTTGAACCCTAGGATCAGAATTCTACTGTGTAGCAGAGCATGTAGGAGTTTTCATTGCAATACCTAAGTGGCACCTTTGGGCATTAGCAATATGGTGAATTGTCTAGTACTGCATGCATTACCACATTTCTAGATAGGAGTATTCCAATTTGATTTTAACTCAGAAGTATTTCCACTCCCACACTTTGAAATAGTGCCATCTAGTTCCATCAGCTTCGTTTGCATCTAAAAAGAGGGCTTTTTTTTTTTTTTTTTCCCCCCACAACTACCTACCAAAAAGGTTTCTTTTAAAAAATTCTGTAGCATGGGAAAAGAGAAGAAATTAGTTGGTACAGTGCACTTAGTAGCTAGCTACTATCCATGTGCTCCCCACTGAGAAGACAGGCGGGGGGGGAGGGGATAATGGAAATAGGGCATCTATATCATTTCCTCCATCTATTGGGGTACTTCACGTACACTGGGTACCTCTTCTTATGGCTAGGGACAGACATTCAAAAAGCCCAAGTCTAAATTGATTCAATCTTTTTAGGTTGGTCTAACCTGCAGAGAGTAAATTAGTTTCCAAGCAGACAGACATTCCCTTTCCATTCAGGAAATGCAGGCATGTGCCTGCAGTGGCTCAAGCCAGAAACACGGGCACTAGAGCAGTCCTCCCTTCCACAGGGAAACTGAGTAAGATTGAGGAGTTTAAGTCCCAGCCTTGGCATGCAGGGTTCCTAGGGTGGAGGAAAAGGGAGTGGCTGCTCTGGGGAGCGGGGTAGGAAGAGGAGGAGGAGGAGGCGGCAGAGGAGAAGAGCTCTGCCTGCCCCCGCTGTTCCCTGACAGCCAGGAGCAATCTAAGCTCACAGGGCTGCTTGTACCCAGAGGAGAACTCTTCCCCTTCTCCCTCTCGCCCCTCCCCCTCCACCACTGGGGGCTCTGTGAGGCTGCCTGGCCTCGGAAGGGGACTGTTCCCCCTGCATCTCTTCTATCACAATGCAGTGGGGAGGTGGAGGCTCTACAGGATGCTGCCTGGCCCTAGAGGAGGACTCTTCCCCCTATTCCTCCTCCCCAAGGGCTGGGGGAGGTTCTGTTCCGTGCTAGGAGGAACTCTTTCCCCGCCCTTCCCCCTTGAGGGACAGTGGGAGCACAGAGCTCAGCTGGGCAGGGTGAGGGTGGAGGGTTGTAGGAGTCCCAACTGACACTCCCCCCATGGCATGCAGCCCCCACTGCCTAGTAGCAGCAGGAGGCAGGGAGGTCAGGGTGTTCGTGCCCAGTGCAGGTGTGGCTCCAGCCAGCACTGCATGGGGCCCAGATAGCTGCCAGCGCTATCTGGGCCCACTCAGAGGTGGGGGAGAAGAGGAAGAGGAGGGGGAAGAGTTCCCACCACAGTGGGGAGGCAAGGGAAGAGTCCTGCTCTGGGGCTGGGCAGCATCACATGGAGCCCCCCTCTGCCTCTTAGCCCCGTGGTGGTGGGGGGTGGAAGAGGAAGAGTCTTCCTCCAGCACTACACAGACCCCCTCTTCCCACCAGGGGAGGAGGTGGAGGGAGAAGAGTCCGCCCACCAGCACAAAACAGAGCCTCCCTCCCCACACTGCAGGACAATGCAGCATGGCCCCTTTAAAGGCAAAGGGGATAGGGAGAAGAGTTAATTCCTCCCTCTGTCCCTTCCCTGCAGCTGGGGTCTGCCAGCCCCACTGGCCACTGCCACAGTCCCCTCCCCTCTGCTCCCCAGCAGACAAGCTTACCCCAGCTGCAGTGGAGGAAGAGGGGAAGGAGGGAAGAACTGACTCCCCCCTTTCTGCCCACTTTCTCTTAATGCGGCCATGCCAGGAAATGTCTCTGCTAGGGCCAGTCCCTGGTCGAGCTAGAAATCAGAGGGTCAGGGTCAGCCCTGTGGCTGGAGCAGAGAGCCCTACTCGCCCCAAGGAGCATGCTGGGGGAGTCTGGCTTAAGTTAAACCAGGAAGGGGTCTGGGACAGACATATAAACTGGTTTGAGACAAATCAGTTAAGTCTGATACTACATTCAACCAGGTGCATCTCAAACTGGTTTGGGCACTTTTGAAACTGGTTTATGTGCACTGAATGTCTGTTCTGTTACAGGTTTAAACCCATTTATGTGTAATGTCTGTCCCTAGCCTAAATGATGGAACATTTACACTTACATTCTTTCATACAATGTGTTTTTCATTTCCTCTCTTGCCTTATCATCTGAGGCTGCAGTCCTTCACCTTGCAGTGCAACCTATATTCATTCATACTTTTCCCTGTTTCCACCACCCACATCCTGACCGTGATAAAAATTCGAGTTCTACCATTTTTTGTCTGACCAAACTCTCCATTGAGTTCACAGAGCCCAAATACATAAACACAATAATTTCAAATAATAATTACCATACAAAAGTGCAAAATTCATATGGTGGAGCTTGGAAGAGTGTGAAGTTTATTTTTAAAAATGTTCTGTACCATCTAAGTTGGACTTGGTACATAAGCTTTGTACTAGCCTGCTGGACAGGGCTGAATTTTACCCTGGTAGAGAATGAGTTCATAATTTTTCCTGAAAAAAGAAAAATGGGAATATTTTTCCATGCATAACCTGAGTAGCTGGAGAACTACAAAAAATAACAGACAAACAAGTACACAGGTGTCCACTAAACAGGTAGAGTTTCCCACCATGATGAATACTTTAATGTAAAGTTTATTTAGGTTTCAAGTTTATTTAAAAACCATTAGTCTCAGTAATTCAAAGCCTGTTTACTAATATGCATTTCTAAAATACTGCCTAGATAAACATTACTTCCATGAGAACTTTAACTAATAGATTTACACTGTCTCTTGCCACTTGTTAGTGTACTCTCTCTCTGTAATTTCAGATTCTGTACTAACAAAACTAAACACAAATAAATCAAAAATAATAAAATAGGGTGAAGTCCTGGACTTACTAAAGTCTGTGGGAAAACTCCCACTGGCTTCAGTAGGTCAGGATTTTCAGAGTCCAAAACAAATATCAAATACCTGCAAATATGAAAAGTTCTATATGGAAAATACAAAAAAGTACTTTTTTGCAGCTCTTTTGTTCCCAGTTATGTTCCTAACTATTTAGGAGTTATCTGTTTACTTGCTCATTTTGGGAACAATGTTTTCAAACTTTTCCATATGCCCCAATTCTGTTTTTATGGTGAGGGACAAATGCTCAAAATATATTGTACAAAAAAGTTATATACAACATCATCTCCGTGTAATGTAATGCAACCCTCCTCCCCCCATGGTTCACTAGAAAAACCTGAAGTATCACAGTTTGAGAGCTGACATTTTAAAAATCTTTATCTTACTGCATCAAATGTATGCATCTGGGTATTTAAATTAGTTCTCATCTCCCCTTCCATTCACTGGGTGACTGTGTAGGCAAGTATGTTCAACATTTCCTGCTACTGAGAGTTCTTGAGACAGTGAAGCAGCATGTGGTTGTAAAATGGTAATCTGGATAATTGTTGCTGTAAACCATAGTTACATTTTTAATTTTATCATCAAGCTGAAAATGGCATGTGAAGTTTCATCCAGCAGGGGCAAAAATGTACAACTGTACAAAAATACACGAGACCCAGAAGGAACGTAGGGACACCACAATCCAAATCTGTGCACCTTACGAACTAATCTGAGAATCACAAGCCGAAATTGATAGAAAGTTACCTTTAAAATATACTGACATCATGCAGGATTGGAATGCTTTTAGGAAAATGTATCATGCTGTCTATCAGAGACTATGGACTACTAGACAACAGTGTAGTGTAGCTGCTTTATACCACACTCTCACTGGGGGATTCTGGCCATAAAGGTGATATGTCTTGCTATACTAGTATTAGACTAGTTGCATAGAACCAGTTATATAATTAATTAGGCTTTTTTGCTGCTTTGAATGCCTGCCATACTGAAAGGTCTTTCAGGTTAATAAACAGCAATGCCCATAAACATGGGGTAGAACCTGCATGGTACTTCCTTCCTACCTACCTGACAGAGAAGCTCCTTTTGCACACAAGATTTCATGCTGATTTATCATCTGAACCATCAGACTATATAAATATATAATAATTGCACTAATAACCTGTATTTTGAGCTTATGTTTTAATAATATCAGTGTACTTGAATGATTGTACTTCTATTAATTTTAATATTAAAAAGATAATAAACATGCAATTTTATCAAAGTCCTTTGAATCAAATGTCATTCAGTATAACTTTCCCAATAGTAGCTATATTTACTTTCTAGTAACTTGAAAGTGATTAAACTGTTAACTGTGCCATAATAATTCTTATGAAGACAAGCAGTTATGCCATAGAGTTTTATCATCACTAGAAAGGAAACTAAACCCCTGTTTTCCTACAAATACACAGGGCCTATTGGGAGAAAAATATGGAAGCATCCGAATACCTGGAGAAGTTGAATCTTCAGAATTTGAAATGATTATAGATGCTGCTGTGGAGGCAAAGCTGGAGACCAGGCTTCTGGAAGAGTGGTACTGCAGAGATGAGAATGCAGTACCACCAGCATATTACCTCAGACCAAAATCTGAAATGCTAAAGAACTACCATAACACTGTAAGTTACTTCTATGTTCTTTAACACATCCCTTCTACACAGCAGTCGTAGTGAATTAAATCCACTAGCGCCATTCACTATGCATATATGGGTCCCAGTGAAACAAACCTCCATATCTGCTTCCACATACCAATGTGGTCCTCTGATGGTCTTCTCTACCATTATTTTGAAGGAGTCAGAGGGCCCAGGAGTAATGATATGCAATGGCTGTTAGTTATAAGAATTGCCCATAGGCTACAGATTTTACACATATATGGTAGTTATATTGGGCTTTGATCACTGTTACAGCTCATGAATGTGTGTGGTGTAGCAGGATCAATGCCTGTGTGCTTCTTCCTTGTTGAAATAGGAAAGTCTTAGTTCCTCCCAGCATTTGTACTAGTTTGCATCAAAACCCCATTAAAAGGATTTTTACTGGAAAACTGTTAATTTTTCCCTATGGCCTCAAATTAGACAATACTTAAACATGTTTAAAGTTAGTCAGATGTTTATAGTCAAGTATACACATATATGGTGTCCTGAATCAGTGCTCATATTGCATTAAAAAGTCTTTTGGTAACATATTTTTGAACAGTTTAATTTGTTGTCACCATCCATCTGTACACATAGCTTACTTTGACCATAATAAAAACTGCTCGTAAACAATAAGCATGATGCATCCAAGGGCAGAATTTGGCCTACAGAAAAAATATATTAAGATAGATATGTCCCAAATAATATCAAAATGTCACTTCATTTCAGCGTGTACTGTATGTATAAGAGGAAAGGGAACTAAATAATCACATGCACTTACCATGTTACCAAATGCAATTTCTGTCACATGAAAAAATGTTTCAGCGGGGACTTAAGAAGCTAAAGAAAGTTTATTGTAGCAGATTTTGAAATACTTATTTTAAGGGAAAAAACAACAAACTGCACAACTTTAGTTTTGCTGAAGCCCAAAGTATTGTTAAATAAATCTAAAGATGTTTTTATATTTTTGTTTATTAAGATTGTATATTTTTTGCCAAGCTACTGACCCAAAAGAGCAAGCAGGAAAGGTTCGTAAGTCAACAGTAATATAGTCTACCATGGATGTAACAGACAGAATGTTAAAAAGCTTCTGGAGGAAAGGAATTGAGGCATCGTGAGCTTGCCCTTTCTCCCGTGCTGTTATCATTACAATGCAGGCAGCAAGCAAAGACAAATAAAAAGTTGTTTACACCTCCTTTCCTGCTTTAAACTGGTAGCAGCTGTTACCATCTGGCAGGGGAGGAAACCTGAATTCTGGCATCTAAATTGCACCTTACAAACATTAATGGAGTTAGCCTTACACCCTTCTGAGGTAAATAAACTACCATCACTATTCTGAAAAGGAGGACCCGAAGCACAGCGAGACAAATCCCAACGTTTTGAAATGCAGCAGCTTCTTTTGCCATTTAATTTGAGACACTTTGAACCTGTTTTTCAGTTCATAGGTCCTATGACAAGTATTAATGTAAATTATCATCCCCAAATGATACTCCAAACCCAGTTCTTAAATCCCACTTTCTAACCTGAGGCATTCTTACAATAAAAGCTGAACCTTGAATAGCGCTAATTATATTTAGCATCACCCACTGTGCCAGTTCATGGAAACTTACATTCTGTAGTCAGAATAAAGCCTATTTTAACATTACGACCCTTGAAAGAAAATTAAAGATGGGATGGAAACGCACCATGCTTTGCCCCGGCTAGGAGCCTCAGTCAGCTGAAGGGCCTTGCAGACTCTGGAGCACACAAAAGTCTAAGGCCCACGTGCTCCAGAGGCTGGGCTCTGGTTACACATTCAGTTGAAGTCATGGTAAGAATCAGTCACAAAGTTATTGTGCAAACTTTGTATAATAACTTTGTAGCTTACACCTTGTCTTATCACACCATTAATTGATTCAGCATCTGGCCAGTTAATCACATCTTTTAGTGTAATGTCTGTCAGGAGCCTACAATTATGTGCAACATAAGGGTGAGCAAATACATATTTATTATTTTTAAAAAGTGTTTGTTGTTTTACTTAATTTATTCTCCCTTCTTGCATTATTATCTTAAATAATAGTCTAATGCTTTGTGCAATGGAGAAACTGGTGTTTCAGATACTCTTTAACTATGATTGTTTTTAAAAGATGGAATCTTCTGCAAATTCCATGAATAAGAGCAAATGGCAAGACATAGCAGAAGAGATTAAGAGGATTTTTAAGACTGCTGTGAAGTTGCTGTATGAGAAAGGAAAAATGAAACACAGCCAAGCAAAGAGATACCTTTCCTCTGGTAAGTTTTATAATACATACACAAACTATTATTTTTTTTTATATATATATAAAATTCCAATATAGAATAAACTTGCATAAGTATCAAATCATATTTTTGCTTTACATTTGTCAGGCATAATTTAAAAGAAGAAAAGGCAAATTTTGACATGACCTTGACCCCTAGTACTAAATTGAATAGTACAGATACATTTTATGTATTTTTCCACCTTCAGGAGCAGGGTGGTACAACTTCTGAAGTGGCCAGGTGCTAAGGGCTCCCAGCTAAAAACCATGCATGCCTCACCGCCCCCCTGTCCCAGGCTGCATGCTGCGCAGGACATATTCCATGCATTTTCCTCCCCCACGGCACCCTGCATTGCAGACACATGTACCTCCTGCTCTACTATCCCAGATTCTTGATGAAATCTGAATGATGCACGAGATTGCCTGTAAATCCTTTTTGTGGGAGATGTGAATCTGATGCCACTGAACTCTAGCGCACTTCTAAGGTCAGCCCTTCTCCTCTCTCTGGCTAGCTCAATCAAAGGCTCCATACTTCAGTGGCCTGTATAGCAGCCTGTAGGCCTTAATCCTGGTCTCCAGCCTCTCCCATAGTCACTCAGTCACTCCCAGCCCAGCCCAGCCCAGCCCATAAATTCAGCCCCTCAGGCCTTAATCCCTTGTTCAGGCAACAGCCCTTTTTCGCTAGCTAAGGACCTCAACTCTGGTCCATTATCTCAGACCTTAGCTTCAAGGTGTCAACATGTCACGTCCCTGCCTAATGCAGGTCTCAAAACAAGCTTTCTAGGTACTCTACTGCATGATCTTCAAACCAGTCCTGTAGACACAACCTAGTCCTTTGGTTATACTTAAACCCAAACACCAGCAACTGCTGTCAAATAAAAAGGTTCAAACCCCCAGTCTGGGTCATTATGTTGCTAAAAGGTTTTGTCCCAATCCACTGGCTCCCTCACAGGCTTTAAGGTACCTTTTTTCTCCTGCAGCTGCTTCTTCCCCCCATGGCCTGCTGGGAGGAGCTCTTTTCTTCCTCAAGGCTTACACCCTTCTGCCCTTTATGGCCTGGGTGCCAGGGTTCATATCAGTGGACTTCACGCCCTCCTGGCAGATGTCTCCCCTGATCAGCCACAGGTGTACCTCCTTAGTTCCCAGAGCAGCCACCTTTTTTTTGCCACTGCATGCCTAGCTGGGGTGCCCTACCTTCCCTGCTACTTGCCCAGGACTCTGTTCTATTGCTGTGCAGGTAGCACTCTGGTATTGCCTAGCAGCCCAGTATTGCTTCTGCTCAGCTCCCCCTTGCTGCTTATTCTCCAGGAGGTCATTCTTGCTCTGCTGCCTGTATCTGGTAGCACGCCTTGGTCTGTTGCACCTTTGCCTTATAGTAACAGGAGCCTTGCCCCATGTTACTGGGACACACATTAACCCCAGTTGGATAGCTCTATTCTAAAGGAAACAGACATGTTTTTTCTTCTATGATCATTTTCAAAAAAACATCAACAGATTGACTATATTCTTTTTCCTCCCCCAGCCATTGAAGATGAATTTGATTTTGCCTTGGGAAAACAGACACCAGCTTTCCTAAAGAAGTGTGTTTGTTACATTCGGAAAATTGCCAACATTGAACGTTTTGTTAAAATTCCAGAGATGGGAAAATATATGGATGTAACTTACACAGCCGGAAAATTTATGCGGGATCCAGAAGCCCTTGAGAAACTGATCAAACTCAGGGATGAATTTATTCCAACCATTGTTGCATCATCTAATCTGAGAGTCTATACTTCCATTACTCATTGTGACATGAAACTTGGTTATTCGCAAGATGTGGAGAATCACTACATTGAAGGACTTGGTAAACAGTTTTATGAAGATATGATTGATATAATTCAGGCAACAGTACAACAGAATTTTGACACTGAGACAGACTTGCTTTATGATGAAGTCCTTCAACATTCTTCGTTATGTAAAACATACTCTTCTTTCTATGAGTATAGGTGTGAGGCTCTAAACATAGTTCATAAATACATTCTGCCCAGCAAAGTTGGACACATTAACCCTCTTATCATATATGGAGGACCTTGCACTGGAAAAACCCTTTTGTTAGGCGAAGTAGCAAAGAAGGTAAACAAAAAAAACCATATTTTATATTATGCAAATCTTAGTAGCAGAATTGTATGTAATGCTAGGTAATTCCCATTCTTCCTTATTGTGGCATCAACAGATCTAATATTAGCCCCTGATATGGGAAAAATCTAGTCTTCTGCACATCGCTGAAATTTTATTTGGAAAATAGGCAATGTTGTCCCCAACTCCGTATCATATTTCTTTAAAAAAGTAGTTACACTAGAGCTTTTTAAAATAACTGCAAATACTTTATCCTGTTCCTAGACCACTGATAAGAATGAATTTATGAAATATATAATTTTATTAAAACACATTGTGGCATCCTCTCTCTCCCTTTTCATTTCCTGAGGCCCTTACAGTGTGGCACTATTTAATCATTATCTGGTATTTCATCCTCGTTGCAAATAAAACACATTTTTGAAGTTATGCTAGTTTGTTTCACATCTTTTGAAGAATTTCTCCAGAAATTGTACTTATTTCAAAATTGCAAGGATCATTAGTTCACAGAACACCTTTCCAATAATTAACCAGGTTGTCATATGAAAGTAAAAGAACCACTATTCATATTCCTGTGAATTCATCCCTTCATTTGAAATCATAATTTTATTATTGGAAACCTGGCCCTTATCCACAAATAGACTTTGTGTTCAGTACAGAACATATGTCATGGCCACTTTCATTCAAATAGACAGCCAAAGGAGGAAGAAGGGTAAGTACATACCTTTTAGATAATGGCTTTGAAGTCAGAGTGTAAAACGCAGCAGCCACAGGTGCTTTCATTCAAAAATATGAGGGTGGCACCCACATTTGATGTAATAAGGAAGTTCAGTATCTCAGCCTGAAGGCATACAAATTGACATCATCTACCTTGCAGGAGAGTGCCCTAACCATTTAGGCTGTAGACAGTGCTGGGGTGAGGCATGCTTTCTGCCCTCCTGTTGAAGCTTTGCCAATGTACAATGAGAAGTTCAAGAATCATGGGACTAGAGAAAGAGCACTCACAAGAGGGACTATGACTCCATAGCTCAGTGCCTGATTATGATTTAATAAACCCTAGCAGATCAGGCCTCTAAGGTAACTTTAGGTGCAGGTTGCCTAATATTTGGATACCAAAAGGGCTTAAATAGGAGACTCAGCTGTGCAGATCATTATCTGCCAATGTGGGGTAGTTATCTGAAAATGAAGTGGCAGAACCCTAGCCTTCTCTGGAACTTTAATGGGGAAACCTTTGCTGACAACAAACTTTCAGGTGCCTAGATTTGTAGACTTAGGTGCTTAATTCTATGTGCATCCCATTATAGGAGCCTACGTCCTTTTGCAGAACTTGACTTCAGTGCTTTGGTAGTATGCCTTGGGTTAAAGATGACATATAATCTAGTATTTCATTTGGTCCATACAAATATTACCCTCTCTTAGAACCCCATTATTAAGAACATTTCCACTCAGAAATTGAAAAAAAGAATTTATGCTTTTGAAAAAAGTACTACTATTTCTTAAATTGTAATCAAAATACTATGTTCTGCTGTTGTCCTTCATTTGGTTATGTTACTTTAGACATTAATTAAAACTGTGCTTCTACATTATAGGCTTATATGTGGCTGCAGGAAGAGATGGGACCAGAATCTGACCCTGTGGTAATTACAAGATTTTTGGGATTCACAGAAATGAGTACAGATCTTAAGAATCTGCTTCAAAGTATTTGTGAACAGTTAGCAATTAACTATCGTTGCTTAGTACAAAGTTACCCCAAAAAGATACATGATCTTCGAGATTTGTTTATAAATCTCTTGAATGAATCGTCATTTCACAGACCCCTGGTTATAATATTTGATGCCCTAGAACAGCTTTCAGATAACGATGATGCTAGGAAGCTGTGGTGGCTCCCCATTCACCTTCCCCGTTCAGTACGGATAATCTTATCAACACTGCCGAACAAACATGGGATCCTGCAAAAACTGAGGTGCCTTATTCATGAAGATGACAACTATATTGAGTTGACTGCGAGAGATAGAAAGATGTGTAGCCAAGTGCTGAAACATCAGCTGTTACGAATTAAAAGAAAAGTAACATCAGGGCAACAAATTTATGTCAATGAAGCATTTTCAAAGTGCACATTGCCTATGTTTGTGAACTTAACCTTCAGAGAGGTCAGAAACTGGAGATCTCACAAAGATGTTGATGAGTCCTCCCTTCGTGTTACTGTTCATGAAAGCATAGAGCAGTTATTTTGCTCATTGGAAAGCAAGTGTGGACCAAAACTGTTGTCAAGAGCACTTGGCTACATCACAATGTCTAAATCTGGCCTAAGCGAAATGGAACTGGAAGATATTTTAGCTCTTGATAATAGCGTTATGGATGAACTAAATGAGATTATCAGGCAAAGTAACCCATTGAGGGTACCATACATATACATTGCAAGACTTAAGGAAGGCTTGCATGGCTACTTGATAGAAAGGCAAGTAAAAAATGTAACACTGCTAGTGTGGGCAAATAGGCACCTCTATCTTATTGCCCAAAAACTGTATCTCCACAATGAGGAAGATTTACATGAAATGCATACCAACATGGCAGAGTATTTCCTTGGAGTTTGGTCTGGTGGCCGAAGAAAATCCTTTTACAACAATGATCAATATTTAAATGGTTGCCTTAACAATGATAGAAACATGAATGATGAAGACAAGCACTGTATAGATCAGACTGCTTTTGACAGGCAGTCACCAGAACAGCCATGGGTTTTCCAGTGTAATACACTGGAGCCTGACATCTTTTTTGTCAATCACAGAAAAATGACAGAACTCATACATCACTTGACAAGATGCGGAAGAACAGATGATCTGCTATATGGTGTCATAATGAACTTCAGCTGGCTGTACACAATGATTAAAATAGGGCAGTTTGATAAAGCACTTTCTGATGTAGAATTGGCTTATAACTACTCACAAGAAAAGGAGCTGAAATTTCTAGCAAGCACTTTGCGCAGTATAAAGTTCAAAGTGACAAAATATCCAGGTTCGCTCTCTGCTGAATTGCAACAAAGGCTTCTTCCAGTTGTAAGCTCATTACCTAAACTTAGACATCTCCTTTTAGAATGTGACAAAGATGGGCCTAAATACTGCTCTATTGTTCCTCTACATTCTTCTATGGATGTGACTTACAGCCCTGAACGATTGCCCTTGTCATCCAGTTGCATGCATGTCACTGAAATCTTGCCAACCTTTAATCCAAGTACAGTTATTGCTGCTCTAGAAAATGGCTCCATCAGCACATGGGATGTAGAGACTCGCCAACTATTAAGGCAAATTACAACTGCTCCATCTGTAATTTTAGGAATGAAACTTACTAGTGATGAAAAGTACCTTGTAGTGGCTACAACAAAGAACACACTTTTGATTTATGATAATCTAAATTCCTGTCTTTTGTCTGAAGTAGAAATTAAGGGATCAAAACATTGTGGAGTAGGGGGTGGTTCAAATTTTATAAATGGATTTACATTGTCCATTAATCATGCACTTGCTTGGCTGGAGGCCAGCAAAGATGTTACTGTAATAGACCTACTTTATGGATGGCCTCTTTATCACTTCCACTGCTGGTATGAAGTCACTTGTGTGCAGTGTTCTCCAGATGGAGTCTATGCTTTCTGTGGGCAGTATCTGAATACCACAACAATATTTCATTTAGGCAGTGGAGAGAAGCTGTCTACTGTAACCTCTGAATTTTCCAGTGGATTTGTGAAATTTCTTCTTGTTCTGGACACAGCTCAAGAAATGGTGATGGTGGACAATGAGGGTGGCCTTTCAGTTTGGAATACTGAGGAAATCACAAATCCCCAGCTGACAGATGATTTTGATTGTAGAAGAGAAGACAGTGAAGTTGTCAGCATTGAACTTTCTGAGGACCAAAGTGCAATTTTAGTATGTAAAGCACTCAGTATTGAACTTCTCAACACTAGTGTTTGGAAGGTGGCTGAAAAGTTCAGAGCAAAACACAACGAGCGCTTTATCTCTGCAGTGTTATCCAAAAATGGCAATTGTATAATTGCTTCCATGGAAAATACCTCAGCCATTTTTGTTTGGAGGAGAGACACAGGACAGTGCATGGCAAGCTTACAGGAAATCTCAGGAACCATAGTCAAACTAATTAAATCAAATCACCATAATATGCTGCTATCCTTATCCACTAGTGGTGTTCTTTCCATTTGGGATATAGATATCATAACTGCTATGTCCAACATTGACAAATCTGGCAAACCCATTCAGAGACTAATATTGCCTGCCAGAGGTGAGGTAATTTATACATTGGATGGATCAGAAGCTGTTCATAAGTGGAACTTTAGCACTGGATTCATTGAAGCTGTGTTCAAGCATGAAGGTATTGTTGAAAACTGTGTGCTGACCTCTTCTGGAGAAATTATGGTTACATCAGATGACAAATGTAGCCAGTATGTATGGCATGCTGTTAGTGGTGAAAATATCTTCCGCATTAATGGGCAGAGGATATCCCAGTTGATGATTACTCATAATGATCAGTTTGTTGTCTCACTCTGTGAACAAAATGCATCCAGAGTTTGGCGGCTGGCTACAGGACACAGAGTTTGTAATATTCTAGTTGCCTTACAGAATGCATTTATAACTAGTGCAAATACATTTGTAGTTGGAATGACAAAGAATAAAGTGTTGGCAGTAAGTCTCTGGACAGGAAGCATAACCAAGAAGTTTTGTTGTGATGATGGGACAACCATTGTTGATATTAAACTGATTCCAGACTGTCCAGATGTTGTTGTATTTATAACATCTACTGAAACCGTGAACATCTGGAGTCTAACAGAGGAAGTAATCTGCAGACGTGTACAACTGCCTAACAATTTCCTAAAAAATTTAGAAGACTTTGAAATATCCCCCAATGGGAAGGTAGGAATTATATCCCGTGGTGATGAGAACATCAACGTGCTCGATTTACAAAGTGGCAAACTTCGTGTAGTGCATGCCCCTGGCATTATCTGGCGGCAAAGGCTGTCTCGTGATGGGCGTTACCTCGTGTACATCTGTTTTCGTAGTGAAGATGATGACGATAATGGTGCAGTCTCTAGCTTAACTGTAATGAGACTTGCAGATGGTAAAAATATCGGTGCCTGTTCCCTTTACAAAAATCCAACTTTTCTTGCACTCTCTCAGAGGCATTTGAATATTATTGTAGGCTTTGATGATGGAAGCATAGGTACTTACACTGTAGTGGATCGAGTAGATGCCACACTGAAAATTAAAATTGCTACTTCAAATAGCCGTCAAATTTTCAACAACGCAACACAAGTGATTAGGCCTAAATGTCACAATTATAGCTTCAAAGCAACTGCAGACTGTATTTGGAGAGAGTCCACTGAGGTCTTTACAAGAGATAGCCCCATCACGGTGACAGACCCCGAAGCAAGTGAAGCAACACCAACCAAAAAACACAATTATTGCTATGACAGAGTGTGCTCAGCCATAGATTGCAGAACACACAATTTTGCTGCTGACAACTGATCATATGCTTGAGCTAGTTTATCTTAATACATAATATATGTGTATAGACTTGTCTTCTGTTTCAGAAATAAACAACAGTGCATTTCTTGAAAAACTAAAACAGCAGAGGGCCATTTTTAGCAACAGTTGTTCTAACATTTGTGTAAACAATAAATGCAAAGCAAATGTTTAATCAATGGGCTGCAGGGTTTTTAAAATTTTGGAATATAAGAGTTAGTCCAAGATTTCATCCAGGGCCTTGACTAAAAATTTCTAGCAATACTATTACAATTGTTAAACTACTACAGGTGTTAGAATATCTTATTTTGGAGTTGACAGTACTTTAACTAGACATAAGACTCCCCTTAATGGGAAGAGGAGGCAAAACTTTTTTATAGTCCAGGTAACCTGGGTGTGGACAAAGCTAAATCTACTACTGACCTTGGTTTATAAACCTACTTGCAAAAATGTTTTTCTGCTTGATGGTGCAATGACAAAATGTCATCTGCCAACCTGGAACACTTGATACATTCCATCATCATTTAAAAATAAATAGCTACTAATTTTTTTAATTGGGATTAACCTTTGGTTTGAAAGGAGTGGGAGCTAATGAGCAAACAAGTCAGCATGTGATATTTATCAGATAAATTGGTCTTTATCTAAACGAACAAAAAATTACATGCAGGGATTTCTGGCTTCTGAATTCTGATAAAAAATATAAAAACTCCTTACAGTATTACCTAAGTCATAATAGAAGTTGAACACTGAAACTGTTGTTTTTATGTCTCTTTCACTGTGCTTATTAGTACTGGATAAAAAGAATATATTTTCAAAGAGAAAGGGCATTATAGATAAACAGTCAGATACCTGTTCACTTCTCTTTATGTTAAACGGTTACTATTCTGCCAGTTACGTGAAATTTTGAAATATCTCATAAATCCCTGCAGTAGTCTTAAAAGAAAGCATTCAGACATGCCATACATTAATCTTGATAACATTTGCCTTACTATCATTCTTATTTTTTCCTGTGTTAAAACACAGATCAAATGACCAAATACTCTGGGACTAACAGAATATGCCTGCATACATGCTGAAATATTCCATATAACCTAAAGGTTTTCCAAAGGTTCTTTACTGTTCCAATTTGTAATGGATTTCTTACTTCTACATACCCTTAATATGCTTCTTTATGTTTCACTTCCCACTTTACACCTATTCTGAGCCTTTTGTACAGTTTTATCAATTTCAGGACAGAAATTGTTAAATATTGTCAACTATTTTTAAGAGAAACACTCTCACCTCAGTAAAATAAATGGCTGTTAACACCTAAATGGTGTGCAGTCTTTCTCCCCTATACTTACCTTAAACATGGCATGTCCTTGAAAAACTTTTCAGAGGATTTCAGTAAAACAACATTTTCTTTTGTGGAAGTTAGAACTCCATGCCACAAAATTTCCAAGAAATGAATGCTAACCTAGGGGTTTAATGTAGTGTGTGAATGTGCTATGTAAAAGCCAATATAGTATAATAAGTGACTTGAATGACTTTTCCTAACTTGTTTGCAACTAATAGATCATATTGAATGTTTTTATGTAAACTTTGTATTGTTGGGAAAATTACCCAATCAGAGAGTTATATTTTCATAAATGTTGAATTTAGTTAAAATTTTGTTACAGAGTTGTTAAATTAGAAATCTATTGCAGTCTTCAAACAATATACAGTCTTGTGTATGCATTGTTTGTATGAATAAACTAAGTAAACACACTAGTATGCATGCAGTTTTATCTTTAAAGAAAGTTCAAAATGGGGATTGAATTTTACATCAGTTGATGTAAATCAACAAAGCTCCAATGGAACATAAGGACATTACATGAAATATCAGCTATGAATTGGCTATCTGAATAACAGTAAATTTCACTCCTGACAAATACTAAGCTACTGAGCAGTTATAGGTTTATGGGGCCATATTCAAAATAAATAAGGGTATATACATGAGGGAGCTTAGGCACCTAACTCTCGCTTTAGATGCCTAAGTCTAAAGCTCAGGCACTCTTGGGGCCCTAGCATTCACAAAGTCCTATTCAGATGCTGTCTGTCCATTAGAACAGTAGACATCCTCAACTTTTACAGACTCAAGGCACCCTTGCAAAATGCCAGCTCTTAGGACTCCTATACACATGCATGGAGCCTGGAAATCCACCATGTCAAAGCAGTCTGCTAGAGTGTAAAAACTGGCGTGCTACAGCAGCCTTCCTTGTCATGTGCATCAGCATCACCGTGCGTCTCTGTGCTGAAAAAAAATGGCAGCGGCAGTGTGCTTTGAAATAAAAAGTGTTCAATGAGCTTTAGTTCAAAGTGCCCTACTGCCATTTTTTCAGCACAGGGATACATCGTGACGCTGATACATGTGATTAAAAGCACCAGGCACCATTTCCCACAGTACATGTAAAAATGCCCTTAGACAGAGGTGACACGTAGGGGGTACAAGGGGGTGCATGTGCACCCCCTGAGAGTGCCAGTGTACTCCCTGTCAGGCCATGCTCCCTGTTTAGCCAGCAGGCAGTGGGGCAGGCAGGAGCACCAGTGCCCCCCCTGCGAGCGCCAGCCAGGGAGCAGGGCTGCCAGCAAAAGTGGTCACAGGGGTTCCAGAAGGGGCATAGCCGCTTTTACAGTGAGATCGGCCGCCAGGAGACTCCTCCACCCCCACCGCCGGTCAGTGGGATCGGTCACCAGGGGACCTCCCCAGTCAGTGGGATCGGCTGCTGACTGGTGTCGGGGGGGGCATGTGCCTCCCCTAAGTCAAGAGGCATCAGACACCTGTGCCCTTAGGTTTCACCCTTTTTTTCAGTGTAGAAAAATAAAGCAATTATTCTGTTGCAGAGAACAATTGCTGCACTGCTGTGACATCTTGGCTGAGAATCACTGCATTAAAAATACCTGAAGGATAGATATAATAAATGATATAATGTACCTAACAGGTAGGTACTATAAGTGTTCAGCCACAGTCCTGAACAGGGCGCTACCTAAGCTAGAAATCACCAAGAACGTGGATGTCTTTGAAATCCCACCTCTCTGAAGTTTAGGCATCTCATTCAGGTCTGCAGCACTGAAAAGTAGCTATCTATTTTCACCCTCCTCACCCAGGCTTGCTGCCTGGCCCCTGCCATGTGCCCTCCTGCTGCCTATCCCTCTGTGTCTGTGCCTACTCCCTATTCCTCTGCCCTGGGCAGAGCTGGGAGGAGGGAAGTGTGCTGAATGCAGGAGAAAAATGGTAGGAAACAAAGTCTTACCTGCTACAGCACAGTCCAGGGATTTGAGGCCCTCACTGCAGGGAGGAGGCAGAGGCCTTTCCTCAGCCTCAACACCCCAACCTCCCCCGTGGGAGACTACTAGAACAGGTATGAAGTTAACCTTCTCAAAGCTGCTGCTAAATGGTATGTGGAATAAGACTATATGTGGAATGAGAGAAAGGGGTAAGGGAGCAGTGGGAGGGGTCTTGCTCCTTGCTCTCCACCACTGCTTTCCCCACCACAGCCCTGAAGGGGAACAAATTTAAGAGAACCTTCCACTAATTAGGTTCCATACATGGAATATCATAACACATTTATATGTTTCCATGCATTGAATCTAACTACTGGGGAGGTCATGTTATTGGCCAAAATAATGTATCTGCTTCTACCCAACCTAATGGTCTTACTAAGTATGCTATGAAGAAGTCTCACATAATGGAGAATTCTCCCCAAGAAAATTAATTTAGGCTTCAGCTGAAAAATATAGTTCTGGGAAATTAGGGAAATTGGACTCAAATTTGAAAGTGGAGTCTTTCAGTAAAAAGTGGAAGCTAAGCACATGTGAATTTAGAATTTTAGAATGGGGTGCCAACGTGAAACAACACATTTTCTGCAGTTAAAAATAAACTAGATGCTTTACTAATACGCTAGGGGCCTAAGGCTGAATTATTCAGTTTAAGGTTCAAGCAAAAACAAACATAACTTCATTGATGTAAGTTCAAAACAAGGGCTGTGCAACAGGAGCACCTAACCAACAATAGAATTGCAGAACAAAGGATAGATTGATTGGTGGAACCTCAAGACCATTTAAAAGAAGCGTGGGTCATTAACACCTATGGAAGGAAGAGTTTAGGAGAACCAGACAGATTACAATGAGCCATGAAAGCAATTGACTTGACGCCATCAGCACTGCCCAACTAGAAATACTGCCACAACCAGGCAGGTGATTTTAAACTTTGGGTAAAGAAGGAATGAAAGCAGGGTGCAAGTGCACCCCACCTGGATCTAACCCTGAAGCCATGCCCGAGTCATCCAGAGAAAGTTGTATGCCTTCTACACAATGTTTTCTATGGGACAGTCTGAATAGAGAAGTAGTCTACTGATCCAACTTGTAGAAACATAAAACTTGGAAGGATTGCAAACACTATAGATGGGATAATTAGGGTAATTTTAGGTGGCTTCTGGAGTTCTTAACCCCTGGATTGGCTGCATATTAGCTCCTTTATGTGACTTAAACCCTTTGTTGTATGGCTTAAAGCGCTCAAAGTTATGCCACTTCAGGGCAGGATTCTCTCTAATCCACATAACTGCGCTCTTGTTTGATTAAGGTGTGGCCACTCCCCACAGTTATTCTGTCCAACTTGACGTCTTCCAGTATGCCGGGATGCTCCAGGGCTATAGCATGGGCTTTGCCTGGCAGGAGCAGCAAGTCAGTGCTCTCTATGGAAAAGTCTGCCCAGCTGGAGCAGTGAGCTGGTCCAGGCAGCAGTCCCCTGGACACACTGGGCAGAGCAAGTACTGCAGGCCCTGGAGCTCCCAGGGGCCACAATGCTTCCCGCCACTGCCCAGACTAGCACTCACTGCACCTGCTGGGCTGAGCCAGTGCCATAGCCCTGGAGCGCCCAGTAGCCACAGTTCCTCTTGTCTCCCCCATTAACAGTGCATGCCCCCGGCAGCTGGGAGGGCACGGCTCTGCTGGTGGTGGCAGGAGCACAGCAGTGGCAGTGGGAGCATGGCAGCAGTGAGCTCCCACAGACACCACTGGCACATTCAGCAGTGGCAGGGAGGGGAGGTGGAAAGCATCAACTGAGGGTCAGTGACCACCTGCAGGCACCACTGGTGGCAGTGGCCAGTGGGGATTGCTGACCACCCACAGATGCCATCAGTGGCAGGGTAGTAAGCAGCAACTGCCCACAAGCGCTGGGCAGGGGGTGCACTGCCATGCTCAGGGTGTGCACCCCCTACACGTTGCCCTGGTCCCACCACCCCACATCCAGCATGCCTCCCAGCCACAGGTGCAGCATCAGGTCCTGAGGTTGGTTGGGATGCTTCAACCACCTTTTACCCCACAGATTGAAAACGGCTCACATTTAGAAGGCTCAAAGAGTTTTTAATCACAAAAAAACACAAGGAACATTATGGGAACATTATGGGTTGCTGCCTCTGCCTCAGAACATGCGTAGCTCCTAATCCTGCCCCTGCTCGCCAAGCCCTTAACATTCAAAAGGAACTTGATTAACTGGAGAACTGTTATAGACAACAAAATGAAATTCAGCAAGGACCAATGCAGATGCTACACAAAGAAAAGGCAGATGCAAAAGACAGAACAGGGAATTACTGGCTTGGCAGTACTACATACAGAGGACATAGGGGTTATGGTAGATTTCAAACTCAGCATGAATCAGGAATAAAACCTCACAATAATATTTGGGATTTCATCAATAGAAGCATTGCAGGCAAGGCACACAAGGTGATAGTTCCACTTGGTGTTGATTAGGCCTCTCCTGGAGAACTTGTCCTAAGAAGAATTTAGACAAAATAGAGAAGATCCAGAGGTGAACAACAAAGATGCTGAAGGGATTGATATGCAAGCGATGTGAAACAAAAAGTTGAAGGTATTAGGTATGTTTAGCTAAGAGAAAAGATTAAAGGGAGGCATCATGGCAGTTTTCAAATATTTGAAAGACTGCCATAAAGAAGATGAAGAAAACAGTTATCATAAGCTATGCAGGGTAAGACAAGAGGCAATGGGTTTAAAATACAGAACGATTTAGATTATATCTCAGGAAAGAAAATTCCTAACTGGAAGTGTAATAATTCAGTGGAAGGAATTGCCTATAGAATTGGGAGGCCTCCAAAAGAGGCTGGACAGGAAATGAAGCTTACTCTGTGCACAATGAAAAGCTGGTATTATTCTTGTTTTGAGATGCTAGATTATGATTTGCTGAAACATGGAAGGAATCACAACCCCCTCACTCTCACTGAAAGTAATTGTATGCTAAAATATGAGACACCCTGGTGATTGAGAAACTATCCCATCAGGTTAGTTTATTACAAAAGAGATAATAGAGGGATAGGCAGGAAAGGTTCTTTGAAAAGATGTGGTATATTTTATTAGACCAACTGAGTTGTTGGAAAAAAGTTTTTGGCAAGCTTTCAGGTGCAGTCACCCTTCTTCAGGCATAAGGAATCTCTACTGGTCTGAGACTCCAAGGAATGAGAGAAGCTAAAGGTGTGGTAGGCTGTCAGCGAGAATGTAAATAAGTAAACATTAGAAAGACAAAAGGTAAGGCAGAGAAGGAGGGAGGAAAAAGAAAAAACCCAGCAATAGAGAAATAGAAATTCAGAAATAGAGATTCTGTCCCTGATCTACACAAAATCACAGCCAATAAGCCAGTCAGTCCCTGGCCAGATTCTTTGCTCATTAATGAATATTGATTTATGTATATATTCATTATATTGATAGTACAGACATGGTAAGTGATAAGAACTGGTGCATATGATTTCCTTTGTAAAATTGGCATAACACAAATATCATCCCAGTCCTCTATATTGCTCCTGCAATTAAGTTTTGTTTCTATAGGTGTCTTTAAAAAACATCAAGAAGAGGCTGCTAGGCATATATCCAGGGATGTTTATGAACAGTCAAGTCTGCAGCTCCTCAGGGGAGTGGTCTAGATGACCACTGAGGTTCTTTCCAGCCCTATGAGTCTATGGAGTCTCCAGTAACAGACATTAGCCCACCAGCAGGAGACAGTCAATAGCACTGCAGGGACTGCTCTAATTTGCAATAGTGACCGATTTGAACTCAGAGAAGACTAAGACACAAAGGGAATGTCTACATGAGATATTAACTGGACAGGAGACTAATTAACTCTGCTGTAAACATCTTGGCATCCAGACATGTGGCCCATTTATGCAACAAGAAACTAATAAACTCCACAACTTGTAAATACAGTTACTATCCTGCTGCAGTTTTTAAGTCCACAGCACCACATGTGTAGACATTGACGCGGCTGACTGAGGCACAAGGGTGCTTCACTGTGGGGCTGCCTGCCAGCTAGCCTCACACTTCTTCTTTTGTATGACATTTTAGGATTACAGCATTCATAGATTAGTATCTGAATTTGATAACCATTCAACTGCTTCAGGGGTAGCTGCATGAATTGATTTTACATCACCATTAAAAGATTTAACTGGGTAATTGTTCACAATGTGTTGTACTGTCTGAAAAATTGCACCACAATCACAACCCGGGCTGTCTTTGATTCTTCATTTATAGAGTAGGTGTCCACATTTTGTACGAAGTGTCCAGATGTGATTTAGGGAGGACCAAATCTTTCTCAGCAGGTCAAATCCTGGCTGGGGAATTGTAGGGTCACTGACTATGTATTTCTGCAATAAGTCGGTATTTGCCCAGGCTTCCTTTGTGCTGCAGCCAGGCCTTCCACAGCATGGCTCATTGTGCTGTGGTCTCCAGTGCACATTCAAACAGCGTGCCCGAAAGCAATAAACTCTGGCATAATATGTATCAGAGTTTATTGCTGCATACTAACAGCACAAGTAGACATGGCAAGAGCTGCCTTAAAGCATAGAACTGCAACCCTTACACTAGATTGTAAACTCTTTAGAGAAGGGCTCATGCCATTTTATATATTTGTGTAATACATCATACAATCCTTTAGACACTACTAAAGTAAACATAAAGTAACACTTAAGCAGGGGGGAGGTGTTTATGTAGGAAAGATGGTCCCTACCATTCTGGCCATAAGTCTGCACATGTAAAGCTGAGGCCTTGTATCTGAGCAAAATATGTAAAACCCTCAGGCCTGATTGGCTAGAGGGAACAAAGGCTTTTCAGGCACATTGGTTAGGAGAAAGACTGGAGTGTGGCACTGCCTCACTGGACAAGGCCAGGGAGCTGTCATGCAAAGGGATATAAGGTCAGCTAGGCTGGTTTGGGTGAGAGAAGCTGCTAGGGGCTGCCAAAGAGTGAAGTCTCCTCCAAGGGAGAAGCAATCTGCATATAGCAAAAGGGGAAACAGGTAGAGGAGACAGGTAGAGGATTGTCCCAGGGTCTGGGAACTCCTCTCTCCTCCTTTTCTTCCCCCTTTTCTAAAGATAACAGGGATTAATACCCGGGCAGAGGGTATTGGTTCCACCCCAAGCCCCCCAGCCCTGCTCGTGCCCCTCACTCCCCACCCACAGTCCCCCAGCCCTGCCAGTGCCCCTTGCTCCCCACACCCACAGCCCCACTGGTGCCCCTCACTACCCAACCACAACCCCCTATCCTTTCTGGTGCCCCTCACACCCCACCTGTAGTCCCCAGCTCTGCCAGATGGGGCCTCCAGCTGCCAGGTCCACAGTCCCCTGCCCCCTGCAGCAGCACCTAAGCCATGGCTGCAGCCCTGGGAGGTGGTGGCTGCTGCAGCCCAAGCAGGAAGCCCAGCTCCCCTTTCCCCACAGGCAGCATGGCCAGAGAGGAGCCAGGGGGGCGTGGTGAAGGGGCAAATGCCCACTTCAGGCTCAGGCTCCCCATCCTGCTGCCTTCTCCCTGAGGCCTCCATAGCCTGTTGGGCAGGATCCAGCACAGCAGGGCAGAGTGGGACTGGGGGAAAGCTTGCTGAGCCTGTGCAGGCTCCTCACTGCCCTGGCAACATGCCCCCTGCCCACTCCAGAGCAGTGAGGGGCATAACCCTGCAGTGCTACCCCCACTGCTCTGGGGTGGGCAGAGGACACATTGCCAGGGAGTGAGGGGCTTGCAGATGTTGCAAAAAGCTTCCCTGCCCAGTCCCACTCTGCCCTGCCCTGCCCTGCCATGCCATGCCAGGACCCACCTGCTGGGCTGCAGAGGCCCCAGAAAGACGGCAGAAGGTAGGGAGCCTGAGCCTGCAGTGGGCAGCCTACCCCTGCCCTGCACACATATCTGGGGGGCACATTACCCCTTGCCCTCCTGGGACCACGTGCAATGGTGGAGAGCTGGCCCCACCCTCCATGCCCCCCAGATGAGCCTCCCATAGTCCCATCCTGCTCCCTGCTGAGGCCCCAAGCCCCATGCACTACCCAGCTGGACAGCAGCCCCAGCCACAGCCTTAGCCCTGTCCTATCCAACTCATTCCTGTCCCTCCGTATAGCTGCCTCAATCTCTCCCCCCACCCCCCGACTTACCTGCAGGAGCTGCTCTCCAGGCTGCCTGGTGGCCATGTGCATATACCTGCACATGGAGCCCCCGGCCTGACTGCCCTCCTCCTGCTCCCCACAGCCCCTTGCAGGCTGGAACTCTGCAGCCTGCAGAGAGCTCTGAGCAAAATCCATGTTTCTCTGTTGAAATAAAAAAAAAAAAAATCCATGTTTTTCTCAGGTAAAAGGGAAAATTCACGTTTTTTTTCCTATGGGAAACATAAAAACTGGATCTCTGATCATGACCTTACACGGTCCTTTGCTCCAGTCAAGCTGTGTGGTTGGGCCAGCTGTAGCCAGTAAACAACCTGGGTCCCTTTTGAGTTGGGCCTCCAGTTTTCATTTCAGCAAGCCATATAATCCCGCCCAGACATTTTGGGGTGTGTGCATGCTGCCTGAACCCACTGTCACTCCCTCCCCCTCCACACACCCACACAGACTCACTGTGAGCAAAGATCAGCACTCTACCACTTCTCCAGGAACAACAAAACCCCTTGCAATGCAGAAGGACCCATGCTCTCGTGCAACTCCCCACAACACAGTGAACCCAAGGAGCAGCTCATAGGACTCTCCAGTGTGGGCCCCCCATTGCTGAAAGGCCCCAGGAACTACCCATAGGGAGGCCCAAGTCCTAGACTGCCTGGGAATGGCTGAAGCCTCCCCCAAGAGGGCGCCTGTAGACTTCACTCTGGTTAATAGGCTTTAAAATTATATTTAGTATTTTCTTTGTCATTTGTTTGTTTTTATTCTCTGCAATAAATTTGGATTATGCTGCTTGTGGAGAGTGGGTTTTGTTTATTCAGGATACCCCAGCAAATTCAGTGTTGCCAAATTCTGGGTGGGGGCTTGAGCCATTGGTATAATTTAAAGGGTACCCCAAAAGGTGAACCTGGCCTTTCTTGTTGCTAACCAGTACCCAGCAGAAGAGTTACAATAATAAATAACTGCATTAGTTAGATAAAATACTTTTTTAAGACTTATTTTTGCATTGTATTTTTATAAAGCTTGTCAGGAGAGTGAAAGGACAATTCTGAAATGAATTTCTTAGTTGTCTTTGATACAAACAGCTTATTTTTCACACTTCATTGTTCAGGTAATCATACCAATATGTGGGCTAGGTCCTTCGGATACTTTAATTATTAAGGATTAGTTATTAAGAGTCACTATTAAGTATTTAGACCACAAATGTGACCCACTTTAAAGTTGTTATAATCCATTAAAGAATTTACTCAAGATTATAAATATTTTTTAAAGCATCTGAATCTCTTTCTGAAGTACTGGGTGGCTGAAGGGAGAGGTTATGGCACAGAGAGCTTCTCACCTTTAGGCTACCTTCAAGTCTCTTCCTTTGGCAGACATGGGAAGTCATTCATTTCCATTTGACTGCATTTTAATAGCTTATATGAAATGAATATTACAGTGTCTACCATTACAGGGATCGGTTTCCAAAGAGAAGCCAAAAGCTGAAATAATGTAGAAACTAATCCTTTGGTTATTATTTCTGCAGTTGGAGCCAAGCTATCCTGTTAGGCACAATGACAGGAGATTTGCCAGACAATATCTGTTCTGTGATGCAGCAGAGACCCTCACTATGCAGAACCATCATGTCGGTCTTAAAGTCACTTAAAAGCAAAGTCCTACAGCAGGAATCACATCTGGAAATGGGGGCTATTTAAGTAAGGAGGATGGGACAATGAGAAGCCAAGGCTGGAAAAGATATAGGCCTAGGAGAACGGACTGTTTGGGAATGTGTCAGGGTGGTAGCCTTAAATGCCCTGGGTGAGCCTTGCTGCAGCAGGTAAGACAAATTTGGAGAGGGATTTTACAAAAGAATTCATGTCCAGAAGAACAGACTTCCTTCCATTTTTAAAAATGGATACCAGTGTGTCAAAAGTATTATCATTCTACAGCTGTCAGCAAACATCAGCTACTACTGCTGCCAGTTATGCCCTTGGCTCCTAAGACAGAGATCTGTGATGGATAGATTGATCAAACTCTGCTTAGGAACCATATAAATATGATAGTGTGTAAAATGGAATTTCAGCTTTTTCAATCTGTTTTCTTCTTTTTAAGAACCAAGAAAATTATATGCTCATTCACGCCTATAATTAAAGACCACTATTAAGAAAAGATAGTCATGCATCAAAAATTAGAAAACAGCATCATTAAGCCTGCTTGAGCAACATTAATTCAACCCCCTTGTGTGTATGCATTATGAAAGAATCTTTAATCTTTAATGACCAAATACTATTTTTGACACAGGACATCTGCTTCACTGAATGCACTGGATAGACATGCCCTGAGGAAGAATCTGGGAAGGTGTAATGAGGGAGATATGTAATAAACAGAGCAGGGGTTTGCAGGAAGATAAAGAAGGTTCCACAAATAAGGTAAGGTTTCCGTGCAATTCAGACCTCTGGGAGACAGTCACATATTGCATGTTCTTCATTTCTGGTACCTGACTTGGGACCCTGGTGTCTAGTCACAATAAGTGTTGAGCATTCATAGTGGAAGCTGAAGTTAATGGAAACAGGACTTAGAACATATAAGGTGCTCTATATAAGGCGATGTACTCTGAGAAATCAGGCCCTAGGTCAGTCAAATCTGACACCTAAAATCCATGGGTAGTTTTAATCTAAATCTCTCTTTGCATACAGAGAAATGAGGCACAACAGAAACATAATTTCCTCACAGGAATAACTGGAAAATAAATGCCACGTTGCCTGTAAAGCTCTGAAATACTATAACATTGAATGACAAAGGAAAACCTATGAGTTTTCCATGAATCAATGTAAAACAAGGGTAATTTCATAGGGTAATAAAGACAAATTAACTGCTAGTGAAGTGCTGAGATACTATCACAAAGAGTACCGTAGAAGAGCTCATGAGAAAATACTTCTGTTTTCAGAGCAGGGTTTGAATAACATACCGTAAAAAAGACATGGGTCATACACTTAACTATAATGAGAGAACTATACACCAAACAGCTTCCCATTAGGTAGACTAAATGGGGCAAGGATTCTGCCAAAAACATGGTAAGCAAGCATGTATTTAAAGGCCATATTAGGAGGTCTATGCACAAGGTAACCAAAGGATTACACAGGTTACCTTATTTCTGGCATATCCTAATTTTTGTGTGCTTGACTTTTCAACCTTAATAACAGGCTTTAAAAACAAGGCAGTTGTGTACAGTATGGATGTTGAAAACAAAGACAAGAACACAAAAGAAAGCATGAAGGATCAGAGTGCAAACCACACATCTGTGGTTATCAGTGTGGGCAGGAAGGTCCACAATCTGGCTCTTTGGTTAGAGTTTAAATAAACAGTAATCAGTTCTTGTGTAGAGTCAGATCCACTTGCAGTTACTAAAGCTAAGCAGCTAAATAGCACCTTAATATACAGTGAGTGCATCTACACGAGATGCTTTACTTCTCATTAGACCAAATTACTGCACAGTAAGCATCACTGTCTACATGTGCAGATATTTACTGCACAGTAATTTGGTCTAATTGTGAGTAAATTTGCTACCTGTAAATACAAGCAGCAAATTTACTCTTGCTTAGTCACTGCACAGTAATGCATGTATAGACACTGACTAGGAGCAAATTTGCTGCTGGCCAGCACCACCACTAGGAAGCCACCTGTAGCTCAGTGGGGCTGGGAGCTTCTCCAGCCTCAGAGTTGTGGGTGGCTCTTTTCCTGCCTCAGCCCCTAGCCCTTAAAAGCCTGCAGGACACAGGCCTAGGCCACCTGCAGCCAACCTATGGCCACTGAGTGTCACTGCAGAGGCCCCAGGCCAGCCATAGCAGACTGCCCACACCCTGGTGCTACTCCCTGGCACCGCCTCACTGCCCAGCTGTCAGGCCTGTGCTGTTGCATTGTGCTGGGGACTGCAGGAACTTGCCAGGACCAGCATCACCCTGGCCCACCTGAAGCCAGCCTCTGCCCACCAGGTCCCACTCCAGCTGGCCCGAAGCCAGACACAGCAGTCTGCCTGGACCCCAGTGCTAGTGCCCAGGACACCCTCACCACCTGCCTGCCTGTCCCATGCCATGCACATGCACTGGACAATGTATGCTCCTGCCAAGGCCCACCAGCAGCAGGACTGCTACATGGATGCCCTGCAAGCCATCAAGGGAGCCATACTGGCATCATCCCCAATGGCACACACTGCCTCCTGGGGCTGCAACTGGTCCCAAAAGGAGACCACAGACCTTGTTGCACTGTGGGGAGAGGCTGAGGTTGCACTGTTGGGAGAGGCAGGGTGACAGCCAGCTGGGTGTCTGTAGGGAGGGGCTGCCACATGGTGGTGACCTGCCACACCAGGTGCAAGCAGACATGCTCCAGGAGGTCTTGGAAGGTGGACCAGGTCATGTGAAGGGACTCCAGCCACTGCTCATCACCCCAAGTGTTCTGGATGAACACATGGACAGTCCCAGTGGTGGCATCCAGGAGCACATCAACGGCATCCCTGCTGGGGTCCAGGAGGCAGCAGCATGGGAACAGGAGACTTGGAACAGCACAGTGAGCCAGGCCAGGTGGCTGTGCCACACGGGGTGGGGGTCACCAGGGCTAAGACTGACCTGCACGAGGTGGCGGTCCCCACAGCAGGTGAGCGGGGTGAGCATGGTGGTGAGCAAAAGCCCAGGGCAGTAGATGTTGCTCCTGGGACCTGAGGGTGCAGCAGCCATAGATAGCAGGCAAAGGCTGTGGGGACAGAGCCAACACATGCTGCCATCATGCTCTGCTCCAGGCCAGAAAAGCATGTGATGGCTGCCATCAGAAGAAAATTCAGGCTCATTAAGGCACTCTCCCAAGTGCACATCTACACATGCATATCTGTCAGGAGCAAATTTGCACATCTGTAAAGAGCAAATGGGAGCAGTTCCGTCCAGAACCACCCCTGTCCCCCTGCCCTGCTCTGCCCCCTGCAGCAACCAGGACGAGCTCCAGGCTTCCCCAGGTGCCAGCACCAGGCTGGCAGGGGGGTCAGCTTGAACTCTAGGGAGTGGGGGGGAGCTGTCCAGGATTGGGGGATAGCTCCCAGCCATGCAGTGCTCAGGATTGCAGCCCAGCAATGTGGCACTGGCTTGGGCCGATGCCCTGTGCCTGAGCACAGGGGTAAGCAGTGCTTGAACCATGGGGAGACACATGGGGGAAGCAGTGCTGGGACTTGGAGGGAAATGTAGAGAGGAAGCAACACTGAAAATCGGGTCGGAGAGGGGAGACACAGCAAAGTAGCACCAGTCCCTAGCACTGCATTTCCCACCTTACCCCTTGTCTCCCCTCCAGTCCCAGTGCTGCTTCCACCCCACATCTCCCGCCCACCCCCAGTCCTGGTGCTGCTCAGCTCCCCGCAGGCATGGGCAGGGAGTTTAAGCTGACTAGGGCAGGGGCGGGCAATTATTTTGGACAGAGGGCCACTTACTGAGTTTTGGCAAGCCATTGAGGGCCTCATCAGCCAGGGTCAGATAAATATTAATTTTCTAAATTTTTTAGGGACTCCACGGGCTGAATAGAATGACCTTGCAGGCTGCATCTGGCCCCCAGGCTGTATTTTGCCTACCCCTGGACTAAGGTGTGTGCTACATATGCAGCAGCAGGGCTGAGGGGACTGGGGACTAGCAAATGATGCATTAACCTAATTTAATGAGCAGTAAGTCCTGTACACATGTAAAAGCTGATGCTTTACTGGGCATTAGATTAATCGAATGTGCATAAAGCATTTCATGTTAATGCACCCACTGTCTATCTAAAACACAATAGTAAAATAGTCACAGGAGTTAAAACAGGTGTGGGTACTGGCTATCTGACAGACTCCAGTGATTTTTCACTTCTTTATCAGAGCCTCCCGGTCAGATCCTCCCAGATAGTTTAATGTAAGCTTTTTAATAATTTTTATTATTATTTAAAAGCTTCCTCATTCTTGCAATTAAAAGTTTCCTCATTCTTGCAATCTATTTTCAGGAGTACTAAAGACTTGGGAAGAGGAAAACTGTCAAGGACATCTGCTACAGAAGCTCTTTGAACTGGGGAGTCTGAAAGTTCAATTATGTTCAGCCTCTGAACAACATATTTCCTGTGTTTAAGTCAAGGACATCCAAAGTATTTTTTTTTGTTAGTTTATTTATGGGTCTAGGCTTTGATTATGTAGCTATGGAAAGGAAAAGTGATGCTAGGTGGCGCAGTTGTTTTATCCACTGCCTTTCCAAACGGAGCTCACAAATGCAGTCTATTGGGCTCACAAGTGAAACAACTCTTGTTCTTAAATTTTTATAATCCCACTGAGCACACCATGATGGGACAAATCTTGAGCAGAAGTCAGTAGATTGCTTGTACAAGCAGGATTTAGCTCTTTGTGTTTTAGCATGATTGCCATTCTTTTCTCACAGGGCTACAATCTACGTACATACTAGATCAGTAGGGAGTTCACAGAGTTGGGTAATCCAACGTACAGCTACTTATAGCTATAGATGTATTTGAAAATACAGAAGCAGTCTTCCAGGACCATACCTAGTATTATAAGCCTTATTGTCATAAGCCTTAAATTTGAAAGACAAAGAAAGAATTGGTTAGAATATTCTTTATTATTTATATTAATATGAATCTTGTCAGATTAGACAAATACAAGGTCTTGGACCCACACCCATGAAACAAGGGAATGGTTCTGTTTGATGCAGCCAGCTCTTCCCAAGATTCAGTTTACAATCTCCAGGTTCATCAAGGGACAGTATTATAGGACCTGAATAGGGAAAACTGATCTGACTGGCTGTTAGCAGGTATCTCCTAAAATCTCTGGTCTGGTACTCCCTCCCAGTTGAAGGGGGGTGAGCGAGGGCTCTCCTTTCATACCACACTTGAAAATACCTCACCCAGAAGACAGTTGTTCTAGGACAGTCAGTAACTTTTATGCACAACCGTGATATCATACCTGTAAGTACTTATTTTAGATGCAAGTCCTCTGAGCAGCACCACCTAGCACACCAGTCTACACTTAAGTACTAGGCCAAAGTACCTGAACAGAGAGACAGAATTTTTAGCAACCTTGTTCAGCCCAATTTCTGACTTGGGGGGGAATTTTAAATGTAGAATATGAAATTGCAATAATATTATATCAGCTGGCTTGGAATTGCTTTCTTTAAGTGCCTGTTTCAGCAAAGGAATCATTTGGTACATTTTCTTTTCTTTTCTTTGTTTTTTTTTACCCTGACCAGAAAACAAAGAGGTTTGTCAAGTTTTTTTTCCAGCTTGCAGGTAAAGGGTTACAGATTCTAGGAAGTTTTAAATGCAAACTTTAAAGGATTTTATTTTCATCTACAGTCACATGATACCTTAATACCCAATGACACTAACAACAGTGTCTCATTAAGAGGTCATGCAAACTCTCAGGCTAAACAAGGCATTCTTACATATTTAACATTCAAATGCAGAAGCCAGACTGAGGCATGGAAGATTCTAATCAGAAGAGCTGCACTTCCTGACCAACCCAAAAGTCTCAGGTAGGGAAAGTTCTTGTTCCTTTATGTCTGTCTATGTTCCTGATGTTAACTATATTTTCAAGATAAAGTGTTTACCAGGCTTTTGATCTTTTAGTTTTTAGATTAATGTTTCTAATAGTTTCAGCTGGAAAACATTTGAACTCCGTCTTTAATGTTGCACCTGTTGCAGAGGCACTATGTTTTCTGAATAAAAATATTTACAGTCCACTTAATGGAAAAGCACAGTGGAGCAGATCAATTTAATTAAAAACAAAGTCTGACCACCTAAAGCTAAAATTAATTTTAGTTATCCTTGTTGCTAAACCATTCTCGTTGGGTCTTTTGGCGGGGGTGGGGGGGAAGAAAAACAAAAGTTGATGCATTCCTTATGCCTGAAAAAAAGAGTCTGAGCATTTCTGACTTTTTATGCTATGAACTGCATATATCATTTTGGTGAATATGTATTTTAATGGATGTGGTTTCCCAAGATTCCAGTTTCCCAATTCCCATCTCCTAAAAAACTGGTTAATTCCTCAAAAACTTGCAAGTTAAATACAAAGCAGGTGAAGTTGGAAACCTCACAATTCCAAAAAAGGAACAAAATATAGAAACGATGGGAGTGGGGGAACAGTTAAGACCACAGCTCTTATTAAAATCTGGGAAGTCAGGTATATATTTTTTATCAAGGCATATTCAGCAACACATAAAATGGCATAAGGCACCACTTACCTTAGTAGTATTAAGGGGGTCATGTTTTCATTATTGCTGCAGAATTTCTATGTACTGTGTCAGACAAGAACTAGACCTCTTCCACATATGAAGACCTCTTTCTACACTTTATTTTTTTCTTTCAACAACATAATTGTTTTAGACAAGACACTATCAACTCACCATTGTATTCCCTTTGCAGGAATGTAGTACCCAGACTTGTTTGACAACTCTCCCCCCTAGTTTATCAAAAGATTGCCCCCTTGGGAATTTCTCCTACTTAAAGCAACAAGCAGCATTTGTTGATTTTCTCAAAATGCTATCCTTCTGAGGAAGAAAGGATGGTTGCTGGGAAGCCCCTTCCTTCAGTTTATTATATAAATATATCTTCTTGTCCTAAGTACTATTAAGAGAGAGAAGCAGAAGATAATCATAATAATAATGTGTCATACTTAATTGTGCTCTTCAGCCAGCTGTCAAAGTGCTGTCCAAAGAAAACTACCATTACCCACATTTAATAAATGAGAAATCTTTGAGCTCCCCCAAGCTTATCAACTGCATTTTCAAAAGTGGACACAAACTTGATCTTGCTTCAATTTATGGATTTCTAATTTGAGACATCTTAGGCCTAATATTCAGAAAGGCAGAAGAAAAATCAGTCCCAGAATGTGTTAAGTTGGATTTCCAGAAAACTTGTCAAAATAGGGTCCACTTTTAAATTCTGGCTAGAAGCAACTATCATAAACCTACATAACAACTCTGGGGCAAAGGCAGAAATGGAGTTCAGCCAGCCAGGCATTCCCACTCTGCATCCTGGATTAAGCCCTCAGAAGCACAGTGCAGCTGCTTCGCTACCCAGATTGTCAGGGTAATGGGTATTCAGTTTGAGACGCTTACTTGTAGATACTTGTTAAAGCTGGACTCAAGGCAGTTGCTGTGCACTGTCCTATAGTTACATATTAACACTGTTCCAATGTGGTTGATTAGCACACAAAATTACTGTTTAGAATGAAAATAGGGCAGTGAGGACTTATCAGTCTGAAGGTATATTAACCTTTCAAGAAGGATGGGGTGATTTGCAGACCAGGGACTTTGAGGACCCCCACTACTCCTATATGTCTGCTCCTGTAATCTGATACCCAAGCAAAACTTCAGGAGTAGACCCCAAACTTCAGACTCCCCTCAAGGCTCCTGCTGTCTGCAATGGACTTAGGATCAATTAAGTATGTAGAAATGAAAAAAAAAAACAACCTGAAAGTGGAAATCAATTTTTGTCATCAAATAGTGGTCTTACTTAATAACATGCATTTCAATATTTCCAGATAAGATCAGCCAAATTACAGAATTTGTTGCTTTCACATAAATATTTGTAAAACACCAGTGCAGCCAGCAATTTTGCAGAGATTTGTTTGTGAAGAATAAAATAATCTTTTTTTAGCTGTCAGTACCAAAAAACAGGGGCCTTTAGTTTGGCTTCAGTATGAGTTGGCATGATGATTGTTTAAATGAAATTCTAGTTACCTTAAAGTAGTGGTATATGTTTTATTCAAATATCATTCTGTGAACATTACCTTATAACAGCCAGGATGTTATCTTGAGCCAGATCCTAGCTAGTATGAATGGGCACAGCTTCACAGATTTCAGAAAATTTTAAATTAGATGAATATCTAAAATATTTATGGATTAGATTACTATCAGCCCCATCAGAAGAAAGAAGCATTCAGCTGTGCATCTCATCTAGCATCTGAGAATGTGCTTATTTTTCTGTTACTGCTGTGCTACCTATTGTTAGCAGTAGTATAATCACAGTAACGAGAAGCCCCAGTCATAAGCCAAGAGCCCATTGTTCTAAGCCCCATACAAACACAGAACAAAAGATGAGAACTTCAGCTAATATAAGTACATCAGTCACAGTAGGTCAGGTTTTGTTGACAACTTCTTTGATGTAAAATTAGAGTCGGACCATTGGTTTCAGAGGAAATACTTTAAATATATACTACTATAGGTAAGAATAGAATTTGAACCAAAGTTCTTAAGATCAATGCAGAAAACATTTTATGCAATACATAGTGCATAGTCCATGATCCATGGGAGGGGAATGTACCAACGCTAAGACTGGCAGTCATCCCACTGTAAATGGAATGGAAAAGGAGTACTGCATCTTTAAATACCAACCACAGTATGTTATGACTCTTGCATTTTAAGTAATGTTTGTACAGATTGGGTGGGTCATGGAAAACCAATATTTAGCAGCTCAGTAGTTAAATCTGCTACATGTTTAATTGTGTAACACGTTCTTAGCGAGTTTGAGAGGTATTGTATCCAATATTTGCACTGGATAGTCAATATAGGTTTTCCATGGCCTCAGTCATAAAACATACAGAACTTTACTTTAAAAAAGAAAGAGTCTGAACTTGCATTGAGAAAAAATACAGCAATCGCATTAATTTCTAAGAGCCCAATAGAAATTATATATAAATACCCGGCTTCCTTGTTAGAGGTTCAGCTGTTCCTTATACCAGTAATTTAACAATACTTATGGTAATCAGCATTGCTTTGATTATTGCATTTTGATTATGACATACTCTTGCCAGTAATGTTAACATGGAGTCAGCTGCAGAGATGACTCATGGGGCTTCCCTGGTAGGTACAAATAGACCAAATACTTCCTTCTGGTTCAAAGGCAGAGAGAAATTCTTGGAAATTAATGAAACATAGCCGAACTCTAGAGAAGGGTCTAACAGACAGACACATAATCAATCTGACCCTCAAATAGTTAAAACATTATTTTTCCTGTCTTGTTTTTATGGTAATAGAGTTGTCTGGGGACCGCATTATTATAAATGTGAGTCAGTCATGGGCCTAGAAGGCGCATTGGGCTAGTGTAGTTAAGACGCTCCAGCTTCCGCTGCCAAAGACAAACAAGGAAGCAAAGTGGCTAGTACTCCAGTCATCGCTGACTACCTGGACCAAACAATTAGATATTTACTTACAGCTGGACTGACAGAGGATAACCTTCAGCACACATCAACAGCAATACTACATCTTGATTGTAAAAATGAAGCAAAATCCCTTTACCGTTCTGTGGCCACACTTTTTGTGTATGAACAAGTGTTTGCTGCACCTTTACTTCACTTTACTTTTAGCCACCTACACCTAGACTGCAAACAAGCATGTGCAGTTCCAGAAGCAGTGTGTGCAAATGTTCACTGCTCCTGGGAGCATGTTGAAAGCCTGTTGTAAGTAACTCAGGGTGGAAGGAAGGGCAGGCAGGTTGCAGGGAGGGTTGTAGGTCCAGGGGGTGGGGAGGTTCGCAGAATTAGGGTGGGGGTAGCATGTCCATGGGACAATTTGCTGGTTAGGAGGCTTGGGGGGGCTAAAAGTAGTTCAGCCAGAGGGGGCATTGGCGACATGTAGGGGGTGCACGCACACCCCCTGAGATTGGCCGTGACCCCCCCCCCACCCAGTCTTTAGACTTCTCATCTAAACAAATGGGTTCTCCAGCAGCACAGTGCCATGTAATCCCATCCAGGAGTGTCGGGTCAATACTGACTGACAAGCAAAGGAGTCCAACTTTCTGAATTATGAGCACCCCATCAAGGAGCAAAAAAGTTTTGTTCAATCCAGCAGTGACCTGCTCAGTTTAGGAGAATAAATGAGAATACAGCCCAATAGTACTGTGTATAGTAGCAGGCAGTGCCAGTAAACTGAGAGTGGTTAATTGTTACTGTACTATAGAACTCAAATACTGGAAATCAGGAGAAAGAACCAGAGAGAACAGGATTGAAACATGAAGCGTTACATGTTTTTATTGCTCTAAGTCTATGTCTAAATAGCAAAAAGAGAGAATTGGAGGAAGGATGGAGAAAATATGTCATGATGTTACTACGGATAGTAACAATCTCTCCGTGGTTCCAGTGAATAGCTCTCATTTGGATGTGTGATGGAATTTATATTTTGTTCTGGACTGCTCATATTGCCTGAGGAAGTATGAACTAAATGCTTCTTTTGCAGTTAACGATAGAAAGCAGACAGACAAAATCCAAACAGCTTCTCTTTTTATCTGACCTTTTTTCTCCTTCAATCTTTATCCAGCAGCTTATTTAACTCCCCATTCCTTATTCAAGTCATAAATGTCCAATGTAGAGCCACAGATGCTTTCTGGTGATAAAAACTGTTTATAGTTCCATGCTCCATTGTAAATTCACATGCAACCTCTTCTGGTGATTCAGAAGGAAAATTAAAAATATAGAACTCCCCAAACTGTTCTTTAATATCACCCTCCACTTTGGAATAATTTCCATTCTCTAAAAAGAGAGCTGGATTTTGACTGAATATGGCCACTTAAGATGTGATTAACTGGTATAGCAGAAGTGCAATTGTTGGGATCACATATCAGATATCACTGAGCCCTCAATTTAACATCTGTAAATGGCCTTAGACTAGTCTGAGTTAGCTTATGGCACATAAATAGGTCCAATTCCCAACCATAACAATCAACTAACTCCTACTAACTTCTATGTTTGCCAGTTAAATCTTGTAGTGAGAGAATAAGACCCTAAGGCTAGGGACAGAACTTACACACAAAGTGGTATAAATGATCAGAAACTGGTTTAAACCTGTAACAGAACATTCAGTGCACATAAGCCAGTTTCAAACTGGCCCAAACTGGTTTGAGATAAACCCAGTTGAATGTAGTATCATGCTTAACTGATTTGGCTCAAAACGGTTTATGTAATGTCTGTCCCAGACCCCTTCCTGGTTTAAGTTAAACCAGAGTCCCCCAGCACCCCAACATGCTTTCTGCTGCTTTCTGACTAGACTCTGCTCCAGCCCAGCCAGGCTGGCCCCGCCCTCCTGTTCCCCAGCCAGAGCACAAACAGGCAGGGTTGGGAGTCTAGCCAGAGAGGGGTTTAATTTCCCCCTCCCTGTGCCACCAGCAGGGACCTGAGCATTACCAGCATTTACCAGCATTATGGTTATAGGTTAGGGGCTGACCCTCTCAGCAGCACACAGGCAGAGAGGGATCCTGGAGTCATGATTGACTCCAGGATGAATATGAGTCGCCAATGCGACAAAGCAATAGGCAGACCCAACCACACCCTGTCCTGCATCAACAGGGGCATCACTAACAGGTCCAGAGAGGTCTTGCTCCCCCTCTATGCGGCGCTGGTCAGGCCACAGCTGGAGTACTGTGTCCAGTTCTGGGCGCCGCACTTCAAGAGGGACGCGGAGAACCTGGAGAGGGTCCAGAGGAGGGCCACTCATATGGTTGAGGGCCTTCATGGCCAGCCCTATGAGGAGAGGCTGAGGAACCTGAATCTCTTCAGTCTCTGAAAGAGGAGACTGAGGGGGGATCTTGTGGCTGCCTATAACCTTATCAGGGGCCACCAGCAGGGACTCGGGGAAAGTCTGTTCACCAGGGCCCCCCTTGAAGTCAACAGGAACAATGGCTGAGGGAGGATAGGTTTAGGTTGGATATTAGGAAGAACTACTTCACTGTAAGGGTAGCCAGAGCCTGGAATAGGCTTTCCAGAGAGGTGGTGCTCTCACCTTCCCTGGAGATCTTCAAGAGGAGACTGGATAGGCACCTGACTGGGGGTTGGGCTAGATGATCTGTCCAGGTCCCTTCTGACTCATTGATTCTATGATTCTATGAGCTGGATCTGCCGGGCGCTCCCCCCTTGCTGCTGCAGCAGTAGGGCACCATGACCCCTGAGGCAGAGTGGGGCAGGGAGGAGGGTTGGTCTTCTGTCCACCCCCGACTAGCAGCTGGGTCTGTCCACTGTTGCCACCACACTCACCCCCTGAGGTTAAATAAGCCCTCTGCTATCCCCTCCACAGAGGCCACAGGGAAGGGGAATAACCCCTGTCTCTGCCCATCCAACCCCAAGGGGTCCTGCCAGCTAGCATCTGGCCCTGCCCCAACCCTGCCACTGCAGTGGGAGGGGGCAGGGCCTTTGATGGGGGCAGTAGTCCCTGGGCACTGTGCTGCAAGGTTGGCAGAGCTGCGGCGGGCTGCGCACAGCAGCACCAGGGTCCAGAGAGTGCCAGAGTCCGCTTCTGACACCAATGTCTACATCATTAATGAAGATGTTAAATAGTATAGGCCCTAGGACAGAGCCTTGAGGGACCCCACTGGTCACAGCACACCGTGACAATTGACTTCCGTCAACCACCACCCTCTGGATCCTACCACGGAGCCAGTTCCCCAGCCAGCAGATCGTGGTGGGGCTGAGGCCACAGTTGGCCAGCTTTGCCAAGAGGTGATAATGGGATACCAGATTGAAAGCTTTTTTAAAGTCAAGATATATGACATCAATCTCTTCTCTCTTGTCCAGGTTATAGTCACCTGGTTGTAAAAGGAAATGAAATTGGTAAAGCAGGGCCTACCCACAACAAACCCGTGCTGGCTATCCCTCAGGATGTTGCCATCAGCCAGTCTGCTAAGGATGGCCTCTATGATAATTTTTTCTAAGACCTTCCCTGGGATAGAGGTCAGGCTGATGGGCCTGTAGTTTGCTGGATCCATTTTCCTCCCTTTCTTGAAGATAGGCACCACATTGGCCTTCTTCCAGTCCTGAGGCACTTCACCAGAGCACCAGGAGTTCTTGAAGATCCATGCCAGGGGCTGGACTATGATGCTAGCCAACTCCTTGAGTACCCTGGGGTGTAAACTGTCAGGACCAGCTGACTTGAAGTTATCCAGCCTCTCAAGGTGTTCCTTCATGAGGTCAGCATTGATGGAGGGTAAGGGATCTCCCTCATCCAGTCCTCCCTGTCCCATAGTGGGCAGGGGGGTCCCATGGAACTGGTGAAAAACCAACACAAAGTACCCATTTAGCAAGTTTGCTTTTTCCTGGGCATCAGTTGTCAGTTGTCGCATCTGGTTTAGCAGGATCCAGTGTTGCCCTTGCTTTTCCTCCGGCTCCCCACATATCTGAAAAAGGACTTTTTATTGCCCTTGCTGCTCAAAGCTAGTTGGAGTTCAGTTGCAGCCTTGGCTTTCCTGGTTTGCTTTCTGCAGGTCTGGACCAGTGCAGAGTATTCCTATTCAGTCTATTTTGTCTACTGAAATCCTATCTAAGATATTTTTGCCAGGAACTTTCATAGGAACAGGATACAGCCTAACCCCATACATCTATATGGACTTTCTGATGTAATTGCTTACCAAAATGAGGATGAAAATAAGAGAGCTAGCATAGAAAACATGGTATTACATACACTTTCACCCCAAGACTTTAGCATCACCCTATGGACTCATTGTATCCCCCCCTTTCTTTTGCCATCCAATCCTGTTTCGCCATTGCTGGACGATACTTAAAAGGGACAGGTGATATTTTTATAAGGTATGACACCATTCTTTGGTAAACTATTGATTCCCACTGTACTCACTGATGGGATCCTTAGTTGCTTTGATGAGTCGTTGCTAAACCATCAAACTGTCACAGTCCTCATCCACAAACAAGCCCTAGGTACTAGCCCCTGTGACAGCCCATTTTCTCATTTAATGACATAGTATCTGCGGCTGTAAGGATGGCTGTTCACCTTGGGAAGCATACAGCTGCATCGCTTCCTCAGCAGTGTCTTTGGAGCTAAAGTACCTTGTCCTCCTGATGGCCATCTATAAATGTATCAGGGGTGATGAACAGGATCTGGGGGGAACGTTTGTTCACCAGAGCGCCCCAAGGGATGACAAGGTTGAATGGTCATAAACTACTGCAAGACCATTTCAGGCTGGACGTAAGGAAGAATTTCTTTACTGTCCGAACCCCCAAGGTCTGGAACAGCCTGCCATTGGAGGTGGTTCAAGCACCTACATTGAACACCTTCAAGAGTAAATTGGATGCTTATCTTGCTGAGATCCTATGACCCCAGCTGACTTCCTGCCCTTTGGGTGGGGGGCTTGACTCGATGATCTTCCGAGGTCCCTTCCAGCCCTAACGTCTATGAAATCTATGAAATGCCTGAGCTCTCTGCATGAATATGGGGACAGAGAATCAACTATGATCCCATACACATATTCATTTTGGACTGCCAACACACTTTCACGGCATTTCTCATCCTGCAGCTGCATTCACCAGCACAGTGCTTCTTGCCCAGGGGGATGCCGTGGGTAGCCTAACCATAATGCAGTTTTCTACCATCAGGGTTGAATTCAGTATGGATGTATCAACATACATCTGCTATCTTTACACCTTGTGTGCTTCCTAGCAAATCAGTGCTGCCATGTATTTAGTGCAGTTTCTTTCCCCAGAGAAAATATTATCAGCTCCTACTCCTCTGTCATCTGGGAAATGAATATGAACCTGATTGTGATCTGATTCATACACCTTTAAGTCCACTGATTTCAAAGGAGCTACTCTACTGATATACTGAGATCAGTATGAGACCCTGTAGATTTCAGGTTTTTGAAGCACAATGAATGCCCTGCACCTTTATAACTCAGTGGAAAAAGAGGCTACTGTGTCATCAATAAACTGAAGAAGCCTTTGTTGATGTCCTTTATGCAGGTTTTCCTGCTCTGGGTGGGGCATGGAAAAAACAATATTTACCTGCTGTGTAGCTCTACTGTGTGTATTTGTTTTGTATTATCTGTTCTCATGTGAATTTAGCAGATGTCTCATGAACTGATATCAGCCCTGGACTTCCAAGTTGTCTACTAAACAGCAGGCTAGGGGTGAACGGGCAACATCTGGGCATGTAAGATATACAGTGGAATTCCAGCCATTGATTCACAGGCAAAAATCTCTAGAGAACAAAATACTGCAAGATTCTCATTTGCATTTCAAGTGAAGCAAAAGCTAAAATACCAACCCCCAAGCAGAGAGCCCCTAAGGCAGAAGAAGGTCACATGAAATTTCTGTTCTTAAATTGTTTTGAATTCAAAACATTTGGAAACACTTTTCACTTCACTGAATAAAATCAGATTGCTAGAGGGTTGGTCTTTATTTACCAATAAATGTTAGAAAAAGCAAATACAATTCCAATAGTTTGGCAAAGAATATACATACAAAAGAACAGCAACCCTGATAGATTACATCTGTTTGTTGTACAATTTAAGCACAGAATTGTCAAACAAATGTAATTGTTAAAGTAGGTGTCTTTGAATCTGATACTGCTCCCAGTGAGATTAAGGACAAAATTTACACCAACTTCAACAAGAGGCACAAATGCTCATTTCTGAAAATCAGGTAATTTATTAGGAGCCATACATAGTTCATCAATTCTGAAAAAAATATTTAGGCTCATAAGTAGATGACTTTAGAAGTCACAGGTTTTAATATGTCTTGTTTATCATTTAATAATAAAAGTAGGTTTTTAATTTTTCATTCTCTTTTTTTTTTCCTAAACCATAGTACAGATAAATATTCTTCTCTTTTGGTGTCCAATGAACTTGTCAATTTGCATTTGGATTGCAGTGAGTGAGCATTTCTAAATTTACAATGCAGAGTGAGACCGAGCACCAATTAATCAGATTTGTGTTAACTTAGCTTTAAGTATTGATTCAAAAATTACACAGTAAATTAATAAATGTCCACTGAATCAGAAATAATTTTAATGTATACATAGAATAATTCCCCTGTGTATGTGTATAACCTGTTTTAACAAGCACAGGGCAAATCAACATATGACAGAGCAAAGCATTTCACCAGCACTGCTGCAGTTGTGCTGCATTCACTTTATCAGATTAGAGTATATGCGCAGGCCAAGACTTACTCTAAACTGAGATGGTCTAAACACAGAGCATGGCAATTTAAGTCTCCCAAAAACATATTTTTTTACTGAAAAAACAAACAAATCAGTTTTCATGTCTTCAGCATTTTAACTAGAAGTTTTATCTTATTTTACTTTTTGGTTCAAAATTTCCCAACCTAAAAAGCAGCGAGTCTTTGATGTAAAGGTATAAGATCCTCCAAGGCAGTGGTGCTCAACCCCCAAAGATCCAGCCTGCAGAGCTGTGTCCATCCAGCTGGTGGGGGCGGAGGGGCTCCCCAAGGATCCAGAAATTTGGGGGTAGAGTGGTAGCAGTGTTAATTGCCACCCCTCTGCTGTTAAATTTCCAGACCTGTGGGGAGCCCTTCAAGGTAAATAATGTGACCTTGCATGCTAGATTGAATTGGTGGGCAACTGGGCCAGCAAACAAGGTTACTCCATGGCAGGATCACACCTACGGACTGACCCCACTCAATAACACCACATAGGATCCAGTCCACACTGACCCCATGCCACTCATCTGACCTGCAGTGTTGGAAGGTTTGGCACCAGTGCTCTAAGGCAGGGCCAGCAGCCTACAGCCAGTAGGCCAGATCCAGCTTACTGAGCCATGGGTTCAGGAGCATTTGGCAATGAGGGTATTCTCCATGCACTGTACCACAGTTGGGTGCCCTAGGCTTCAATGGAGGGTGACTCTCCTTACTCTGCACCCCTTTTGGGCAGCATGGTCTTTCACCACACCATAGCTGGATGGTGGGGAAAAGCAGTGGTGGCAGCTGGTTTTAATGCCCAGATGCGTCAGACCTAAATTGAGTCATTCCAGCCCCTACCCTTCCCCCCGCCAGAAAACATTACGGCCCCCTGCTCTAAGGTGCTGGTCCAAATCCCCAAATCCCGAATGCTCCATGTGAATAATCCCTCTGATACAGACCTTTTCTATCTGTAGATCTGAGAAAACTTTACTGAGGAGCTAAATATAATTATGGGGAAAAAAAATTAAAAACTAAGGCAAAGAGAATTGAAGGGATTTTCCCAAGGTCACCCAGCATACCTGTAGCAGAATGAGGAATAAAAGCCCAGATTTCCTAAATGCCAGACCAATGCTGCAGCCTCCAGACTAAACTGTCTCTTTGTACAAAAAGAAATTTCAGTTCAGTGTCAACAGCATTCTTATCCTGAAAGGGGGCACTGCTGTTGTCAATAAAGAGTCCTTCCAGGCGCTGGGAATATGCCATATCAAAGAGCAACCTGAACTACATTATTTACAGCTAAGGTATGAAACATTTTGAGCAAAGGGAAATATCAACACAATATTTACTAGTATACAGTATCACAAGCTACTTCACTATAATCAGAGTCCCCTATGTCATACTGAACTATGCAATTTTGGTTGATAACTTTAGTGAATGCAACCCATTCTTCTGTGGAAGTAAAAATGGATTAGCTAGCTGGCTTCAATTCAGACAGCACTAAGTATCTTAAAGGAACAAATACTTTTCTATAGCTTTTAAGCATTGTTCCAATTTGAGACTAAAAAAAGACTGTAAATATAATCAAGATAAGAAATCAAGTACATTACAATTCAATAACAGAAATGTACCTGTATTTCACTGCCATCTTACTATTACAATACCTTAGCCACATGTGGATTGTTTTCAGTAATGGTTAAGACTATAGATTTGCCTTCATACTTAAGGAATAATTACTCTAATTGCAACATAAAAAACCTCTTATTCTTACTCTCTTTGTCACTGTGGCCAATCATTCTCTTACTCAGTCCTCATCAGTCAAATGCCTGCCAAGAAAATTGCTTTAAATAGTCAATTGGGAAAGTTCACAGATACTATAAACTACTACAGATCAATGCTTTACACATTGAGTTAAATGCTGTATAAAAAATGTACCCCAGAGACTGAGCCAAAAAGACAAGTAGACTAGAAGAAAAATAATACATATGATGGAGTTGTTATGGAACCTTTTATGTTGTGGGGCCTTTCCTTGGAAGACTTCATATACAGTATTAGGCAATTTTACTGTTTTCTATATCATGAGGTTAACAACAATTGTCTCTACTGCAGTCTCCTAATGCCTGAAGAAAGGTGTTTGTGCCCAAAAGCTTGCAAAGAACTTTTTCCCAGCTATTTAGTTAGTCTAATAAAAGATATCACATATACCCAAAGAACCATGCCTGACTATATCCCCAAAGTGTTTTATGAACATTGGGAAAGTAAATCCCCCACCCCCAATTCCCCTGGGATATGCAATTACACTCTGCAATTATACTCTGCTTCTCCTCCTACAAAATGTTCACATCACAGCCAAAAGACAAAGAACTAAGGAAGAAATGTGTTCTAATTTATTCCTCACATTTATTACATGAAATCAGACTCAGGAAGAAAACAGAAGAGACACAGCAGTCTACAAAATAATGTATTTGAGTTGATATAACAGACATATATAGAATCCTGCTGGAAACGTGAAGTAGAAATAAATTTTAAAATGGCAAAGTACACAGAAATGGAATGTTTTAATATGTCTGGAGGAAAAATGTCTTGCTCAAAGCACTGGCTGGCTGTCACACTCCCCAACCCCAACTCTTTTTCCCACACAGCTGAAATAGAGAAAGGTAGCTGTGTAGAAACACTGTTGCAACATTATCAGAAAGGGGAAAGCAACAACAGAAAGGACAGAGCTGCATGTTTACATCAAGTAAAATGTTCTTTGCTTTTACCTTGAATGTTTGATCCTTCTTAAATGTCCTGGGGGGGGGGGGGCGGTCTATTAGCATATCAACAATCCCCCAGCCAGGTTGCAAAATAGTCCCAGCAAAGGGCTTGATCCAACTCCCACCATCTTTATATTGACTAAAACATCACATTCTAAAGACCTAATGTACCAAGGTGTGGAGTCCTGGCTTCAGTGCAAGTTGAGAGCAACCAGTACCTTGCAGTATCTTTCTTCACATACTTAACAGTGGGCACATCTACAAGTTCATTAATGTGCCATAATTACAGTGCATTAAGTTTAGTACCTGTAATAGCAGGTACTAACTTAATGTACCAGAGTCAACACTACTGTGCATTAGCGCAGATGGATGCTTTTGTTAATAAGCATTAGACTAAGTGTACTGCGCATTAGCACAGTTTTTGGCAGCTGTGCTAGTGCACAGTAAGATTAGTCTTCTCCACATTAAGTGTCTCTTGTAGATGCACCCAGCATCACCATGTTGCTTCTTAAACATCTTAAACACAGCTTTCTGCCAATACCAAGTCAAGCCTTTCAAGTGAGAGAAGGATCGTCCAAAAAATATAAACATAGACTAGTTCTAACCTTTGTTCTAACAGTGTCCAAGTCTGAGTCTCTACATAAGCTGTTATTTAACTCAGAAGTTCTCTTTGTAATCCTAAGAATACCAACAAGGATAAGAAATCACATACATTTATTTTGATATTTTCTGTTCCAGTCTCTGCTCTCCATTCTAATGCAGTTGGAAGGGACAAGTCTGTGTTTTTTTCCTAAGTAGAGTGAAACGTAACTGGGTTTCAAGCTGGAGGGAAGCTCAGATGCACAAAGTATCTTGCTTACTTAGAAGTCTCTTTTCCATTGACTGCTTCCAGCCCAACCCTTCCATTGCTACTTTTCCCTCAAATGTTGCACAAAGAATACAACTTCTTTGCAACATTTTGATTGTTAAAAGTATTCTAGCAATCATAAACTTGGAGAAAGCAGGTGACAATGTATGCTGGTTTCTTTCAGCCCTGCCAAGAAAGGTTCTTTCTTAGCTAAGTGACAAGTTTGTATGTTTACTGGGTTCTCCTTACAGGATCACCAAATGCAACAAAAACAAACCAAGAATAGAGCCCCTGAAAACGTTAGGCTTTTATAAACAGGTTGTATGAGCTCATCATTCTGTTCACATTCCAGCTTGCAATTTGAAACTCTTTTAAGTGTTTTTCCAACCTGCCAACCACGTGAATGTCATCTGACCATCTTTCTGTAAGTTCAAAAATACCAAGGAAGATAGCAGTAAACTCATGTTCTCTGTGCACATCCACAGGTACACCCGACTGCACAGTTGTTACTGTGCAGTCATTTAGCACTCGCTTTAGTGTTACCCTGCTGTGGAGTTTTTTACTCTGTAGCAGCACACATGTAGATGCCGACCTGGCTGGCTAGAGCATGTGGGTGCTTCCGTGCAGGGGCTGCCCACCAGCTAGCCCTGTGCTGAAGCATCCTTGTGCCCCAGTCAGCTCCTCTGTAGCACACTGAGCTAGGTCTTGCCCCAGCTCAGCTCAGTGTGCTGTAGTCCAGGTGCACACATAAATGGTGTGCCTGGGTTCTTCCTGGGAGCAATAAGCACCGGGGTTTATTGTTGTGCATTAATGGCATGTGTAAACACACCCACAGTAGAATAAAGTTGAGAGCTTCTCTGAAGTGAGGTGACTACAGATAATCCAGGAGGTACGCACTAGGCTTGTGCAAAGCAGCAAGTATTCGAGTCGGCTGATTTGGAGGAACAGTGATTTGATTTAGTGATTCGAATCACTGTCCCGATTCGATCCAGCTGATTTGGATTTGGAGCTAGAGCTGACAAATCAGGCCAAATCTCCTCTGAATCAAACACGCAGTGGCAGCAATGGTGGTGGTGAGTGCCTGCCCACCCCACTATGTATGCCCTGCCTTGCCCCAGCATCCCAGCACTTTCCAAAAAAAAAAAAAGAGAGAGAGAAAAGCCCTGCACTCACCAGCTGCTGCAGTGGCTATCCGGACCTCTGGGGGCTCATGGCAGAGCCCCCCATACACACAGCAGGGGGAAGTGCGGATCATCCCCCCCTCCACATGGCTGCTGTTGTATCACGAGGGTGTAGCGCAGCTCGGCAGGGTAGCGCTGGGTGGCACTGTCCAAAAGCTGAGGCCACTCAGGCTGAGTGCTGCTGGGCCCTGGGTGACTGATGGACCTGCCCCAGCTCCAGGACAATGCACAGTGCCCTGCTGAGCCATGCTGCACCTGCACAACATGACAGCTGCCACGCAGGTGCCAGGCAGGGGGGACAATCCCTGCTGCCCAGCGCGGCATGGGGGGACTCTGCCACAAGCCCCCAGAGGCCCTGACTGCCACTGCTGCAGCCAGTGAGTGTGGAGCTTTAAAAAAAAACAAAGCTCCACACTCACCAGCTGCCACAGCAGCAATCAGGGCCTCTGGGAGCTCATGCCAGAGGTCCCCCCATGCAGCACAGGGCAGCAGGGGGCAGTGAGGATCATTCCCCCCATCTGGCAGCTGTCACATCGTAGGGGTGCGTTGCGGCTCAGCAGGACCGTCCGCACTGTCCCAGGTGGGAGGGGGCCATTCCTGCTGCCCTGCGCTGTGGGGGGGGGAGGGTTTGCCATGAGCCCCCAGAGGCCCCACTCACCACTGCTGCATCCAGTGAGTGCGGGGTTTTGTTTTGTTTTTTAGAGTGCTGGGGTTGGGTGGGGGTCCCCCCATGGTCCCCTGCCCCCTCTTCTAGCCCCCCCACCCCTACTTACTGGCACAGAGCCCGGGTCCAGTTCCCTGTGGCAACAAGCAGGGACCACCTGAATCTCCTAATTGATTTGGAGGCTTCCAAATCAATTCAGAGGCTTCCAATTTGATTCACACCTTTTAATGGATCTCCCAATTCAATTCAGATTTGGAGATTTGGCCCCCAAATCAAGCCAAATCTCCTCTATACCAAATCAGCTACCAACACTTTGCACAGCCCTAGTATGCACTCGCTGCTACAGTTAGTATTATTAGGTACTGTTCCATGAAACAGCCTAGATTGATATACATTATAATTGATAAGAAGTAAGTTAATTATAGGCTGAAATTCTTTTGTTTAGTAACACTGATTTTTCCTGCCCATTCAGTTCCACTTTGTTTTATTTTACCTTGTCACAGCACACAACATTCCTTCCCTCGTTAAGCCTATTGGGTAGTACATTGGCATAATTTTGCGATTTGGAATGATCTAACAACTCACCACTGGAGTTAAAATAAAATCTTTAAACCTAAGTAAGGTTTCAAAATCAGTTTTTTTATTTGTCAATCTAAGAATCTCATTAGTTCTTGTGAGATTATAAATTTTGCCCTCCAGGATGAGAACTTCATCGACCTTGGGTCTTTCCATTTTCCTCATACATGTGTTGCTTTCAGTAAGATGCTTCATTCAGAGATACTAAGCAAATACTCCATAGCATCTAGGGGTTACTACCATGCAGGAAATTGGAAACTCTGAGAATTTCCTCACAGGGTGCATCTACAAGAGATTCCTTACTGCACAGTAATCATGCACATCTACATGTGCACCTGCTTACTGCACATCACTACCCATCAGTAAATTTGCTACCCGTGAGTAAATGTGCAAGTAGCATGCAAGTAAGGATCTCCTAGTGCTGGCCCCACCACTGTGGGAGATAAGGATCTCCCCGGCCTGTTCTCCACCCAGCTCCATGATTGTGTTGCTGAGCAGGGAATAGGCTCCCCAGCTCCTGCCCCACAATCATGGACTGAGGGCTGGGAACTGTCCCAATCAGGGGAAGGTCATAGCCCTGTGCCCTGATCTGGCGATCAAGACACAGGGTTTGGAAAAAGCTGCATAGGAGGGGCAGCCCCCTGCCTCATTTTGCTGGTGGGAGAGTTAGCAGTGAACTCCCAGTTGGGCAGGGAGTCCATGCCCTACCAATGGATTGGAGCAGGGGACTGGGACATTGCTTCCCCTGCAGCTCTGTCCAAGTCCCCTGCCCCCGATTGGAAAATGGGGGCCAGGAGCTCCCTGCTGCCCAGGCAGGGGAACATTATCCCTAACCCAGCAGCAGGCAGCCCCCACCCGCTCCCAGACCATTGCAGGGCCCCAGGAAAGTAGGAGCAGTTTTCTACCATTAGTAGCAAGTGTACTCCTGCTTCCCTGCATGTGAATGCCTAGGGTTACCATACTTCCAGTATCAAAAAAAGGATACCTGTGAGGGGAAGGGAAGGGGAGAGTTGCATATGATTGGGGGGGGGCAGTGATATGCCCATGCCCTGCCTCTGCCCCTCACTTCTAAGCCCCTGCCCCCCAGCCTTGCCAGCCCCCCCCTCACTCCTAACCCACAGCCCCCTTCCCCCCAGCCCTGTCGGTGCCCTGCACTCTGGACCTGCAGATCCTGCCCCCCTCCCCCATGCCATTGCCCTGCAATCTGGACCCACAGCCCCCTACCCCCCCACGCTGCCAGTACCCCTTACTCCTGACCCGCAGGCCCCTGCACCCCAGCCCTGCCAGTGCCCTGCACTCTGGACCTGCAGACCCCTGCCCCTCAACTCCGTTGCTCAAGCAGCTTCTGACCCTCAGCCCCTGCCCCACAGCCCTCCCAGTGCCCCTCACTCCTGAACCGCAGTACCCTGCCCCCCCAGCCCTGCTGCCCAAGTAGCTCCTGCATGCATGCTTGCATGCACATATACAGTGTTTGTCTTATCTGGGAGTGGCTTGCCAGGGCCTGTGCTGGGAGCATGTGACCCCCAACAGCCAATCTCCTTGCCCGCTGCTCCCAGCCCACAAAAGCAGAGGCAAAACAAAAACCTGGACATTTGCTTGCATTTTAAAAACCCATCCAGACACAAGGACAGGGGGGCAAAACCCAGGACATGTATGGATGCCTGCTCACACTTACTTGTGAGTAAACTGCTCCTGGATCTAATACACATGTAGATACACCCACAGAGTTTCTTTTGCACCCTGAGACCAGAAAGGCTCAATGTAGTCTTCAGCCCTAGAAGATTAGTCCTAGAACCCTGAAAACCTCTGCAGTTCTTCCTTACTGTATGTTTTTTGAAGGCTTATTTGGCACAGGGGAACCAATATAATGCTGGCTAAGGCCAGGTTAATCTATGACAAAAAATTCCCATGTATTCTTGATGGAAACCATGACACAGAAATCCCTACCCACCTACCACAAAGAGCCCAGTCCTCAAGAAAAATCCACAGAATGGCTTCTCTAAGGTTGTGAAGGTGGTATTGAAAATAAGCCTATAGTAGAACTATTATCCCTCCAGGCAAAGCCAATTTCTTGCACTCACCATTTTTTTCTTTCACTTCATCCATGGAAGGAAAGGATGGTAAAATACTTTTGTGAATGTTATTTTCCAGCTTTGAAGAGAATGGATTGCACCAGGGGCATGGCACTTTAGGGTCTGAAAAAAAAATCCTGTTTAAGAAAACTTCCACCTACATGGATTGAGAAACACTCTTCCTATTTCCAAAAAAACCCAAAGTGATGCATACAACCAATAGAGTCAACAGTTCTGTCAATGAGCCTTCATGAAAAGCCTATTAACAAAAGTATGCCAAAAGACAAAAGCTGTGCTGCACCTTTTCCTCTTTGTGTTCCTTTTGCTTTCAGGGAGGATTAAGTATCTTCTAATGGAAGTTAAGGCTGTAATTGATTCCAGCCAAGCTTTTCCGGTGCCCTTTTTGGTGATGTGCATGGTATTAATTTGCAAGGCAGGTCAGTGAAAGGAGTCATGTGTTGTGCTTCACAGTGTATCAGGGGGACATCCTGCTCCAAGTCTTGTGGGTCTAACATTCCCACCTGCCACAAAGAATAATTTTAAAAAAAAATCACTTAACTCAGTTCATAGGACATGCTGTTCCTTTCCAGCAGAGGCATTAAACTTACCGTGTGCCCTCAGTCAGTTTTGGACCACTGGGGCTTTTGCATACCAGACCCAGCCCAGGACATAAGGAAGCAGGAATACCAGCAGCTCTGAAGCACATGGTGGCAGCACGGGATACATGGCAGGAGCCAAGGTCCAGGAACCGGTGGCTGGTGGTGAGGGAGGTAGGGTCACATTGTCCCAGATGGAGGAAGTAGCCAGAAGGCAACCAGGGTTGTGTCATCATTTTCCCTCCTACTGCTAATTGCCATGTCCACTGGGGCCCGAGAGTCCCGGATACTTCAGCAGGCTACTTCCCCCAGACACACTGGGGCTAGGGACAAACATTACACATAAACCAGTTGAAGTGCTTAAACCTGTAACAGAACAGATGTTCAGTGCACATAAACCAGTTTCAAAGTGGCCGAAACCAAGTTGAGATAAACCTGGTTAAATGTAGTATCAGACTTAACTGATTTGGCTTAAACTGGTTTATGCACTGTCTATCCCAAACTGCTTGCTGGTTTAAATTAAATCGAACTTCCGCAGCATCCTGACACGCTCTCTGGGCTGGGCTCTCCGCTCCACAGCAGGGCTGCCCTTGCTCCCTGGCTACAGCTTCAGCAGAGACTTGCAGGCACAACAGCATCTGCCTGTTCCCCACCCCCGCCCCACTTTCTGCTAAGCAGGCATTGCCCCATCCCTCACAGACAACTCTCAACATTTGCTAGCAGACCCCATGCTAACTACCTTCAAGCTGTGGCACAGGGGAGAAAGGAAGAATCACCAGATAAAGGGCAATGTCCCTGGGTTTTCTTAATAGGGTGATAAACACTGAGTTAGAGGTGATAAACATTCCCTGCTGGACTGTTCAGGATGGGGGGAACCCCTCCCTAATCACAGCATCCTGCCAGGGCCTGGCCATGCCCCCCTCAGCTCTGCACTGTGGAAAGGAAGTGAGGGCTACTCTATCGCCCCCCAGCGTCTAGCCTGAGCCACTGCAGGCATATGACTGCATTTCTGGAATGCCTGTCTGGTTACAAAACTTATTTAGCCTAGCTAGGTTAGACTAATGCAAAGATTGAATCAATTCAGGCTCAGGCTTTTTGAATGTCTGTCCCTAGCCTGGTAGTCCAGCAGGCCAGACAGAGCAGCATTTCTGGCTTGATCTGGCCCATGCGCTGTATATTTGATACCCCTGCTTGATAACTCACCTGGATAGGGACAATGGAATGGCCTGTAGTTTTATAGTAAGTCTTCCTTTATTTTTATTTCTGTTCTGTTAATATCCGCAGGCATGACATGAGATTAGGACCCATTGTGCTATGTACTGTGGAGAGATACAATACAAAGTATTTTGCATAAAAAAAGTAAAAATCATTACTATTATACAGATCAGAACCCAAAGTATGTAGGAATAAAATGACTGGGGATCCTGGTTTTCCCTGCTTAAAAATAGCAAATTCTCTGATTTAAAAAAATAGCCAATTGTGTGATTAAAAAACCTAAAATCTGTGATTAAAATGAAACATTGCTATATATACAGCTATCAGTTGAACAGAACATTTTTCTGATATATTTACCATTTTAAAGCAGTTTGGAAGCCTACCAGTGCCTCAACCATGGTAATAAAATAAATTCTAAGTACCTATGCATTTTGGTATTTGATTTTGGGATCTTTCTCATGCAAAATCAGAACTTCCTCCTGCAGCAGAGCAGAGCCTGGATCCCCCTCTACCACAGGCAACACAGCCAGAGCAGAACTTACGCAGGGGGCAGGTACAGGTTGCCCACTGCGAGCTCAGGCTCCCTGTCCTGCTGCCCTCCCCCCACAGTCTCCAGGGCCCAGCAGGCAGGACCCATAGGGTAGAGCTGTGTGAGGAAGCTGGGTGACACCACTATGAGCCCTGCATCACCGTGGCAAGGTACCCCCTGCCTGCCTAGCAGCAGCGAGGGCCACAACTCCACGCCACCACCCCCACTGCTGCTAGGTGAGCACAGGACATTTTGCCAAGGTGGCATGGGCCTTGAGATGGCAAGGAGCTTCCCCACCCAGCCCCACTCTGCCCTGCTGTCCTGGGTCCCTCCTGCTGGGCTGTGAAAGACCTGGGGGAAAGACCTGCAGGGAGCCTAAGCCCACAGCAGGCAGACCACATTCGCCCCCACTCTGCTCACAGATCTGGGGGGTAAGTGAGAAGCCAGCCCTATCCCTGCCCCTCCCCACCGCCCAGATGAGCCACCCATGACTCCGTCCCACTCCCCGCCTGGCCCCTGGAGCCACACATTCTGGCCCCATGCCCCAGTCCCAGCCCTCCCCAACTCCCTCCCTATGGGGACCTCAATCCCCATCCCCCCAACCAGGCTTACCTGAAGAATATGTTCTCCAGTCACGTGCATGTATGAGCATGCACACACACTTGGTGCCTCTTGCCTGAAGGCTCTCCAGCCTGCAAGGAGATTCAGGGAGTAGGAGGAACTCTGCCAGCCTTCACAGAGCTCTTTGCAAAAATGGAAAATCGACATGTTTCCTCGTTAAAATGAAATATCAGTGACCTTTTAGAAGTTTGAATTGCCTAACTGTGGTTTGTGTTGGTCTGAAAACTTAACGTCTAGCAGAATTCCTTTCCTCAGGCAATAACAATAAGGATTTTCAGTCTCCTTTGTTCTGGTCTGTAACAAAGGCTGGTGTTTTAAGTAGTCTCAACACAGTGTAGAAGTTACAAATTAAACAATAGATTTGCTTTGCAAAGTCCTCAGTCTAGATGGCAATGAAGGGTCAGGAAAGTCCTCTGTTATTTAGATGCCAATTAAGAATCAGTGAGCAACTAGATTTGTATGTTAGGTTTTTTTAAAAATATCAGTACTGTGCATATTTCCCTGTTTCTCTCCCTGGTTTTCAGGAAAAGCCTTTGACTCACCTTGCTCTAGGTGGTCAGTGACAACTATACTTAAACTCCTCAGTCCTCAAATTGACATCCTAGGGGCAAAAATTACACCTAGATCAGTTTAAGTGATCAGAAATTGGTTTAAATCTGTAACATAAAATAAGTTCAGTGCACATAAACCAGTTTCAAAATGGCCAAAACTAGTTTAAGATAAACCTAATTGAATGTAGTATCAGACAACTGTTTTGGGTCAAACTGTTTTATGGAACTTCTGTCGCAGACCCCTTTCTGGTTTAAGCTAACTCAGAGTCCCCCAGCATCCTGATGTGACGGGCTGGCTGGCAGTGACCTGGCCCAGGGGTTTTGAAAGGGCAAAAGATGATTGGAGGACTTGGGATTCCCTTTCTGCACCAATCAGGCCCCAGAGACTCACTCCCCCCCACCCATGTCCCGATTGGCCCCTTGGGTCACCTGGAGGGGGATAAAAGGGGCAGTGTGGGCTGACTCAGGGGAGAGACCAGTAAGGCACAACAAGGAAGGGGCTTCACAGAGCTGAGCCAGTGGGCCAAAAGCAGTGCCTGCAGGCAGCAGTGGGACCCTCAGCAGTGCAGCCAGCAGAAGAGGCTCCCCACTGGGCTCCAGATCCCCAAGGAGAGGCTCCCCAGCCCCAGGAAGGATCTGAGCAGCAACCTGAGGGGTTCCCAGCTCTGCTTCCAGCTCCTCCAATCAGAGGCCAGGCAGCTTGACATGAGGCAGGGCTCTGGGAAGGTCAAGACCCCTAGCAGGCTGGAGTAGTGACACCAATAGTGGCTGTTTGGCTGCATTCCTGCCTACCATGTGGGAGATCTGGTTCAAGTCCCAGCTAAAGTGACTTGGGGTGAGTGAGATAACAAGAAGCAAATCTTCTTACAGTAGAAAGGGGCCATTGTGTTCCTCCCCCTCCAGGTACCAAGGCCCTATGTTTCCTTGTCATTTGACATTTTGCATTTTGTGCCCTTTGTATATTTCCCCAACCCATATTGTTTGCTCTGCTGTTTGAGTTTTATATTTTGTTAACCCTGTTTTGTCCGTAATTGTAAGTGTGTAACCTCTGTTGAATCCTGCCCCCTTAGGGCATTGTAGTGTCCACTATACCCTCTGATTTATGCCTGTTATGTTCCCAGTATTAAAAGATATATGGTTAAGTCGCCATTGGTGATCTGGCTCTGCTCTATAGGGGAGGAGAGTCCCTACACCTCCCACAGCACTTGTGCACCTGCTTTGATCCCTTCAATTGGAGAGGGGGTACCTCTTGGAGTACCGCCCAGGTTACACCAGCATACTGTACAGCCCTGGGCTGGGCTGGGCTGTTCTCTGTGGAGCAGAGCTGGCCCCACCCCTCTGCTCTCTACCCTAAGCAGGGATGGGGCATTGCCAGATGTTGGCCCTGCATGGCCCCCTAAGATAAAGGGGGCAGGGAAGGTGTTTATTCCCCCCTCCTTCCCCTGTCCCACTGGCATGGACCCCACAAGCCCCTGTCAGGCATTCCCCCACCCCACCCCACCCCACTCGCTGCTGGAGCAGCAAGGGGTGTGGCCAGCCCCAGCAGCAATACCCCATTCCCTCCACAGTCCCCATTTGCTTCAGGCTACTGCTGGGGCTGGCCATGCCCCCTGCCACTTAAGTAGCAAGCGAGGCAAAATGCCTGACAGGCCCTGGCTGGGGTCCATAATGGAGGGACTGAGGGAAACTAAATCTCCCTTTATCCCCTATTCACTTGAGGCTGCTGTCAGTGGGCCATACCCCTGCCACTCCAGCAGCCAGTGGGGGAGGGGGAGAAGGCTCCTCCGCCCTGGCCAGACAGACCCTGGCTGGGGTCCCCGAGGGAGAGATGGGAGGGAGGGAGGGGGAATAAACCTCCTCCCTGCCACTTTTTACCTCAGGGAGCCACGTAGGGCCAGCGTCTGGCCATGCCCCCACCCCTGGCTGCTCTGCCTCGGCCAGTTAGACACTGACTCAGGTTCATGCCAGTGGGACAAGGGAGGGAGGGAAGAATTAAACCCCCCTCCATTTCCCCATTCACTACAGGCTGCCGCCAGGGCTGGCCACACCCCCTGCCACACCAGCAGTGAGGGAGAAGGGTGGGAAACGCCTGGCAGGGACTGCTTCCTTATTCCCCCTCCAGGAACACCCTCACTGGGGACCATGCAGGCCAGGGTCGGAGTTTAAACCCCTCCCCAATCATACGCAGCCTAGCCACACTCCCCCATCACCTCAGCTTCCCTCTAGCTGAAGGCCTGCTCTAGTGCCCCCTGGGTTCTGGCCTGAGCCACTGCAGGCATCTGGCTGCATTTCCAGAATCAAAAGTGAATGTCTGTTCAGTTGCTTGCTGGTTCAAGAGTAACCTGCAAAGATTGAATTGATTCAGGCTTGGGCTCTCTGAATATCTGTACTTAGTCTAGTGGTGTGACCCCTTGAGCATCTTGAAAATGAAACAATAGCTCCGTCATGGGCTGAGATCCCTAGTTCAAAGACTTTGTCTTTACACAGCGAATTGGTTTTCTTGTGGGTGACTTTATCTATTTGAAATCCTCAAAATACATTTTTATGGATTGAAGTGAAATTGCAGTGTGCTAGAAATGGTACTCTTCAAGGCTGTATCATCTGGTAGCAGCCACTTGAGATAACTATGGAAATTCAACAATGGAGTTTCACATAATATGACATGTATGGCAAAGGAAGTTTTTTCACTGAGAAAGACAGAAATAAGCTGAGTAAATGAGATTTTTCTCTCACAGCCAACTTTATGTCAAATACAAGAAAAAAGCAAAGGCAAGGAGCGTTCTTCTTCATAATGGGCAAACATATTTCTATATTCTCAGGCCCACATCACCTTTTCACTCTAGGGCTTGGGACAGACATTCACAAAGCTGGAGCCTGTATTGATTCAACCTTTGCAGGTTAGTCTAACCCACCTAGGCTGAGCCAGTTTGTAACAGATCAAAAATTCTCCTTGGACTGAGCAAATGCAGCCGGTTGGGGGGCGGGGGGTGCTAGAGCATGCTTTCAGCCACAGGAAGCTATGCTGGGGCGGGGAGGTGGGGCATGGCCAGTCCTGGCTGAACTGGCAAGGGACCCAAGCCGGGTCTGCCAGGGACTCCCTCCTTGCTACTGCCACAACAGGGCACCATGGCCCCTAAGGCAGGGCAGGGAGGACAGTTAGTCTCTCCTCTACCCCCACTGGCAGCTGGGCCTGCACATCATTGCCACCACACTCGCTGCCTGCTGTGCAATAGGCCTCTGCAGGAAGCCAGAAAGAGGAGGAATAACCCCTGTCCCTGCTCCCTCCCCCTTTCAAGGGGCCCTATCTGGCCATGCTCCCACCCCACCACTGCAACGAGAGGGGGAAGGGCCCATGTTGGGGGAAGTAGCCCCTGTCAGAAATGTCAGGGAGCGTAAGCCTGTTCCTGGTGCGGGAACTGGAGTGCTGGGTGGGCAGAGCTGCAGCAAGCTGTGCACAGCAGAGCATCCAGAGCAAGCCAGAGCCCTCCAAGGCCCTGCAGCACTGCTGTGCTCTGCAGCAGCTTTGTCACCCAGCAGCATGGCTCCCACCAAGAATAGGCTTGTACTTGAGGAAATGGGGATGGGGCCTGCTGCCACAGTCACAGGCACTCTCCCTCAACACTCCAGGGGTCGTGTGAGGGTAGGGGTGGGGCCAGATGCAACCTGCAGGGATGCTGGGGTGGAGGCAGGAAGAGGAGTTCCCTACTCTGCCCCTAGGGCACCACAGCAGGGTCTGCCCAGCCCAGCCACAGCTGCTGCACAGTCTGCACTTGGGGCAGCATCCCCTCCTGCCAGGAGGGGGCTGGCCCCAAGCACCGACTGAGCAGCAGCTGCCCCGAGTGCAAATGAGCACAGATTGAGTGATGGAGTTGGTCTGCAGCCACTCTGTGCTCGGGGCCAGTCCCCTCCTCGCAGGAGGGAATGCTGCGGCCAGCCACTGGAGTGATAAGGCAGGAACTACTATGACTGGAGCAGCAGCTCATGCCCCTATTTCCCCATGTGTGAGCCTCTTCCCAGTGGGGACCACACTGTGGCACCAGCAGAGCTGCTGTGGAGTGCACAGGACTGGAGGAGCTTGCAGGGCTCTGGCCCTCCGGACACCAGTGCTGCAGCATACAGCCCGCCTCAGCTCTGCCAGCCTGCAGCACAGCACCCCCACCAGGAAGGGGCTGCTTCCCCCTCCCACTGCAGCAGCAGGGCAGGGGCATAGCCAGACAGGGCCCCTTGGGGGAGGCAGAGACAGGAGATTTTCCTCCTCCCTCAGGCATCCAGCAGAGGAGACAGCAGGGGGTCTATTCTGTGGCAGAGAGCAAGTGCGGAAGCAATGGTGTGTGGACCCAGCTGCCAGTGGGGGTAGGGGGGAGACTAACCCTCCTCCCTGCCCACCTCTGCCTCAGGAGCTATGGCGCTCAGGCTCCTGCTGGTAGGAATTGAACCTGTCCCTGGCCAGACACCCACCCCTGCCTGTCCCTGCTCTGGCTGAGGAGAAGAGGGGTGGGACCAGCCTGGCTGGGCTGGAGCAGAGAACCTAGCCCAGAGAGCATGCCAGGATGCTGGAGGAGTCTGGTTTAACTTAAACAAGGAAGGAGTCTGGGACAGACATTGCATAAACCGGTTTGAGCCAGATCAGTTAAGTCTGACACTACATTCAACCAGGTGTGTCTCAAACCAGTTTCAGCCATTTTGAAACTGGTTTATGTGCACAGAATGTCTGTTCTGTTACAGGTTTAAACCAGTTTTGGATCACTTCAACTAGTTTGTGTGTAATGCCTGTTCCTAACCTAGAAAAACAAAGGATGTGGTCTGCAAACTGTATTCATTTAAAGCACAGAGATGCTTGAGAAAATTGACAAAAAAAATAGTCTGAATCTGACAGTTCAACAAAAGTGAAGTGAAAATTTCATAAAAGTGAAAATTTTATGAAGCCACAACACTTTCAAAAAGTTCTATTAGCTACCAAGCATATTTCTAATGGAACTCTGCATACCAGATGGATTTCCATCAGAAATGTGTTCATTTTTCTGCCAGCTTAGCCACACATTTCCTTGGTAGCTCACCTGATTGTCTGCTAGAGAGTTTAGGCCTTCTGATTTCTAGAATTCAGCAGTGTGCCTGGCAGACTGACAAGGAACCAGAGAATGGGATCCCCTGTCCTAACGTACATAGCTATTCAGCAACCCAGACTCCCAGCATTTCACTGCTCATTTCCTCTGGGGTAGAGACCTACATGCAGATTGCCCTGAAGCTAAGTGCCATCCTTTCTCTTTCGATTAAAGTGTTAGATTACACATGCAATGAGATATTCTTCTGCAATCTAAGGAAGTAAGCTGTTGTCTAAAAAAGTTTATGCCTTCTTGAATGAGTTAATCTATTAAGGTGGCACTCTACCCTAGCTTCTGCCAAACCTAAGAAAATGAAATTTGTCATTGTACTACTCATACAATGGTCCTCTCCATACACACACATAGTTTAATTAAGTTAAACCTGAAAAAGGCAAAGGATTGTCTTTTTCAATGCATTGCATCAACATTGCATAAACCAGTTTGAGCCAAATCAGTTAAGTCTGATACTACATTCAACCAGATTTATCCCAAACTGGTTTTAGCCGTTTTCAAACTGGTTTCTGTGCACTGAATGTCTGTTTTGTTACAGGCTTAAACCAGTTTCTGGTCACTTAAACTGGTGTATGTGTAATGTCTCCCTAGCCTAGGTGTCATACTTTTGTTTAATGTACCCCTGGGTAGTTAACACAAAGGTAAGGACATAGATACAAAAGGAAATCTGTTTCTTCAATAAAAAACAACGTATACAAATTACATAAACATACACTGTAGTGTTCACTCCTGACTGCATCATCATTTACTCTTGTGCAAAGTATCATATGCCATATAGACTAAAAAATGGGGGTTTTTTCCATTAGCTTAATGAAAGTCAACGTGCACACACACACCATATTCACTGCCCATGCAGATAAAGTATGACACCTAGACTAGGGAGACATTACACATACACCTCCCTCCCCTCTCTCACAGCACAGACCCTAGCCAGCTAATACTGACAGGTGTCTGTATAAGGCAGACAGGACAAAAGTAGACAGGACAGTATCTGCTTAGGACTTTTTGGAGCTAATCAGCAGGTAGGTGGTAATGTCCCTCCATTCCTTTCTTGGAAAAAGTTATTTAAAAACAGCTTGAACTAATGAGAGAGGCTTTTGTTTTGCTGATGGACTGATACATGCTGTGCAACTCCCTGCTGGCTCTGTCACTGGTCAGAGGAGCAGCAAGAGGGGGTTTGACCCAAATCAGTTAAGTCTGATACTCCCTAATCAGAGTGTCCTGCTGGTGCCTGGCCATGTCCCCTCCACCCCCCACTCAGCTCAGCACTGTGGAAGGGAAGGGAGGGTTGCTCTAGGACCCCCCAGCTTCTAGCCTGAGCCACTTCAGGCCTGTGCCTGAATTTCCTTAGTCCAAAGGGTTTGTCTGTACAGTTACAAACTAGTTCAGCCTAGCCAGGTTAAACTAACCTGCAAATATGGAATCAATTCAGGCTCAGGGTTTTTGAATGTCTGTCCCTAGTCCTACAGCGCAGTTTCAGTCAGTTGTGTTGTAGCCCCCGATGCCTACCCATACAGCTACGTGATCTTAAAGATGCTGAACTCAGTATGCAATGGGATAAGGAGGAAGTAAAGCTGAGTCATGTCAAATGAATTCAACTGAAAAAAGCATCTTCATCCACAGGTTGACAGGGCCTGAGGGAGTACATTAGAGGGATGTTTACATTCTCAGAATCATTCAGCTTTTTTACTTTCCATTTTTGTCTTCCTCCTTTTATCATCACTCTAGACACTACATCTACCAAAGCTTGTATCTGGCTGGCAGATACCATTGTTCTTAATGTTAAGACAGAGATTTTTAAAAGATCCGAAGGCAGTTAGTTATATTGGGATATAGATCCTGGATTTTTAGAACTTTTTTTTTTTTTTTGAGATTGACTCTGCACCTTTAGCAATCTCATCATGCCTCTTCCTACCTCTAACAACAGAGTAGTAGTTTGTTGCAGAAATACTAGAACCCTTAAGTGAAAGTAGAACGCTAATTTACTAGGTGCTTTTTAAACAGAGCTGATTTCTGACCTTATTGCCTTTTACAGTAAGCATATATAACAATAATGATCAAATATTGCATTAGAATAGTCACATTTAGCTAATTATACTACTGCCAACATTTTAGTACCATAGCTGCTTTTCAAATACAAATATAGCAGGTGCCCACAATGTTTTTTGTGCTGAGTGACAAAAAACCTTGCAACCCCAACTTGAAAGATGTTGGCATGCCAAGGGTGCATGGTGCAGGGAGGAGGGGGAGAGCCATGAGGGGCCTGATTCTTGTTGCGGCAGTGCAGCCTTGGCTCCTTCCCCACCATGCTCCCTGCAGCGCACATGCAACCGCCACCGGCAGCAAGCCAGGCAAGTCTCCAGACCCCAATGCAGCTGCTTACAGCCTTGTGGCTGCCTGCTACAAACAGCCCAGGCTCTGTGCAGGCTCCTGCTACCTCTCATGGAGCCCAAGCTGCTGGCAGCAGGGCTTGTAGCTTCCCTGCCATGAACAGTCTGGGCTCTGGGCAGGCTCCTGCCACCTGCTGTGGAGCCTGGGCTGCTGACAGCAGGGCTTGTAGCCTGGGGGCAGCCTGGGCTCCATAGCAGGTGTGGCTGCATGCACACCTCAGGTGCATGGCAGGGAAGAGGCCAGGGTTGTGCTACCAGCCACCCAGGCTAAGGGTGGCTCCCCACCACCTGCTGTGCACATCCTGGACTCTGTGGCTGGCAGCAGCTGCCTAGTGCCTAGGCCATCTGTATTGTGCATTGAGCAAAATGGCCTCACATGCCATGCTCTGGCACACATGCCAGGGGTTGCTGACCCCTGAAATGTAGAGTTATACCAGACACGTTAAAACTATTCACTTGGTTTTTTGTATCCTTCACAAATGCATTTATTTAGTATCAGCTCTAATAGCAAAATCTTTTCACATGAAACCATATATTTATTGTAGTTTTTTTCCTAAATCCCAGTAATCTGACTGAAGGGATTACAAGGTGTAATATATTTATATTTATTTTATTTATTCTATAAATATATTTATTTATGGGATTTTCTACTTACAGAACCAACCTGCAAGATTTACACATTCCAAGTTTTAACCCAGGATTTAGGGTCATGCATTACAACCTCCTCAAGGAAGAATAGATCCTGAGCATCTCAGCAAATCAACATGATGAGCAGGGAAATGCCATCTCTGCAGCAAGGGTCACCAGTTCCCCAAACTCCACAGTTGCCCCTCCATGAAGACTTCCCCAGGCTTCCCACTGTGGGAGAAAACAGTATGAACTTGAGTGGGGGGTAGGGGAGGTGGTTTTTGGGAGGAGGTCGTTTAGGAAGAATGGTTAAGATCAATGCATTTAACTCGAAAGAAGCCTGTAGGTTTTTTGCAAAGGAATCAGTTCTTATCCAACAGCATTAACTTGCACTCTTTCTGCCACCTAGCTGTCAGGAAGCTTCCTTTGTGGGGAGCTGCAAGGACCCTTGCTAATATGCCCTAGGAAAACCACTATGAAGACTATACAGAAGGCAAGCCACTAGGTGGCAGACACAGGGGTTAGGATAGAAGTTACATATTAATTGGTGTAAGTGATCAGAAACTGATTCAAATCTGTAATACAACAGAAGTTCAGTGCACATAAACTGCCTTCAAAATGCATGAAACTAGTTTAAGATAAATATGGATGGCCCATGGTTGCTACTAATTTATTAGTGTGTTCTAGGGCCATGTTATTAATCATACCCCCTTTAGTGAGAAAACCTATAGTTCGTGATTCCCTGGGTGTTTTTCTGAGATTTATCTATGTTCCAAACTCCCATGGCTGAATTAAGCCTGTTCCACATGTGGTCTAGGGTACCTCTTTTTTTCCAGGCGCTTGGAGGCTGTTGGGCTGCGGGTTGGAAAACAGTTGGCCAAGTCCAGGGCAACATTTTCTCTGCCAACCGGGCGCCAGCAGAACAGTTGGGGAATGCTGTTCTGATAAACCATTGTTCAGGGTTAAAAGTAATATGGGTATTAAACAAGGAGCCATTAAGGAGAACTGGAGCCCTGGTCTGGGACCTCCACCATGGGGTGACATTAGACAAGCGAGGTAGCAGATACACCTGTGGTGGCTCCTTTCGGATTAGCAACATGCATCCCTGCTTAATGCAAAAAAACAGACAGGGGTTTTTCTGTTTGGGTGCTTAACCATTTCCCTTCTTGTTTCTGGGATTGGTAAACTTCCCAGTGGCATTGGTTTATTTGCTGTAATGCATCTCCATTTGTGTACGTGAACGCACATTGTCCAGGTGCAACAATGGCATGGGTATCTTGCAAAAATGATTCTGGCACAGTGACCCCATGGGTTCAGCCAGGTTTTCTGGGTTGGCCAGGGCTGTGCCCTGCAGACTTTCCCAGACTGTTTGGCGATAGGCAGCTATAGTGTATTTAATTCCGTGAGCGATTCCCCCTTCATCCATATGGCAGAACCACAAAATACCTGCAACATGGGATGTGTTGGCTTCTTATTCCATGGACCACCACTTACCAGCATAAGAGCTGTTTTTAAACCACCATAGTACCTTACTATACTTGGAGGACCAGTGTATTTGGTGAGCTGTACACCATTGTGCCAAAGTATCATTGGGTAGGGGGACTGCCGGAGCAATTGTTTCCCATGGAGGTGGGGTCGGAGGTTTTGGTCATCTCTTTAGGCTCCAGGTGGTTGTAGAATTTTGAGCTTCAGGCGGGGTTACGGCAGTGGTCACGTCAGGACTCAGGGTGGGCAGTGTACCTGCAGGCAAAATATAACAGTACCAGGGCCATTGGAAGAAACCACAATAATCTCCCCGTCCTACACTCGTTCTTCCCAATTCTGGCATATGGGAGGAAACCAAGTAACCACCCTGTTCCACAGTAACACTGACAGGTTCCCCCTTGCCAGTCCACAATCCATCACCGACGACTGAGAGGCCAGTTTCACGCTTCTTCAATTGCAGTGGGGCGTTCCCAGTATTTCAGTGTGTCCAAGGCCTTGGCAGTGGGTGCAATCTGGGGTCCAGGAGCATAGGAATGTCCCACATCAGTCAAACAGCAGCATATGATTAGCAGTCCCGTCATGATGGCATTCCACCCCTTCATTGCTGGATGGGGGTGGCGGTGTTGCTCTGGAGCAGGATGACAACTCCTGAGCACCCTGACGTTGCCACAGCTGTGTCCACAGATGGACCCAATCTGCAGGAACAAGGAAAAATGGAGTCTGGCTCCTGTTAGATGGATATGATCTTGATACCCACCATGAGTTACATGTGTCCCGTGTCATTAGCACCCCTTCCCCTTCGTCCCCCTGTGGATGCTTAACTACTACCTGATTCCCCCCCCCAGAGTTTTCCCCAGCCACCTCTTAGTCGTTCTACTACTGGCTCGTGGGACCTGCCTTGACCAAAGGCTTGCTGCATGGTGCTTCCTCCAGAGTGGAGCTGATTGTTGGCCCAGTTGACTGAGCGATCCAGGTGCAGGTCCCAGTCTTTGAAGGCCGAACCAGCGGCCATTTGCAGGTTGCACTTTAAGATACCATTGGCTCGTTCTAGCAGTCCATTAGATTGTGGGTAATAGGAAATGTGATAGATCCACAGCACTTGATGTTTTGCAGCCCACTTGTAGACAAGATGGTTGCAAAAATGTGAACCATTGTCACTTTGCAGCTCTACAGGAGGTGGGTAGATGGCTAGCCAGTTTTCTAGTGCTGCACAGCTATCCTGTGCAGTGGCCTTGGCAGAGGCCCGAGCAAACATCATTCCGGTGACTGCTTCCACTGCTACAAACACATACTGTCGCTTTCTGGTTGTGCAGGAAAGTGGGCCTATAAAGTCACATTGCTAAACTTGCCATATTACTTTTCCGTTACATAACGACAAAGGGGTAGTTAAGGCAGGGGTTAGTCCGGTTTGACTTCCTGGCAGGTGATGCAGGAGTTGACTATGCTATAATTCCCATGCTTTCCTTTTGGTTAGGTGAATGCCCCAGGTGGCTGCTAGGCAAGCAGTTCCATCGCAGCCAGGGTGCTTATGCTGTCGATGCAGCCATTCTGCGGCTAGCACTCCAGGGGTTGCCTGGAGGGAGGGGCTGGGTGCCTTCTCTGGGGGTGGCTGAGCTTCTGCCTCAGCAACAAGGGCTTCTGTGCTGCCTTTGGCTAGCTCATCTACTTGCCTGTTTCATTTTGCTTCAGACCCTTCAGCTCTTTTTTTTCCATGTCCTACACTAACATGCTGTATATGTAGGGGAAGGCCTCCCTTTGCCATTACCCACAAAGTCTCCCAGTTATCATAGCTCCAAATATTTTTGCCTCGTCTTTTGAAGTTTTCTTTTTTCCATAAGGGTAGCCACTTGGTACAACCCTCTACTACCATCCATAAATCGCAGTAGATATAAATGGGTTTTGTATAGCCTGACCCTAGTAACAGTTCATAGTTGGCCACGTTGACTACAGCAGTCAACTCAGCATACTGAGCACTTTGGCCGTTTCCCTCCATTGTAAGCTGCCAGCTGGGCTTGCAGCTCTTTTACATTATTGGGGGCAGGGGTATCTACTAGGCTTTGCAGCTCCTTAGCCAGTATGGTGGGTCCATCTTGTTGCCACTGGATTCCCAGGAATTTACACTGGGGCCCAACTTCTTGGATCTTTTTGCTGGACAGCATGAATCCAAATGCCTGCACCTTCTCCTTTAGGAACTCAAAACAACAAATGGTTAATTCCCAGTCCTGGCCTCCCACCATAACATCATCGGCATACTGCCAGACATGCACCTTTGAGTGGCTTAATTGGACTTCATGGACCACTGCAGCCAGCACTCCATGGGCCAAGGTGGGGCTATGCACCCAACCCTGGGGTAGGACTGTGTAGGTGTACAGCTGTTCTAGCCATGTGAAGGCAAACAAAGGCCAGTGATCTTTATGGATGGGAATAGCAAAGAACATGTCTTTAATGTTCATGGATCCCATTCACTGGGGTCCATAACACCTAATGTTTTCTGTTAATGCAGGCATGGATGGGACCGCAGCTGTCAAATGGTTGGTATTGGCATTCAGAGCTCTGAAGTCAATAGTCAATTGCCAATCCCCACTTGGTTTACATACAGGCCACATTGGGTTGTTGTATGGAGAATGATTCCGAATGATGGTTCCATCCTCAAGCTGCCGATTGATGATGTCCTGGATGGGTTGTGTTGCCTCGGGGGTGGCGGGGGGCGGGTATTGAGATCGATGTACCCCCTTCATGGCTGGCAGGGCGAGTGGGGTCATAAAACATCAGGCTACTGCCATCATCACGTCTTCCTGCTCGATTTCCTGGGCTGTGGTACAGCCAAACTGACAGGTTTCCTGTTAAAGAATAAACTGCTGCCCTTGCAACACATTTAGTCCCAGTAGGTTTGGCCCTCCTCTGAGCATTACAGCAGCTGCTGTTACTATGGAGCCATTAGGCAAGGTGAATGTGGGTCGAACCAAATGTCCTGGTCACCTGGCACCTCCAACTCCTACCACTTGGTAGGGGGTTCCCTGTGTCCCTTTCCATTCTGCACAGTCCAAAACACATAGCTGGGCACAAGTGTCTAGTAGCATATCAATTAACTTTTTTCTTCCATTTAAACAAATCTTTGTAGGCACTTTGATTAAGGGGCTAATATTATTCTGTGTTACCAGTCCCTGATCCTCTACTGCCCCCACAATGGCCCCTTGCATGGGGGGCTGGGTCAGCCGGGACTCCTACTGTGGGGGTTTGGGGGGTGCCAAGGGTTCTGTCTTCTTCCCCTTTTCACCCTCACAGTGTTTGATCCATAACCCCTCCAGGACTAAGACAGGCAGTCTGTCAATTTGCTCTTTACTAAACGCTGCTGCCTGTAGCTCTCTCCACATCTGTGCCCATGGAGCTTTGGGTTTTTCATTTCCTACTTTCCTGGATTTGGGGGGCCCAGCTGGGTCATCTTTCTCAGGGGCCACTGCCATGGCCTTGGCAGTTTTTATTGGTTTGGGAATCCCTGGCTTCTGCAAGATGGGCAGAAGCTGTACTAGCCTCCGTATTGCATCTCTTACCGGGTGAGTCACTAACTCTTGTTGCAGTACCAGGAGAGCTGAAGTGCATTCAGTGGGTGATCTTCAGCAAAACTTTCTCCACATCGCCTTTGTTATTAATTCTTCATCTAATGTATGTCTCCAGTTTCCTGTTTGAACAATTTCTGTCAAAGACAGCTGGTAAAGACAATGAATGGCCTCTTCTAAATTAAGCCTTGCTCATGGGGGGGAGGGTTAAACTCTTCTTTTATGTTACTGTAACCTGCAGCAGCCGCTTGCACTGCAGCAGAAAACAGTAATATTTTGGTCCTGCCCGACCCACTGACCCAACTGGATTTCAGGGCGGAGGACCAATTGTGCTGCCTTGGTGCAACTTACAGATACTGCTGAGGCTCCTTCACTATACATTCAAACTAACCAATCTATTATTGGCTCCCCTGGTTTAGCTTTATGTTGCTCTTGCAGAACTTTGATTTCTGTGCGAGTAAAAGACCATGTCTCTGTCCGGGGATTTTCCCCTTGTGGCTTTCCATGGGTCATCATCACTGGGAAGGTTTGGGTTAACCCTCCTCCCAAATTCCCTTGGACTGCTGGGGCATAAGGAGGTGGGATTTCACAGACTTCTGCCTCAAGCCTCACATACTCATCATTCCCTGGCTTAATTTCTGCAGTTTCACCATACAGACTTTCACTCTCTGGGTCATCCCACAGCTCAGTTTTGCCAGTTATTAAGGCAGCAGGTGCTAGTTGTTGGGAGCTGATTAGATCAGCTGACCGCCAGGGGGCGAGGCTTGGCCTTCATAAGCAGGGAAGG
>NW_017728948.1:43817745-43823399 GCF_001723895.1 Crocodylus porosus
GGGGCAGGGGCAGGGGCATCGGCATCAGTGGTTGCAGTCTGACCGGCTGCAATGATGCAGGGGAAGGAGGACCTTGATGGAAGTGAGAGAGAGCCAGCATAAAGTGGAGTTAGTATCATAAGCTCGAGAACTTATGATGCATTATAGCCGGCTGGCTTAGAGCTTTGTGGAGTTGTTATCGTTACACCGGAGGACTGGGCGAGGCTGTAGGGGTGGAAGAGGCCTCAGCAGGAGCTCCCCAGTAAGGTTCAGGAGTTCCTGGCACCATGGAGGGTGCCGCGTTGTGGGGTTGTCCCAACCCCAGCCCATTGGGGCGACTTCAGGAAGCGTAGAGTAGAGGCAGAAGCCCAGTAGGGCGTGGGCCCAGGAAGGTGGGTCTAAGTAGTGGGGGGTCCCGACCCCAGCCCAGCGTGGGCATTACCAGGACAGGCCCCAACTGGAAGCCCCAATTGGGAAGAGCCCCAGTGGGGTGTAGGCCCGAGTCGGGCATAGAAGGCCTGGGTGTGGGCGGGGAGCGCACGAGGCAGGACCACAGGCCCAAGTTGGGCATAGACAGGCCCGAGTGCAGGTGGGGAGTCCAAGGGGCGTGACCACAGGCCCGAGTTTGGCATAGAAGGCCCAAGTGCGGGCAGCGAGCGCGAGGAGCATGAGCAAGGGCCCAGTGGGGGCATAGAAGGCCTGAGTGCGGGCAACGGAGCTTGAGAGGCAACCACAGGCTTGAGTGCGAGCATAGAGACCGCGGGGAGTGCAGGGCGCAGGCCAGCACATGAGTGGCCGCGGACTATAAGGGAGGCAGGCCCGAGTGGGGCGCTGCCTGTGACATACGAAGCCCCAAGAGGGGAGTAAGCCTCTTGGGAAGTCCAGGCTGGGCGAGAAGGGGCACAATCAGAGAGAGCCGCCCCAGGAGGGGGTGCGTGTATTGAGTTGGCCCCAGGAGAAGACCAGCACTGGGACTTGGAGGAAATCCCGGCATAGTAAGACCGGCCCCGTGCCAAGAAGGGTAGGAAGGCAGCTTCCTTAACTGACCTAATAAGTTCAAAGATGTGGCAGGCAAGACAGAGGATGTGTTAAAGACCCAGACTTGGCACAGTAGGCAAGGGCACTAGGGGAGGTCACGGCACCCTAGGGGCTGCCCAGCCACAGTCCAATAGAAAAAGTAACACAACCTTGAGGGCACCCTTGCTATTACTCTCAGTAGAGGAGCCGGTTCTTATAATTAGTATGTTACTTCTTTGTAGCAGGGTTGTAGGACTTGCCCTGTGCCCCAGACTGGATCCAGACCATTGGGCTGCTTGTGGGCTGGATCCAGACCCAGAAGCAGTGGAGCAAACAGCAGGGTCAGCACAGCCATTGAAATGGGCTGTCCATAGGCCTGAATTCAGCAGCAGGGCCCACCCATGCTTGTCTCCCATCCCATCTTAATTCCTTGTCCTGCCAGGAGCCCTGAAAGCCACAGGAAACAGCTCCAAGGGCCAGATCCAGCCCATTGACTATACGTTTGACATCCCTGATTTATAAGGTAGCACTCAAAGATTACTAGGATCCTGGAAACGACTGATACAAGACTAATACACAATCAGTCTATGGAGCTGATAGCTAGAAAAACATATCACTGAGGACAAGAATTTAGACATATTTACAGGGATAGTGTAATGAGTCCGGCACTGGAGCAACAAAGTCTCCTGCTTGACGCATCCCCTGGCTCCTACCTCTTTACTCTCTGGTCCCTAAGAGGTCCATCTGCCTTGTTATGTCATCTGCTGCATCTTTGATGTTATCATTTCACTGGGAGGCTTCCCCAGAAGGCAGATGCAGGTTTTGGGAAAGGGCCTTGTCTGAGCTGAGGCCTTTCTTGGCCTTGGCCCACTTTAAACTAGTTGGTCCCTCCACCTGAGGTCCACTGTACCAGGACTCTGGATTCTCAGGCCCCAGCTCCCATCATGCCCTTGGAGGCTCCGGGCCTATGTTCTCTCAGTCTTTGCTGCCAGGTAGTTAGCCTTCTAACACAACAGTCCTCCTTCTGAAATGTTTGATCTTCCACCTGACAGAGTCCACCAGACTTCAGGCCCTGGAAGCTCTCTGTGCTGGGTACTTCTGCAGTGCCCTGGTGGCCTCAAATCCTCCCTTTGGGGAACCCCTTGGAGTAACTAGGAACAATGGCCACAAACTGATGGAGAACAGATTTAAGTTAGACATCAGGAAGAGCTTCTTTACAGTGAGGGTTGCCAGAATTTGGAATGGGCTTCCAAGGGAGTTGGTGCTCTCCCCTATCTTGGGGGTCTTTAAGAGGAGGCTAGACATGCACCTGGCTGGGGTCATCTGACCCCAACAGTCTTTCCTGCCTAGAGCAGAGGGACAAACTCAATGATCTACTAAGGTCCCTTCTGACCCAAACATCTATGAATCATCATAGCCACATCCAGTCCTCCAGTCTAAACATAAATGAAAACATGAGCGTTTGCTCCCAAAACACAACAGTTCTCTGGTTGGAGTTAATCTCATCTCACAGAAGCCCTAACATAAAAGCTCAAGATACTTACCTCTTGCTGCTCAAGGTGCAGGGTTTCTTCCACCTTTCTGTGGTGTAAAGTCCTTTCTCCGTAGGCAGCCCAGACTGGATTCTCCCTTGAGTTTTGCCTCTTCTGAGTCAGGCCCCCTCTTTGGATCTTCTACTTCCACCCCAGGCCTGTCAACCACCATCTGTACCTGGGGAGGGTGGCCATTTTCTTCTTCTTTCATATGACATTTTAGAATTACAACATTCAGAGATTAATATTTAAATTTGATAACCATTCAAATGCTTCAGGGATAGTTACCTAGATTGATTTTACATTTCCACTAAAGGATCTAATAGTGCAACACATTGTGAATGATTGCCCAATCTGAAAAATAGCATCACAATTGCAACCCAGACTCTCTTTGATTCTCCATTTATGGAGTAAGAGTCCATAATTTTCCATGAATTATTTGGATGCATTTCAGGGAGGACCAAATCTTTCTCAGTAGGTCAAATCCTGGCTGGGGAATTGTAGAGTCACTAACAATGTATTTCTGTGGCAAGTTAGTATTTGCCCAGGCTTCCCACTGGGGGAGAAGATGACAACCTTCTCGTGGTCTTCCCTGTTACGTGCTAAAGCACAACCAATGTCATCAGCTCGGTGACTGAACACCTGAAAAGGGCCTCCCGATCAGGATTACAACACCATTTTATTTAAGGCCCTCTTTGCTGTTATAAGTCTATTCAAGGGGCTAGGGCTGGCCAGCAGGCCCTAGGCTCCCTCTCGCTTTCAGTAATGGGGAAGAGGGCCCATAACAAATAACAGGACTATCCAGTTATTTTACAATAATGTGATAAAATGGAACAAATGTTTTAGATGGAATGTAAGCTGTCATGACTAAGGGCATAAGCCAAACTATTGGGAAGTCAGTATAAAATATTATAAGTTAACAGTCTACTAACTGTCTACTTTAACTCTTCCTTGGAGTTACATAGTAGAGGCAGAGTGGAGAATACAGCACTAGACTTGAGTCTGATCCAGTCTGGCAATTTCTGTTTCCTGTACTTAACAACATGTAACTGAAAATACAATAAAAACCAGTGATGGGGCCTAAGCCATTACTGAACTATTATAAGGGCTTTTTGTTTCATGCTGTGCCAGGAAATAAATTCTATCTGAAATATTTTTAATACATGTAAGCATGTATTTGGATACATATAATGAAATTCTTTATCAGTCCAATAATTACTCTTTTGTTTTCATCTCTGATACTCCATAACAGTCACTGTTAATGCTCTTTGTTGAGCAGAACTCAGGTGGAACCAAGAAAGTGACATTAGCCATCTAACCCCCTGTAACCTATTGGTCTTTTGTGGAAATGATCTGGGTGTTCAAAGAGCAAGGGATTTGTTGCAATCATTGGCTTGCCACCTGCTTGAAACATTCAGCTCTGTCTAGCATAATAATGCTGGCCAGCTTTCACAAACAAGCACACAATAACATTTAGATATTTGCAGCTTATGTGAAAAGTATGGGGAGGGCATTTACTATGCGTTTCTAGAGCAAGTCAGACCCATTAATTACATTCATTCTCATGTTCAGCTTCAAAAGGAAAAATACAGCTGACTTCTGGGGTTGGCAACTGCAGGAACTGGGAATTGTGTTTGTTTTTTCACTTTCTAATTATATTTTAATCATCTGGATGTGTTGGGTTTTTTTTCTAACTGTATATGAGTAGCTGTGCATTCAAACTCCTACAGAGATCAGTAAGATATTTATACTTGAGATAGGTGCTCTCAAGTGGCTTCTTAAAGGCATTTGGGGGCCTACTGCCAATGACTTCCCACTGATGACCTGATTTCTACGGCAGTTGCATGCCTAAATACCTATAAGGATCTGGGCCTAAGTAACTTGCAGGATAGAACTCTGGCATTCCTCTCTCAGAAATGTCTTCTCTAGTTTTTTTAATTATTGTCATTATTACATCATCATTATTATTGCTGCTGCTGTTGTTGCTGTGATTATTATTAGTCCCCTAAAATAAATACTTTGGGATTAAGGCAGGCAAGACAAAGATACTACAGCCAACAACCCTGCATACTTTGGGATTAGAAGTCACTAGTACTTGAGTAACAGTCTGTTGTACTTCAGCAGACAATACTCTTGTTTATAACAGACCCAAAGCAATTCTCCAAAACCACAATCTTTAAGTATTCTAGAATAAACAACAATATTTTCTTGCCTGTAAATATTATTGCTGGGTACAAACCAGAAAATATTCCAAATGTGATAGTTTGCTGCTTGTGTCCTGCCAGCAGTGCACAGCACCTTTGTGTGTGGGGAAGGTGCCCAAAATCTAACAAGGACACTTTCATGGTTTATGCCACTTCTATAAAAAGTAAAAGAAAAACTATATCAAAATGCAGTAAAAAGACTTCATAGAATCTGAGTCAAGGAAATAACTCATGTTTACATTGATGTAACAGATAGAAATGTAACCTTAAACCAGGAAATGCAAAAATCAACATATTAATAGTTTATATAAAATAACACTGCTGAAAAACTGGGAAATGTACAATTGTGAGAAATCCTGTAATACCAGAACAAAGACTAGAGGGTGTCTTGCTTCTCTAGATTATCTAAATGAGATGGATGCAAATTGTTGTTGTGGCCTGAAATTTTAAGTTGGACAGAAAAAAGATGTTTTAACACTTGTACTTTGAGAAAAGGAAATATTGATGGAAGTGGGAGACAGAGTGCTGAATCCTAAACCTAAGTCTGGAAATTGTTGGTGTTATAGGGCTATGCAAATACAGACAAAAAAGAAACTGAATGTTGCCAACTGATCCTTTGTGCCCTCAATGGCTGTTATCTTAGGTACTGTCACTAAAGGGTAAAAAAACTAAGGCTCTAATGGACAGAACCCATGGTTTTACAAGTTTTCTAAGAAAGAATGCAAGAGCAGGGTTGGCAGGTCCAGAGGGGGCTGACAGGTCTTCAACAGAGGTCAGAAGGTCCACATGGGGTTCGTGGGTCCCTTAGGCTAGGGACAGAAGTTATACATAAACCAGTTTAAGTGATCAGAAACTGATTTAAACCTGTAACAGAACAGAAGGGGTAGAGGGGGGGCACTCTGAGGTGCTCTGGGTTAGAGTA